>NC_080788.1:125600621-125907680 GCF_028018385.1 Neofelis nebulosa | reverse complement strand
CATTTGGTTTCAAGTGCCTCTCAGGGTTCCTGGCATAGCAGTCACACAATAATATTTGTTGTTGGGAAGAAAAGAATATAGATCTCAAGTGTACCAGTCCTTAGCTGATGTTAAGTACACGCTGGGAATGCTACTCTGCTTTGGGAAGGATTATGCAGAAAGATCTAAGTTTCATTAATGAGTTCGTTTTTGGTTTGTTGTTTCAGTTTATTTTGAGACATTCAGATGACAGTGTTTGTTAGGTGGAAATAGAGCATGTATCATGCAATATGGAAAAATATTAACTATAGTGAATTATACCTTCTAGTCTAGCAACCTGTTGCTGGAATATATAGATTGTTAGAGCTTTATATTAAGTTTCTCACAATTTTGGAAATATGGTATGTAGCAGTTTTTCTAGCATTATCCTAACAATTATCACAGACTGGATGTGATAAATCTATTGTCTCACAGTTCTGGAGCCTTGAAGTCCAAGATCAAGGTGTTGACAGGGTTGGTTACTTCAGAGGACTATGAAGGGAATTTATTCCATGACTCTCTCCTCACTTCTGGTGGACCTTGGCAATCTTTGGCATCCCTTGGCTTCTATAAGCATCTCCCTGAGCTCCACTTTCATGTTCAAATGGTATTATCTCTGTGAAGCTGTGTCTTCTTATAAGGACACCAGTCACTGGATTGGGGCCCACCCTACTCCAGGATGACCTCATCTGAACTAATAACATCTGCAACAACCCTATTTCCAAATAAGGGTACTCTCTGGGGTATTTGGGAGTTAAGATTTCAACATATGATTTTTGGATGGACAGAATTCAACCATAACTTGATCTAGTAAGAGGTAGCTATTGAAAAGAAGATGCAGCTGCTCAGCCAGAATCTTTGTACCCAGAACCTCCTCCCCACGTTCCCTGCCACCACCTTTCAGTGGCAGGGTTTCAACCTTTTCTGATGCAGGGTCAGGACAATCTTGGCTTGGCAATTAACTTTGATTTAATGAGTTGAACCTGTTTTGGGGAGCCAGCCAGCAGGTAAGGTGCCAGCTGGCACCTGTCTCTGTACCATGTCCAGTGGCAGTTAGGGACACTGCATGAGACAGTATGAGAAGATTCCTGATGTCTGCAGAAGGTGCAAAACTTATTTCTCCTCACTGGCATTTGAAGAGCAGTGCCCTCGGCTCCCCCTGCTATGTGAAGAAGGCTAGAGAAGCTTCTAGAACAGTATCTGGTGTTGGCTACTCAGAACCCTGACATCAGTTGATGAACACCATTGATCTGTTCTGACATAAGAGTTCCTATCAAAAGAAAATTAGGGTGATGAAATACATTGGAACCATCTGACACAAATATTTTATTTCACCATAGTAAAAAGGGAAGGTAATGTTTGACTTCTGGCTGAATGTCCATGAGAAAGACCAATATGTAATCTTGTCTTTGGCTTGTCATCAAGAGAACATGTTACATCACTTGCTTGTAGCTTCCAGGTCCTTAAAAAAGAAATTGGTTGAGATGTAAAGGCTTTCCAAATTGTAAAATTCAGAGTCCGTTGTCTCTGTTAATGCTGCCTGTGCTCTCAGGTGCAGTCATTGCTTTCGTTTTGGGATCAATGATAGAGAAAGAGGGAAAGAGGAGGAGAAGGAGAGAGAGATGGAAAGAGAGGATAGGGAGAAATAGAGTGTGAAGTTACAGCAATGGGCCCGCACCACGGCAAGTGATTTGTCCACAGTGAGTTAGTGTAAGAGGTGGAACTTGAATGTAGATCTCTTCCTGAATGGGGCAGAAAGCTCTTCTATAAAAAATATCATTGGGTAAAGAAGGTGAGGAAAGAAGGTCAGGGATAACACTAAATAGAAAACAAAACTGCAGATGGCAAGGAAAAGTGACAAACCGGAGAAAGAACTATACAATGTGGCCCTGCTTCAGCTCCTGACTACCTATGTCATCCCAGATGAGGCACCCCAAAACTACAGGCCTTATCTTTTCTCACCTGGAAGAGAGGGCACTGGGATAGCTCGTTTCTAAGGAAGTTTTAGAGTAAAACTTCCACAATATTGTTGTTTCAAGTCCATCTAGAATCTGGATTCCCTATATCTTTAGTTAGCTAGATCTGTCTCCATAGTCTTAAAGTTTTTGTTTTTTTTTTTTATGTTTAGTTATTTATTTTGACAGTGAGAGAGAGTGCTTGCATGCAAGCTGGGGAGGAGCGGGGAGAGAGGGAGAGAAAGAATCCCAAGCAGGCTCTGCACTTGATCTCATGAACCATGAGATCAGGACCTGAGTTGAAACCAAGAGTAAGACACTTAACCAACTGAGCTACCCACTGCCCCATATAGTCTTAAAGTTTTATTTATTTCGTTTAAAGTTCCCTCTAATTGATTCTTGTCCTTTTATATATGATATTTTTTTTCCTTTACATCCATGGTTTTAGGGTATCTGTGCTACAAACTATACTGTAAAACTATTTTATAAGAAGCATGTGGCCAAAATTAATTATTTTGCCATTTTTGAAGTTAAATACCTTAAAAAGATAAGCCTTGATGGCAAAAAGTGAAATCAAATCCCCTCTCCCAAACGGTAACTGCAACAAAGAAATTTGTGTGTCATAAAGTAGGGTCTTTATGGTACATACACGATCCTACCTCCAGTTCTTCAAACTATAATTCTGAGGATGATTGCAACCAATAAGCAAGCATATAAGGGAAGAGGAAGATGGGCTTCAAGACTTATACTCTGAACTTAAATCCACTGTACAGATTTGATGATATTTGGAAGTACAGTAAGAACATCCCCAGTAAGTATCTCGCTGAGTGAAGGCCATTTTGAACTTGTAGTCAAGGTGGCAGCAATTTAGCTCAAGCGAGAACTTACATCCACACAGATGTCCCTCACAGAAGCTCTAGTAGGTGGCACCATAAATGCTTTTGTGTTGGCACAACTTTGGGATGCTGTGTTGATAGATTATATTGGGAAGGTGGGAGGCCATGTTAGGTAGTGGTCAAGAACACAGGCTTCCCAAAGCCCAGTGGTTGTTTTAAAATACTATTTTCATCTCTCACAACTGTATGACCCTGGGTAGCCATTTTATCTTTAAAAGCCTCAGTTTCCTTACCTGTAACTAGGTGATGGATCTTAGTACGTATTTTAATTTTCTTTTGTGTGTGAGGATCAATCAAGACGATAAGTGTAAGGTGGTTGGTAGAGTGGCACATAGTAAGTGCTTAATACATACTAAGTAATAATTATTATACATGTTATGATATCCTCTTTCTTGGAGAAACTGACTCCAGTACAATAATGGATTCATAACTTAAGGACTTTTCATCAATGTGGATCACTTTGTATTATTAATCTGTGACTGGTCACAGATTTCCAAGTGTACCAGAACATAGCATCACCCTATAGACCCAGAGCTGAAGAGAAAGAAAATACCCCTGAGGTAATGCCTGGGTGTGGTAGAGCTGCTGTCTGAGGAGCACCCAGTCCGTTACAAGTCTGAACAATGTGATCCTCGCTCTAGGCACAAACACTAGGCAAGGAAATGTCTGTTTTATAAGAAGACAATCCAGACTTGTTTTTCAGGGCCTTCATAATCCCAAACTTCAGCAGCAGCAGCAGCAAGAATTATTGAAGATGGGGCCCAGATATTGTGAGAAAATAAAAAGGAAAAGGAAAGGGTAGTTTGCAACCTCAGGGTAAGTCAATAGAAACCAGATAGGAAAAGAATACAAAAAAGACATGAAAACAAATGTGAATGCATATAAATGTGTATCCCTAGGTATATGGAAGTACAGAAATGACCTTAAAAGGCTACCTCATTTGAGTAAATGTCTGCCCCCTCCTTGACCACCTCTAATAGTAGGACCCTCCATGTCTTCTAAGCATCCCACCCACTTTCTCCAGGGACTGGCTGGATAAAACTTTGTAGAGGCAATAGTGAGTGGAAAAACCCAACTCTTTATTCAAACCTTGTTTTCGATCCATTGCTTAACATTCCTGAGTTTTGGATGTAAAATAAGGACAATGTATAAATGGGCATCATATTAGTACCTACTTCATGAGGTTGTTGTAGGGATTCAATGAGATAAAACATATAGAACTCATAAAGCGTAGTGCCTGGCACATAATTAACACTAACACAATCAACCAAGTGTTCAGTTAATTGTATTATGATTGAGCAGGACTGTCTATGATTGAGCAGGACTGTTCCAACATTATAATCTTGAACAATTGACTTTATTTCTCTGTACTTCTGTTTCCTACTCTATAAATGGGGATTCTAGGAGCATCTATCCCATGAAATTTTTGAGAGAATTAGAGGAGTTGATACAGGTAAGGCTCTTAGAATAGTGCCTGGCACATAGTAGGGGTTTATTTGATGTTAGCAGAGAAAGAGAGAGTGTGCACATGCGCATGACCAGGGAAGGGGCGGGGGGTGGGGGTCAGAGGATCTGATGCAGGCTTTGTGCTGACAGCAGAGAGACCCATGTGGGGCTGGAACTCAACAACTGTGAGATCATGACCTGAGACTAAGTCTGATACTTCACTGACTGAGCCACCCAGGTGCCCCTGATGTTAGCCATTATTGATGAAACAGTTCTTTTGACCAGTTGCTGCTTCTTTTTCCACTCTTTTTGCTTAATGAGCATTCCTCTCAAGCAGAATGCCTGTTCCCTTCCCAGCTCACTATCTTCACGAGAACTCTTCTAGGGTAGGATCTAATTGAAGCCAATGCAATAGGTTTAAACTTCCAGGGGCCACTGGGACTCTCACGTTGCTCATGTGCCTCCCAGGAGCAACAGTGGATGAAAATAAATTCATTTCCAGGGACAGCTGAGGGAACAAGCCCGAGGGAGAGGTAGTTTCATTATGGCATAGAAAGAACATGGAGTACTCTGAGAGGGGGAGGCCCAGGATGGTGGCAAGACAATGTAGTTTGTTTGGGAGGCTAGCCATGTGGCAGATGTGTGAACGGCTCTGAACCTGGAGATCTTGCTCTGCCAGGTGCTGCTCCCCTTTCACAAGCACTTAGGTGAAATCCACTTAGGTAATGCCTGGTACATACCCTACTGAATCCACAGTGTGTACTTCGCAAGTTTTTGGCAAAAAGCATTGTTCATTGGTTACGCCCAACCTATTCTATATTTGTTTGGAGGGTACAGGACTAATGAGATAATCATACCCTGGGGCTGAACTGGTTGAAATCTGTAAATCTCCCAAAAGTGTGATTACCTATTCATAATCCTACTTTCCAATATTCTGGAAGTCTCATTATACATATTTTTTTATTTATATGATGGAAAAAAATTGCTTTTTGTTTGCCATTGAAAGAACAGTTGGTACGAGAGACTTAGGTGTTTTGTTTGAGCTATTTGTTTTTATCTCTGTGATCAGATCAAAGAATGTGCTTCCAAATGTAGGAGACTCTTAGCAGTGAGTTCTGTTCAGCCTTTTGCTTTTATAGCAAGGACCCTCTGTGAAGGTCTACAGGCACTGTGAGACTGGAACATTGCAGAGTGAAGACTTGGCTGAAATTGA
The DNA here is from genome assembly GCF_028018385.1 of Neofelis nebulosa. Taxonomy (NCBI): domain Eukaryota; kingdom Metazoa; phylum Chordata; class Mammalia; order Carnivora; family Felidae; genus Neofelis; species Neofelis nebulosa. The sequence continues at coordinate 125,902,152 of NC_080788.1, read as the reverse complement.
TTGTTATCTAAGAATGGTTCCTAGAAAGACATGGGCCTATGCACCAACATAGGAACAGGAACCCTGCAGAGAACAAAATTAATTCTAGTGCAGGCTCTAGGGACAACCCCATGGCCCTCTGCCTGAAACATCTGTCAAGACTGGACAATAACAACATAAGATTTAGAGGTTCATACACTAAGAATTGCAGGTGATTGGAGACTAGAGGAATGTTGTTTTTTTTTTTTTGTTTTTTTTTTTTGAATTTCCTTAATCTTGTGATTTTTCTAGGCAGAGATGACATGAACATTAATGGAATTTTCATGCCATTCCCATTTTATTTAATTGGTCATGTGCCTCACAATGCATGGTAAAACTTCATAGTATATAAAGTGGTTTTGTAAATTTCTTTGATGTTTACAAATTACTTCTTCTTTGATTGCTGCCCAACACCAAATAAAATTGCTTGAAATTGTGGTCCCAAACTACCATGTAGCATGGGGCATGGCAATGGTGTGGGTCTGTGCATGTGACCCCACACTCCTTCCTGAGCATCTTCCATTTATGAGACTGTAGTCAAAAGAGTCTTATTAGAGAAGCAGAAGATCAGGATTCTCCTTCTGTGACTGCCACCAACCTGTACACTATGATAAGTGGGCCGCTTCTCTAAACCTTAGAACAGAGGGGTAATAGAGCACATGACCTCTGGATCTCTGGACTATACTTTAGCTGTCTGTAAATTGCAGCAAACCATGGCCTCAGTCTTGAAAGGACTCATAAGGCCATAGCCTGTTTGGCTAAGTAGTCAAGGGGTTTGAGAAGAAGGCAGTGGGGAGGGGGGCATTTTAATGGGGTAAAAGAGGAAGGAAGCTGGGGTATGGAGGCACGGTTTGTCCTTTGCTTTCTGAATGTCCTAACCTCCCCCTTCTAAGTAGCAGGGCTAAGGCTGGAGAAATTGGCTTGGTCTCTCCTATGTCTCTCCATCTCAACTCCTCCACGAAAGAGGGTGCAAACCCTCCATAATTACCTATTTGATTCTCTGTTAAAATGCATTGCTTGGGGCGCCTGGGTGGCTCAGCCAGTTGAGTGTCCAACTTTGGCTCAGGTCATGATCTTGCGGTTGTGATTTCAAACTGTTGGCTGTGCTGACAGCTCAGACCCTAGAGCTTGCTTCAGCCTCTGTGTCTCCCCCTCTCTCTGTCCCTCTCTGTCTCTCTCTCTCTCTCTTAAAAATAAACATTAAAAAAATCATTTTAAAAAGGCATTGTTCTAAGGGCTTTATATGCTAAAGGACCAAGTACATTTAGACTGAGTCTGAGTCTGCATTTTTTATTCATGTCCTATCTAATATGGTAGGCATGTAGATAAAAAAGTATAGTTTCCCAAACTTCCAAACTCTTTATGTTTTGAAAACCTTGGAGTATTGCAAGCTAAATATCTGAATAATAACATAAAATTTCACTTTTGACCACTTGGGTTTATAGATACAAACTTTTTAGATCCAGCCTTTATGCGGTGACACGAGACAGTAACAAGTCTTAGGTGACTTAAAAATTTTGTCTCCTGGGGCGCCTGGGTGGCGCAGTCGGTTAAGCGTCCGACTTCAGCCAGGTCACGATCTCGCGGTCCGTGAGTTCGAGCCCCGCGTCAGGCTCTGGGCTGATGGCTCGGAGCCTGGAGCCTGTTTCCGATTCTGTGTCTCCCTCTCTCTCTGCCCCTCCCCCGTTCATGCTCTGTCTCTCTCTGTCCCAAAAATAAATAAAAAATGTTGAAAAAAAAAAAATTAAAAAAAAAAAAAAAAATTTTGTCTCCCATAACACTTTATCTTCAAGTATCTTAATGAGATTTAGACTTTGTACCTTAATGTAATATAACTGCTGAATGAAGTGTGCTGATCTCCATCAGATGCAGGCAGAAGGCATCTTTATCTTCCACTCCCTAATCCTCCTTCATTTCTTTAAACTCATTGTCCCTCTAGGCAGCCTTCTTAGGTAACAGACCTTAACTGCTCTAGAACAGCTATTTCCCACGTGCTGTGGACCACATGCGGTACTTGAAAAATATTTATGCATCCTTGTCCCTGCTATTAGGGGAAGCACAATTTGCCCTCAATACAGAGAACAAATCACATACTATAGGTAGCTTCTGGCAGCTTCTTGTCTGGAGATTTTTTTCAAGAATATGTCTTCCTTTAGACCCTGTACCCCCAAAACTCTAAAGGGAAACAGACCAATCTCCCCAGGTGCTTCTCTTAACATGTCTTTCATTTGGTCTCAAGTAAGGAGGAAGTACTCCCCAACTTCTTCATTAGTAGAGTGGGGGCACATGGAGGGCAAATGCACAATATTCCAACAAATCCCTCCAAAAAAAAGTTTCTTTTCTTGCCTCTTTAACCATACTCCTTTTATCCCTTTAAGGACGGTGCTGAGCTAAAATTGGAAGATTAGTTTTTGTCCATCCACTTTGCAAGTGCTGTATAGGCCTGACACCTCAGGTTGTGCATATATATTATATATGATAATGCATTCTATGTAATATATGTGTTATATGTAATAATATAGATGCTAAATACAATGTATTATATATACTGGTTTAATTCATTAATAGGAGTAATTTAATTATAATTCTATTAATATATTATTATTACATAGGTCTACAGCCTCCTTAAAGGTAGAAGCTTTTATTTATAGGAGTGTATTTATACTCCTTATAATACCTAGCTCCATGCCCCATATATGTATGATGAGTGAATTAGTGAATCACTGATTGTCTACTCTCCTGAAGAATGACCAGTTTCTGTTAAGCTATGCACACTTTCAAGTTACCCTCCTGCATTCTGCTTCTCATGTAAGTACTGTTATTAAACTTCTAAATACTTAACAGAAGGCTGTTTTTTGGCAGTGAATGAGCTCTTTTTGTCTTCTGTCCCGTGAATATCCTAACTACTTTGTCACTTTGATCTAGGGGGCATTTCATCCTCAGAAATGCAAAGGAGTTGGCGACTGCACAAAATGTGTCCTATTTCCTATTGCCGTAAAATCCACTGCTCTTGAGCCTTTGCCCGCCCCCTTTCATGACAATGTGTAAGCCACTAAATTGCAGTTACTGGCTGTGGCCATGGCCATCAAAAAATCGTGCATGCCATGTAGATTTGAGACTTGCTCCACTAAAGAGTCCACAATGGCTTTACTGTAACTGGGTTAACTAGAACTTGGCAAAGAGCTCTCCAAGGAGGGTGATACCGAGCCCCCTCCCCCCTTCCAGGATGCTGGCCTGATCTTCTTGTATTTGTGCAACTGGCCCATCCAGAGACTCACGAAAGCTGGGAGCAGGGCCCCGGTGAGGGTAAATCTCTCTGGGTCAGGTTGCCCTTTTGCAGCTCTCTTTCACACAGCTTCTCTTCCTGCAGTGTGAAGTAGGTTAGAGGGTAGCTTGTTTTCTTTTGCTATTTGAAATACAGCATTTAGGGTCATGCTCTGAATAATTTGTGCTTGTTAGAAATGACTGTCGTCCTCTTGAAGCAATAACAAAGGACTACATTTAAATTAAATTCAGCCAAGCAAGAGCCTCTCCACAAAATCAATGGAGCCAGGCCTTTTTCAAAGAGTTATTTTAATTTTTTTTATCTGTAATATTCTAGGGCATAAATCAGCAAAGATATCCTAGAATCTAGAAAGAGATAGTTCATAAGTCTTTAAAAGTATTTGGTAATATTTGGGATGGGATTGAAAAAGTAAGATAAAGTATTAGATACAATCATCTTTAATATCACTTATTTTTATATTTGGCAAACTTTATTCTTCAACTTCCTAGTATAAAATTTTAAGTATGGATTTTTTGAAAGAGGCCTTCATTTATTTATTAAATCTGTAAAATCTTAAGAAATCAAAGCCATGTCAGATGTAGTTTTAAAAAGTCAATTTGCATATGTGTATTCCTACATAGACACACTGCTGTGGTCTTCTTACCAAATACGACATCAGTAATGACCAGCAATATGGTGGCCTCATGTGCTGGAGAAGACTTGCTATGTCAATACACAGAAACATACCTATTTTTTAAAGGCTTTATTAGTTTTTTTGTTTGTTTGTTTTTTAGAGCAGTTTTAGGCTCACAGAAAAACTGGGAGGGAAGTACAAAGATTTCCCATATATTCCCACTGTCACACATGCATAGCTCCTTCATTGTCAACATCCCCTCCTACCAGAGAAACACTAGATATCTAGGCTTAAAATTCTCTTTCCACAGTATCTGTATTAAACCATACTTCAGTACTCAAAGAGTCTACTTTGGACCTGAATGCATCACAGCTGGCACACTTTACAGTTCTTTAAGACCAAAACCTCTCCATTCTTTTCTCATATTGGGCATATAAATATTTGGTGCTGCCAAACTTTATCTTTTAAAGTCAAGAAAAAGTTCCATCAATTATTTTAATAATTTGCCTTGCGGTTGCTCTTCTCCAATTAGGGACTAATCCTGTCTAATAAACCTAATGAGCAGGTTAATTATTAATACACACTGAAAAATTAAACTCCTCATATACATTCACCTTGTCTGTATGATAGGCAATAACATTGTTATATAGAAACATGTGCTTCTCTGCTATAGTTTCTGCTTTTAAAACAAAGAGAAGATTTTTAATTTTAGTCCATATGACTATTCTGAACAAAATTATTTTACCTGGTTTTTGCCTTGGCAAGAGCAGAGTTGCTTTTTTTCTGTTTTTTGTTTTGTTTTGTTTTGTTTTGTTTTGATGCTTGCTATTTATTGCAGAACTCTTTCTCTGTGGCTTTTTGCATTAGTGTCACATAAACCCAGTACACATCTACTCCTTAGATACTCACTTTATGGGCCACAAAGGCAATGGATCTTATTTTCTATCAGCCTAACCCTTTTCCCCTTCTTCCCTTCTACCTCATTATGCCCTCTCCTAGCCCATGTGTCCTTTGACTACTTTGACCTTAAGGAGACTTGCACAAAGTCAAGGGTGATATCTCTAATAACTTACACATTGCCTTTTTAGGCTCTGAAGCATGTGTGAGGAAAGACCCCTTTTCCTGACTAAAAATGATATCCGCTATTATTGTTTCTTCTCAGTTCAAACATCAAATTCTTCCTGAATCCCTTCTCCCTGCCAAGGTCAGTTAAATACTCTCAATACCAGCTCCACCAAAGGGGCTTCCTTCTCCCTTTGGTAAAGTGTCTACTCTTAATACTTTTCAGACTTTAGTATCATTAGACTCAGCAAGATTAACTTCCTGAAGCCCATTTTCTAAAAATATAGCTATCATGAATCCCTCCTCAGAAATTCTGATTGACTCCGTTGATTTCAGATGGTACTTGAAAACCATTTCATAAACATGATTCTGAAGTGGTCACACTTTGACAAACACTGTCTCAATTAACTGTGGTTTCAGTCTGCTTTCTCTGTGTCAATGCTTTATTTGTTACCTTGGTATGACTTAAGGAACACTTCTTGTTGCTGCTTCAGCAAATCTATGAAGGGGGAGGGGAGCGTGCATATGGGAAAGTAACTGAAAAACAAATGCTTTTATTATCTGATAAACATTTGGATGCCGGAGAAGTTTCCCATCTTACCATCTTTCAGAAGGTGACTAAATCATTCCTTTTTACTAAAAAGACACACTTGTGATAAGACAAAGCTGATTAGCTCATTCTAGAGCCATGATTAGACACCTGTCCCCGTTCCCATCCCCTTCCCCTTCCCCATTCTTTTAATAATCTATCTGGAATGACTCTAGCATGATCAGGAAGTTATGATCTGTGGACCCATGTGCATGTCATTTGCTGCCAAAATACCTCAGTCTTGACCTCAAAGAACCCTGATTTTGATTGATGAGACTACTGCTATTGAATTATTACTCTGACATTTGTTAGAAAACTGAATTTAGGAACATCTTCTCTTTGAGTACTAGGAAGTTTATTGAATAAAATGCTATTTTTCCATGTTTGGATATTCAAATTTAATCCAATGGAATAATTCAAATATTGCCATTAGTTCTGTGTCATGACAGTAGGAAGTTCTAATAACCATCTACTTAGATAATGCTGAACTTACAGGGCAAAATGTTATAAACTTTGGAAAAGTATCAGTAACTGAGATTATCTAGGGAATTCTTGAGTTTGGAATGGTAATCCCATCAGATTTTCTGCCTATGAATGTAGCTATAGGTCGTATTTGAGAAGGAAGTTTTGGGCTCAGGAGAAAGCCTGACAGACAGACCAGGACGGTTAAGCACCAGGTAAATGGACTCAACTCTAAAGTCCCAACCTCTTGACCTGCCCACTCAGGTCGATGGATGGAGAATTAGGGAGGTAGTATTTTAAAAACTATTCTAAACAGTTGGAAAAGATGTCCAGACAAGCAGGGAACATGCTATTTATAGAACTAAATAATTCAGCTGCTGGTCAGTGTCAAAGTGGTCCAGTGAGGTGTGATCTTGGCAACAGGTATGGGGCACCAGCTGAATAATAAGGATTTACTTAGCATGACTGCAGCCTTGAATGAGCTAGAAAAATTAAGGAAGGATGCCATATTTAAAAGCATTGCCTGCAGGATCTGAGAATCATATCTTTCTTCCTCTGGCCTCCTAATGATCTCTAGACAAATAGCAGATTAGTGTCTCCACTGACTCAATAAATTTTAGACTCTTTTTCCAAGCAAGGTAATGGTAAGATTCATAAATTCTACAAAAGTGAGGTTAAACATTTTCTGTTATATATATACCACTTTGCACTCAAGAATGGAATGGGCATTAAATCAGTATGATTTTGAACTTATTCTAAATTTCTTTATACTATTAAGATTTAATATCACATACATATTTTGTGAGTGATTCTTTGAACTTTCATATTATCCCCTCCATCATGTTTTTGGAATATCAAGTCACAAAGACAAACTAGCCTGGCAGGATGTAAAATATGAGCCTCTATTAGGGTATAAGATAAAAGCTTGTGAACCAAATATCGGATATAAGGTCACAATAGAGCTAACTGGAAGGCTAAATTAGTGTTGAGTTAAATGAGTTGTTGAAGTAAGATTCCTTATATTTCCCTAAAGATTCGGGAAGTTCCATGTGTGCAGGTGCCTTTTAAATTTTTTGTTTTGTTGTTGCTGTTCACTGCTATATCCATATAACACAAACGATGTCTAGTGCTTGGTAGGTACCCAATAAAAATTTGCTAAATGATTAATTGAAAGTGATCCAGGGGTGCCTGGGTGAATCAGTTGGTTAAATGTCCAATTTGATCTTGGCTCCAGTCATGATTTCATGGTTTGGGAGATCAAACTCCAAGTCGGCTATATACTGACGGCATGGAACCGGCTTTGGACTCTCTCTTCTCTTCTCTCTCTCTCTCTCTCTCTCTCTCTCTCTCTGTCTCCCCCCTCCTGCCCCCTCCCCCACTTGCATGCAAACACACATGCATCTCTCTGTGCACATGCAAGTTCTCTCTCTCTCCCCCACCACCCCCCCCCCCCAAAAAATAAATAAACTTAAGAAAGAAGGAAAGTGATCCAAACCCTACTAAAGGAGAATAGTCTGGAAGTGGTGCATGGGGATAGGAAAACAGAGGAAGTTGAGGAAAGCAGCTCATTAAAATTTTCAATAATCCAGAATTCTCAGCTATAAAATACATGTGTTACAATGAATCCATTTTGCAGGATTATGCTGAGGAATCACTTTTTCAAAAATAAGCACTTTGTAAATTCAAAATCCCTTTGTAAAGATTTACACAACCTGATATCCAAAAAAGGTGATAAAGGGGATAATTTGAAAGTTCAGAGTACCATCCAAATATATATAACTTTATATATATATATATATATATTCCTCTTGTCTCACAGTTATTTTGATTTAGTCTGTAGTCATGAGTGTTTCATGAAAAATTTATTGAGGATAAAGCTGGAGCTTCCCTTAGTGTCCTATAGTGCAATACTCTCTCATTCATTGGAAGCTTGGTCTCAACAGGATTCTACCTGAGACTATTTAGTTCTTACCACCATGTTATTCTTTGTGTTTGTCAAACAAGTAGACTGAATCATAAACCTGAGCTTTTATGGATAATTCCTCAGAATTGTAATCAGATTCAGTGTTTCCTAAGAATCAGACCAGGGACCATTCCAAATCCATGGCCAGATGAAAAATGTAAGGACAAGTCAATGAGATTTTATGAAGCTATTTTTCCCCCAAATTGAGAAATCCCCTTTATATAAGGGTGGTATTGTTCCTATTATTTTATAGCGATCTTTCATTATAGTTATAATAATAGATCATTTTATAATTATTATAGTTTTTAAAAATGTTTTACATGGCTACCTAAAATATTGGCAATCCTGATTATGTTATTTCTTTAATTAATATATAATATATATGCATACATATATACATATATATATATATTTAAAGTAGTTATAACAAATCCTGGTGTATTCTGCAATTAGCAAGTCATGGTCAATCCTACTTTGACTATATCACTGCTCATCTCCTCTTTTCTTCTTTCTTTGTGTCTGGATATCTTTCTCATTTTTTAGCAAATCCATCTTATATTTTCATCCATAAATATTTCAGCATTTAATTGCACAAAATAAGGATGAATTCCTTAAATGTATCTTGAAAATTGATGCAAGTTCCAGGGAAGATATTTAATTCCCTCCAATACTGGTGAGAATTGGATCCCAGAAAAGGAAAATGCCTCACACTAGTAGCTGGTAGAACTGATATTTCAGGTTTGGAATTTTGATTCTAAGACCAATAATTATTCATAATAATACATAAAGAAAAATATAGAGGACCCCTACTTACTATCATATAGAAAAATAAATTCAAAATGGATCAGAGATCTAAATGTTAGTGCTTGAACCATGGAAGTCTTAGAAAATATAGATGTTTGCCTATTGGGGTAGGCAGTAATTTCTTAGAGATGACACCAAAAGTGCCAACAATCAAAGAATAAATAAATGAAATAAACTTCGTCAAAATTAACTTTTGTACATCAAAGGACACTATCAAGTAAGTGAAAAGTTGGCCCACAGAATGGGAGAAAGTATTTGCAAGTCATATATCTGATAAGGGTCTATTATCCTAGGCAATAAACAGTTATTATAACTCAGCAATAAAAAGAAAAATAACTTGATTTAAATGGGGAAAGGATTTGAAAAGACATTTCTCCAAAGAAGATCTGAGAATGTCCAATAAACACAAAAAAAGATGTTCAACATTATTAGCCATCAAGAGGTGCAAATCAAAGCCACATTGTGAAATCAAATCAAATCAAAGCCATCATTAGGGTGGTTGTAATAAAAAAGACAATAACAAGTATTGGTTAGAATTGTAAAAAAAAAAAAAAAAATGGAATTTGCATGCATGGCTGATGTGAATGAAAGGCACAGCCAAGCCATTTTGAAAAACAGTGGCATTTCCTCATAAGGTTAAATATAGAATTATCATATAAAACAGCATTTCCACTCCTTGGTGTATACCTTAGAGAAAAGAAAGCATATGTTCACACACACACACAAAACTTGTACAAGAATATTCATAGAAGGACTACTCATTCTAAACAAAACATGAAAAGCAAAATGCTCATCAGCTGATGAGTGAATAAACAAAATGTGACCTATCAGTACAATGAAATATTATAAAGCCATACAAAGGAATGAAGTGCTGATACATACTATACTACAACGTGGATGAATCTTAAAAACATGATGCTAAGTGATAGACGATGGACATAAAAGGCCAAATATTGTAGAATTTCGGTCATATGAAATGCCCAGAAATAGGCAAATCCATATATACACAAAATAGATTAGTGGTTGCCGGAGGCTATGGGGAGGGAGGAATGGGAATGACTGGTTTCCCAAAAGAGAATGGGGTTTCTTTTTGAGGTAATAAAAGAATGTTCTGGAATTGGATGGTAGTGATAGTTGCACAACTTTGTGAATATACTAAAAACCAATGTATAGTACATGTTAAAAGAGTCAACTTTATGGTATGTGAATCATGTTTCAAATAGGTGGAGGTGAGCATGCTTCTATCCCCCAGGGTTATTGCTATCTTCATTTGAGTAATCTTCTTTATCTTTTTACTGCCCTTTCCTAAAGGAAGATTCTGTAGTGGCAAACTAAAGTTGTACATAAACAACATGTGAAAGAGCAAGAATTATTTTTGCATTTTAATTTTTATTTATTTTTTTAGTTTTTATTTATTTGGAGAGGGAAAGAGCATGCATGTGAGTGGGGGAGGGGCGGGGGGGCTGGCGGGGAATCCCAAGCAGGCTCTGCACTGTCAGCATGGAGCCCCATGAGGGACTTGAACTCACAAACCATGAGATCATGACCTGAGCCACAATCAAGAGTCAGACACTTGACTGAGCCACTCAGGTGTCCTGCATTTTAATTTTTTAAACAATCTTTTCAGTTTAGAGTGATTTTAGATTTACAGAAAAGTTGCATAGATGATAGAGAAATCCTATATGTCCTTCACCCGGTTTCCCCTAAGGTCAACATCTTATACAAGTGTAGGACCAAGACCAAAAACGAAGACAGTTACATTGCTACATTACCATTATATAAACTCCAGCTTTATTCAGCTTTTACCAGTTTTTCCACTAATGTCCTTTTTCTGTGCCAGAATCCCATCCAGGACACCAATTTGTATTTAGTTGTCACATCTTTTTAGCCTCCTCTGATCTGTGACTATCTCATTCTTTGTCTTGTTTTATTTTTTGACCTTGACAGTGTTGAGGGGAATTGTTGAGGTATTTTATAAAATGTTCCTCAGTTTTGGTTTGTCTGATGTTTTTCTCATGATTATATTGGATCCCATGGGTTCTGGGGACAAATGTTGCAAATATGCCCCTCATTACATCATATGAGGGAGTACACAGTATCAACATGACTTAGCACTAGAGATACTAAGCTTAATTACCTCCTTAAATTAGTGTTTACCAGGTTTCTCCACTATGAGTTTATGACTTTTCCTTTCCATACTGTGTTCTTTGGAAGTGAGTCATAAATCCAGCTCACATGAAGAACAGGGTGTGGGGAGATTAAGCCCTATCTTCTGGAAAGGTGTTTTAGTCTGTTCAGGCAGCTATAACAAAATACCATAGACCAGGTGGCTTATAAACAACAGAAATTTATTTCTCACAGTTCTCGAGGCTTGGAAGTCCAAGATCAAGATGCTGGCAGATTAGGTGTCTAGTGAGACTTCCCTTCCTATTTCATACACAGCTGCTTTCATATTGTATCCTCAAAGGTGGAGAAAAGAGAGTTCTCTCAATCTCTTTTATAAGGACACTCTCCCATTCATGAAGGCTCTACTTGATCACCCCCTAATGACTTGACCCCATCTCCTAATACCATCACACTGGGAGCTAAGATTTCAACATATGATTTTTGGAGGGGTCACAAACATTCAGTCCATAGCATGGGGGAGTATCTACATAAATTGTAACTTTTCTGTATGAAAGATTTGTCTCTTCTCTTCCATGTATTTATTCAATCATTTATATCAGTATGGACTAACATATATTTATTTTATATTGTGTTATAATTCAGCTCCATGTTATTTATTTTGTTCATATTGTCGCAGCTTTGGCCATTGGAACTCTTTCAGGTAGGTCTTTTTTTTTCTTTGACATGCTCCATCCTTTTTAAAAATTTAAAAAAAAATATTTTTTTCATTGAGCACCTTCTTACTTTCTGGCACTACCAGATGCTCTGGGCCCATCTTGCATATCCCCTTGAACCAGTCCCAGTTTATTGGAGAATGGTAGTAGAAACCAAGATATAGGTGCTGGGTGTAGAAACAGTAATGTTCGTATGTCAGCTTAAGGGAAAGGAAGGGAGCAGCTGTCAAATGGAAAAGAGAAAGAGCTAAGAATGAAGGTACTAGGTTAGATGATAGCTGAGGATTGAATGATGTGTTGAAGCTGGAGATAAATCATGGCATCCACTGGCTCACCCACATGAAACACCATGCATTAATAGGCATGGTGACCTACTCAGGCATTTAAATTTGATGATGAGGGGCACCTGGGTGGCTCAGTTGGTTAAGCCTCTGACTCTTGATTTCGGCTCAGGTCATCATCTCGTGGTTTGTGGGTTCAAGCCCCATGTCAGGCTCTGCTCTGACAGCATGGAGTCTGCTTGGGCTTGTCTCTCTCCCTCTGTCTCTGCCCCTCCCCTGCTTATGCTCGCTCAGTCGCTCTTGCTCTCTCTCTCTCTCTCAAAATAAATAAGCTTAAAAAATAACATTGATGATGAGACCATGAGGTAAATATATAAAAAGCCACCTTCGAAATTGAGTAGGATATGCAATTCTAGAAGAAAAATTCATAGCTGACCTCTTAGACCCAATTTCATTTGTATTCTCAAAACTGAGTACTGTTTGATATTGCTCTCTTTGCACAGTGCTTTCTCTCTTTTTATGAGGTAGACTCAAATAGCCACTTAAAATATAAATGGTATAATAATGATAATGATAACTAGAGAGTGCAGTTGTTTGGGATTCTGAAGCTCCTGTTTGTGTTTTATTATTATGACTTCTTATTTTGTCCCAGGCAGAGAAAAACTGGATACCAGACACGCAAATAGCTGTGGTGGAGAGATTGGAAGGGAAAAACGGTGTAAAAGTCATGGTACAGCAGGCAGGGAAAGCATTGCAATTCTGTTCTCTCTAAACCTGAAGTGCAGAGGCTGGCTATGTGGGAGATTGTAAAAGGAAATCTGCTTAATAGGAGAGCAACGAGGTGGACAATCTTTGCTATACTTATATTAACATATGTGCACCTCACAAAATACATTTTGAAAATGCTGGCAGACATATTTTTTTTTTTTAAGAATAGAAACTGGAGAGTGCAGTTTTTTTTAGCAGCTGAAGATTTTGAATTGTACTATAGATTAGCTAGAAGTTACAATAAGCCCTTCCTGAGTCAGCTAAATAGTGAAATGAAGTTTCCTAAAGTTGGTTTAGCACTGGTGGGTAACATAATAACTCAGGAATCACTGATTCAGTCCATTTAGGGGACAGAAAAAATGTTTTGATTTCCCCTTCTTATTTGCCCAGGGCACCCTAGGGGGCTGTTATAATTAACAATACATTGTTGTACTTGTAGAGTCCTTTTTATCTCAGAAACCTATGATCCTGGAGGAAAAAGATCTTACAGCTTGCCTTAAACAAAAGTAAATGGTATGTTTCATTTGATCTGCAAAACTGTATTTTCCTTCTTACCTGTCTCTGGAGGCAGCATGGCTAAGTCACACTAGTCTGGGGCTGGGGATTTTTCCTGCCTCTACTATTTACTTGCTATGGGCTAAATTGTGCTCCCTTCACAAAGTGATACGTTGATGTCCTAGCCCCTACTGCTTCTGAATGCAACTGTGTTGGGAGATAGGATCTTTAAAGAATTAGCTGAATTAAAATGAGGTCATTAGGATGGTCCCTAATCCAATATGACTGCTGTCCTTCTAAGAAGAGGAAATTTGGACACAGTCATGTACAGAGGAAAGATAGGAAATACACAAGGTTAAGCAGAGGGAGGCCTGAGACAGATCTTTTACTTATGTCTTCAGAAGGAACCAACCCTGCTACACCTTAATTTCAAATTTCCAAGCCTTCAGAAGTATGAGAAGACAAATTCTGTTTAAGCCGGTCTTTGATACTTTGTTAGAGTATCCTTAAAAAGCCAGTGTTGTGCTCTATGGAAATATCACAGAAATCTTGGGGAAAGAAAACTAATATTTCTTGACAGTCACTGTATAAACAAATAGGAATAAACTAAGATCTCCCTTAAGCATCAGAACTACCCTTCAGATGAACATTAACCTCACAGTACTGGTGAAGAAATGGGCCCTGGGAGAGACTGGGTAATTTATGGAAAGTCGAAGAGCTGGTGGTGGAATGTATTTAAACCACTATCTCTTCTACTCCCAGCCCTTGCCATTTTTACTTTGTGCCATTGGAGGTAAACTACAACATATAACCCAAGCCCAACCCTTGGTGTACTTCTACAATGATTTCAATAAAAGATATACTTGCTTATTTAGGAGGAAGCCCAAGCAAGCTTTAATCTGGAAATAATCCAAACCTCTTGATAAAAGGAGCCCCCAGAATGACAACCCTCTTAATAATCCGTGAGTTACTTTGGTCTCCCACTAGATGGTGCTAGAGCCTATTTCTAGGTCATGAGGCAGTATGGGCTGGGGATCTTCATCTAGTACAACTTGGTTCTTCGGCCGTAACCTATTTTGTTTTAACATTTCTTTCCTATTGTTGTTCATGTTTTTCTACTTATAATTGATAAGGGAGTCCTTAAAAGTGCCAAAGTGAGAGAGGGAGTCTTCCACCATATTGGCATAGCAGGAAATACACACTTGATCTTGACGAGTGATACCTTATCTAATAAGCACAGAAGACTATTTATGGAGAGGTCTTCAAGACACGAAACTGTGGTTGAATGCATAGAAAACAAAAGATTTAAAATTATTCTATCTTTAGTTCTTCTAGTGATGGATTCACTGTGGGGAGAGGCACATAACTGCTCACTGCCCTAGTTTTTCCATTTATAAAATAGAAATAAAATATGGGACACTTACTTCAAAGGGCACTCAGGAGATGAATGAGGTAGTGTCTCTTAAAATAATCTGTGGTTGTTAGAGAAATAGTTATATCCTCTTTGCAAACAGTGCAAGAATGATGAAGCCTACAACCTGACTTTGACCCATCAATGCTTATTTGAATTTTTTAACCTCACTTGGTCACAGATTATCCTCAAGTACTTTCACTGCTCTTTTCCTCAGTAAGATAAAAGGGCATCCACATGATGGAAACTACCATTTGGTGAATGGATTAATAGGTGCCTTTCAGTTTCTCAGTGGAGGAATTTGTTCTGCCCTCCAGAAGTCATTTCATCTCTATTTTTCTCTAAGCTCAAATGCTTTGCTAAGGGTAACACTGGGGATAAGTTTATGGATAGTCTCTTTATTCTTAGTCAGCAGGAGAGGTTTCTACTGTACTTTGCTTTCTTTCTTTTTTTTAATGTTTATTTATTTTGAGAAAGAGAAAGGGTGTGTGTGTGCACGCATGCAAGGGGGGGGGAGAGAGAGAGAGAGAGAGAGAGAGAGAGAGAGAGAGAGAGAGAGAGAGAATCTCAAGCAGTATCCACACTCAGCATGGAGCCCAACAAAGGGCTCAATCTCATGAAATGTGAGATCATGACCTGAGCCAAAATCAAGAGTCAGATGCTTAACCAACTGAGTCACTCAGGCACCCCTATTGTACTTTGTTTTCAACCTGTTTTCTAGATGTGTTTAGAAAGGCACATTGGAAGGTACATTTGGAAAGAATGATCATGGATATTTAAGACCAAATCATATTTTTTAGGTTTGAAGAATGCTATAGTTTGAATTGTGTCTCACAAAAATTCATATGTTGAAACCAAAATACCCATGGTGGCTGTTTTTGAAGATAGGGTTGAAAGGAGGTAATGAAAGTTAAATAAGGTGATAAGGTGGGGCCCTGATAGGTTAGGATTAGTGTCCTTAAAAGAAGAGTTATCAAAGAATTTCTGTTCTTTCTTCATGCTCACCTCCAACCCCCCTAGTCATGTTAGCACACAATGAGATGGTGGCCACTTATAAGCCAAGAAGGAAGCTCTCACCAAAACACAGCTGTGTTGGCACCCTGACTTACAACCCTCAGAACTGTGAGAAGATAAATGTCTATTGTTTTAGCTATCCAGTGTGGGGTATTTTATTATGGCAGCCCAAGATGACTAAGACAAAATACTTGCCTCTTCCCTCTAACAAAGAGGTTAGCGCACTGTGACTGTAAAGGGCCATATAGTAAATATTTTAGGTTTCACAGGTCATAGAGTCTTTTGCAACTATTCAGTTCTGCCATTGTGGCACAGAAGCAGCTATAAGCAGTATGTAAAAGAGCAAATGAGGCTGTGGTCTCATAAAATTCTATTTATAAAAACAGACAATGGGCCATATTTGGTCACAGGCTGTAGTTTGCTGGCCTTTACTCTAAGAAAACACTAAAATAACAAAGTAGATATATTCAGTTTTTTTCTCAAAGGCATATTTTCATCGTTACTAAACAAACACAAAATAATGACAATTAATCATCTCTTCCACTTTTTAAAAGTTCCAATGTATGATTCTCACTAGTAATAATAGAGTTACTTTTAGACCAGAGGCACATGGGCTAATGCTTACTTCTATGGCTAAACCATAGAAATTCTGAATCTCCTAATTTTTTATTTCTCCTGATCCAATGAAAATAATCTCTTTAATGTCTTAAGGAGACATTTCATACCACCTTTTCCTGTAGGAAACATTCAAGTGGGAGATCATTTATGGCTATAAATGTAAGTAGCCTTTCTTAGTTATACATGCCATGCTTGTTACTGAGCCCTTTTGTGTGTTTTATGTGCTGGTTCTGATGGTCACCTTTCCCCCCTCTTCTTTCCAGTGCTGTCCAGCACTTAGCTACATTTCTCCTTTTCCTATTCAAGGGCTATAATTGTTTGAAAATGCCTCACTGGCCTCCATGACTTTACAATGACTGCCAAACTTTTCTGCTTGATGGTTTAGCTACAACCACAACCACAATTCCCAGGATGCTTATTTTGTCCCAGGAACTAGGGCAACTATTTTCTAAATATAAACTCATTTAATTGTTATAATATATCTGTAAGATAGGTATTATTATGTCCATTTCGTAGATGAGGACAATGAGGTACAGAGTAGTTAGGCAAAGAGCCCATAATTGAATAATTGGTAAGTTAGCAGCAGAACTTGGTTTGAAACTCAAAAGTGTCAGAATCCAGAATATGAATTTTTATTCACTATTGCCTGGTGGCTCTCTGATGCATACACTTTGAAAATGCTCTTTCTCTTTTCTTATACCCTCATAATACCAAAAAATATGATCTCCATATAATTAACAACCCTTCAAAAAAGCTGTGAGTACTAGAGATTGAATATATTATACATCACCTTAACAAGGACAGTCTGAGTATTTTATTTTTTGTG
Organism: Neofelis nebulosa; assembly: GCF_028018385.1. Taxonomy (NCBI): domain Eukaryota; kingdom Metazoa; phylum Chordata; class Mammalia; order Carnivora; family Felidae; genus Neofelis; species Neofelis nebulosa. The sequence goes on along the minus strand of NC_080788.1, from coordinate 125,885,102 downwards.
AATTTTACAATTTAATTTCTTGTAAAGATGGATTTTTTAGATCCATGCATGTACCATTTTAGTGCATTATTCTCCACTGAGTTAAATATGGGTTAGTCAACTCCATGTCAATATGCTTTTTTGTCTGTCTACATGTATTAAGACTGTCAACTCATAGAAAACAAGGATGATTTAGCTTTTCTTATCTGTAAGGGAACATGCTACCTTCTGGAAAAGTGGAGACTGTGGGCTTATGTGTTAGGTAGAAGTTGTATGAGCCTTTTATTTGCTTCACATGTTATGTAACCTCTTGAAGCTTTAATATTTTTATCCATTAAGTAAATTAATAATGCATCCCTTCCAGGGTGATCAAGGTTAGAGCTAACATTTGTAAAGTATATAGTCTGGTACCTGGCACATAACAGGTTCTTAATAAATATTAAGCTGTTGATGAATTGATCAAATGACAAGTATTTTCAGAAATGATATAGGTTGATCAACTGAAAATATTATTGTATTTCATGAGACATGAGTTAGCACAATATGTATTTTTGAGATTGAATGTTGTTGTGTGTTTAGGAAAAATGCGATTTTCTCATTTGGAATAAAAATGACATTTTGGAAGTCCTTGATATGACAGTGAGCTCCTTCAGTGCAGTTTGCTGTTAAAGGGAAGGAGTGAGACACATGGCTTAGATTTACCTTTGAAATACATGATTTAACTTTTAAATGAAGGGGAAAAATGCTTGGGGCCAAATGTGTTTTTGGTTTTTTTTACAGACTACACCCCATGAACTTCTACCATTCTTTCTCATATGCACTAAGTATATACTTAGGTTAACAGATCAGGGCAGGATTGCATAAATGAACTGAGCCTTTATTTCATTGCATTTATTATTTAAGCCATCATGTTGGGTCAGCCTCTGTGAGTGCCAGGAGTTGCTGACCTCCAGGCAGTCCTCTGAGATAAGATGAAGAGGATACAGCTCTGACTTTCTTACCCAAATTGCCCCTTATGTATCAACCAACCAGCAGGGATTAAATGCGATTATTGCTCCTTATCTGCTTTGTGGATTATTAGAGGAAAAACAAACAAAAAAAAAGGAGGCAGTTTCCTTTCTTTTTTTTTTTTTTTAAGTTTATTTATTTATTCTGAGAGGGACAGCATGAGTGTGCAAACTGGGGAGGGGTAGAGAGAGAGGGAGAGAGAGGATCCCAAGCAGGCTCTACACTGTCAACGCAGAGCCTGATCTGGGGCTCAGTCACATGAACCATGAGATCATGACGTGAATAGAAATCCACAGTCGGATGCTTAACCAGTTGAGCCACCCAAGTGTCCCTTGGCAGTTTCCTTTCTTCTCTCCCATTTCTGTTGACTTTATATGCCATGAATTAGTGTCTGTCTTAGTTAGAATACTAAGACCTTTTAATCCTTATTCGAACTACACATGATTAAGGAAGCAAATCAAGAAAAAAAAAATCATAGACTTCATTGTTAAGACAAATATATATGATTTAGGGTTTATCAGATATTTGGGCAACTCTTATACCAGCAGAGCATATAAATATTTCTCAATGAGAACCTCAAGTGGTGGTGACTGGAGAACAGAGTTATGAGCTGTCTGCTACACAATGCAAGGTATGAGTGTTGGGGAAGAGAGTCAATCAAGCTCTCTGGCCCCTGGGCTAGGGTTCAAATTTAGCAAAAAACAAATAAACAAAAATATAGGATGCCCAGTTAAAACTGAATCAGATAAACATGAATGACTTTTTAGCATATGTTACAAATATTGAATGGGACAGATCTTCACTAAGTGAAAATATTGTTTATTAGAAATTCACATTTATTATTGTTTTTAATTCTAGTAGGTTTAATATAGGAAATTCACATTTAACTGGGCATCCTGAATTTTATCTTGCAACCCTACCATGGGAGTTTGACAAAGACAGATGTCAAGGCAGAGCCATGGGTCCAAGTCAGGCAAATTGAGAGGAAAGCAGAAACACACACAATGAATTGGGGTAAGGGGATCTTGAAAATAGGGATAAACCTGTTTCAGTATAGGGAAGCCATTAGATCTCCTGGTTGTAACAGGAGCTAGGAATTTTGGCTTTCTAGAATGTGTCCTCCTCAGATCTTAATGGCATTACTGAATTTACCACCTCACCACATGAAGCACACCCTGGAAGATCCTTAGGATTGAAAAGCCTGCTCTGTGGTACGGTGGAGAGAGCCCTGGGTTGTAAAATGCTATACTTGTGATGGAACCTTGTTTCTGCCACTTACTGGTAGCACAGCTAGTCAAGTAAGCTAATCTCTGTAAACTCCTGGATCCTTGTATCTGAAACAGAGAGGTTTGAAGTGAATCACTCATTCTTAAATTTGTTATTGGCTGAGTATCTAAAATTAATCAAAATCCCTCTTTTTGTGTCTTCCATCTTTCCCTCTCTACTTTTTTTTTTTAATTTTTATTTATTTTTGAGACTGAGAGAGAACATGAATGGGGGGAGGGTCAGAGAGAGAGGGAGGCACAGAATCAGAAGCAGGCTCCAGACTCTGAGCTGTCAGCACAGAGCCCAACGCGGGGCTTGAACTCACGGACCACGAGATCACGACCTGAGCCGAAGTCGGCTGCTTAACCGACTGAGCCACCAAGGCGCCGCATCTATTTCTTTCTCATTAGTACCCAAACCTCTTTTAGTCTATTGGGTTACCCAAATAAGTGTCTTCAATTTCATATCCTCTGTTCCTCCCACTGGTGACATATCTCTTTCCTTCTTTTCAGCCAAACATCTTGAAAGAATAATCCCCGCTTGTTGTATCTTTGTTCTCTCTACTTCCCAGTCTGCTGTGGTCTGGTTAAGGTTTTGAACAACCTCGTAACTATGAAATCAAATGGATGCTTTTCAGGATTTTTCATCCATGACTTTTCTGTAGCATTTCTCATGGCTAGTATACCGGGCCTCACCCATGTACTCTATACACTCATTTCCTCTGGCTTCTGAGACTGCCTGCCAGAGTTTGCAGACTCCTCCTCCTTTGCATGTTCCTTATATGTGGACACTTAGGAGGATTTTCTCCTGGCTCTCTACTCAGTCTGCAAATTGTCCTTTTACTGGTTTAGGCATTGCCATGGCTTCAATTTGCATCCATATGTTGATGAACTACCATTGAAAATCTCCAGCTAGACTTCTCTTCTGAGCTCCATACTGATATTTCCAACTATAGGATACCTAGAATTGATATCCTGTGGCCACCTCACTTTTAGTATGGCCTAAGCATCTGCTGCTCCTATACAAGCAGAGTATAAAGAGAACACCATTTATTTTTTTCTGACAACCGAGAAGATGGTAAAGGAAGCAAGATTTAACTTCTGTTTAAACTCCTATTACTCAGATAAATGTTTTCTGAGTGCTGACAGTAGCGTTTTGTAATTATAATGACTTGTTTTTTGATAGGTAAATATGCTGATTGTGGCTGAAGTTTTGTCTGGCCATGTGCCTTTACAAGAGGTATTCCCATAGACTCTACCTGTTTATTGATTGTCCCAGAGACATATCCTGTTGATAATATTCTATTTGCTTTTTTTGGTTGTACAGAATTTTGTACATATCTATTTTATCATGCACAAAGTCATTGCTGTGGTTACTGTGTTATTAATGCTAAGCATAGTTTGGGTTTGTGAGGCAGAGTGTCCCAAGAGGCATTTGGTGATGGTACATTCTTCCCTCATACACCTGCCAACTAAACAAGGGACATTTATTAGAGAGCTCAGCTAAAACTACGTGCACTGGAGTAATTATGCACATTTTGGGCACACATCAATTTACCAAGGGTTGTGCTTCTAAAGAATTATTCTGGACACATTTTATAAAGAAAAGCACATTTTGTAGTGATTTACATTATAATTTCAGGGATGTGTGCCCTCATTATAAATGTTGGCACTAAGGCAAATTAAAATCATTTTTTAGTGTAAAAACTCTGCAATAACATATTTATTTTGAAAGAGTGGTTTCTGAAAAATTATCCACAAGATATCAGAAATAAGTGAAATGGCCTTGTTGTATCTTCTAAATTTCACAAAATTTTAAGATGAGAAGTTAACCTTGAAATACACAACAAAATGATATTCATTTTAGTTTCCATGGTATAATTTTATTTTTTTTTTTTTGAGAAAGGAAGAGGTTTTCTTGGGGTGGGATGAAGGTGATAGCAAGGGATTGTCTTAGTCTGCTCAGACTGTAATAACAAAATATCATAGACTTGGGTGGCTTATTTCTCACAGTTCTTGGTCTAAAAGTCTGAGATCAGGATATCAGTGTAGTCAGATTCTGGTGAGGGTCTTCTTCCAAGTTTGTAGATGTCTGCCTCTTGCTGTATCCTCATATGGCAGACAGAGCAAGAGGAAGCTCTTTGGTCTTAGGGTACTAATCCCATCAGGAGAACCCCACTCTCATGACTTCATCTAAAGCTAATTACTTCCCCAAAGCTCCACTTCCTAATACCATCACATTGGGGGTTAGAACCTCAACATATGAATTTTAGGGGGGCACAATTCAGTCTGTAAGAGAGATAGTCTCTCTGCCAGGAAAATACTCTGCATATTTATAAGTTGGTAGCAATTTTTTCTGTTTTGAGATAAAGAGTACATAGCTAAATACATCTTAGAATAAACATTATTTAAACTGATTACTAAGTCTTAATAGATTATTATTCTCTTTGTCTCAAGAAATCTATGATATAGAATAAGTTGGTGCCAATAAGTTTTATTGTGTTCTTTAGATTATTGTACACCTGGAAGAAAAAAGTTTATAACCCCTGATAAAGTCTACCTTATCTAGAATTTTGAGTTGACCTTATGTCATTTCTCTGTATATACTTACTTGGACACAGAATAAAATTTAGAAAGGGTCAGATAAAGAATTCAGTAGATTTAAGTGGATCATGTCTAGCTTTTCATTCTTTTAAAATATTGCTGGTGTTAGTATTTTCTGTAGAGTTTGACCATTTCAATATAGTTTTTGAGGAAATTAAGGCATTGAGGATAAAGAACTAGTTTTGAGGAAGACAGGATTACTTTAATTTTTAGTGAAAGCTTAAATCCACACAGAGACAGACATGTACATGAATATTTGTAGCAACAGTATTCATCATAGTCCCAAACTGGAAATAATCCAAACGACCATCAGTGGGTGAATGGACAAACATACAATAGAATACTACTCAGCAATAGAAAATTGTCCACAAGATGTCAGAAATAAGTGAAATGGCCTTGTTGGATCTTCTAAATGTAATTATAAGCTAAAATGTAATTGAACCTGAAAAACATTTGGCTTAGTGAAAAAATACCAATGCATAAGACTATGTATTACATAATTTCATGTATATAAAATACTGAGAAAAGACAAATTTATAGAGACACTAAGTAGTTCAGTGGTTGCTGGGGGTTGGGATGGAATAAAGATCAACTGCAAGTCAGGGACACAAGTGGACTTTTGGAAGTAATGGAAATGTTCTAAAACTGTATTGTGGTGATGGGTGAACAGGTCTATGGATATTCTAAAAAGCATGGAATTATATACTTACAAGGGGTAAATTTATGCTATATCAATTATACTTCAAGAAAGCTGTTAAAAAAATAACTTCTAATAAAGCTTCCTAATCTTCCTTCAGGTAAAACTGTTGAAAACTCCTATCCTAGGGAATTGCCTTTGCTCTGGTCCAGCCTAGATTTCTCTTCTTTTAGATTACACTGATCTTAACACCATGATCTTTTCACAAATCCTTTGGAGTCTGTTCAGAAGCATTACTAGCCAAGTGGACACTTATTTTCCTTGGAAAGAGGTGAGGAGGGAGATGGGGCTACTCTGACCACAGAATTATCTATGACTTTCAGGCACAAGCCGCTTAGTAGAATGACAGGAATTGTAAACACATTAATTGGGAGGCACTGGGTGAGGGCCTCTGTCTTTTCTGGCACTGTCAGCCAAAGTGGTGTGGCCTTGGCAAATAAATCTAATAGCTGCGCTTGATTCCCATTATGAGCCACAGGGGTGCAGTTCCTGACGTCTCGAAATTCTTGAATAATGTCCGTCAGCACTTTGCTATCAATGTGCTGCACATTGAGCATGTGCTCGCTCGAGGAACACTCTGCTCATCTCTACATCAGAATCTTTGGAGAAAATGCAGAGCACTGTTGAAAAGCAGATAATAAACAGTAATGGAGCAAGAACAGGGCCGTGTTAGTGCTGTTAGTCACAGTAAATGCATCTGATACTTTCCCTGTCATCTCTCACCATTACTCCTTTGTGCAGAGAGCAAATGATGTTTATAAACTTGTCTGGATAGCCAGTCTTTCACAAGGTTTTCTACATACTAATTCAGTTAATAGAATCAGATGCCCAAGTTTCGTTCGCAGAACATAAAATCAAAATGCAATTCTTGCCACGTGTTCTGCTGTCACGTAAAAGATGGGAAATGATGTTTAATTTTCTACAATGACACAAAAGCCCAGCTGATTGGATCATCATGAATGGTACACATGGAGGCACTGAGTTATTCTTTGGTTTGAGACCTTATATAAACAGAAGGAACATTGTCATGCAGGAGATACCATTAAAACATTGCTGTAAGGGGATGCAACTGTGCTCTTCATAAAAAGCTAGATATCTTACATGATATTTCACATGTGCATGCTTTTATGGGACATGATTAGACTGCGGAACATCTAAATCTGTAAAAGGCCAAGTCATTCTATAATGTAAACCTTTAAACAAATAGAGTCACAACATTAAGAGTTGTAAAAGTAAAAAATGAAGGTCCAAACCTTAAGGAAATTGAATTTGATATGAGAGATAAAATGTATTTATTCTTTAAAGCTAAATCATCCATACATGAGGAGTGACAAGATAAACCAAATATAGTCCGTGCTTTCTGAGAGAGTTGAATGTTGGTTGGAAGAGAAGGAAATATTTCAGGAGGAGATGGTACTTAAAGGTCTATCTTCTATTGGGTAAAACCTAGCCACGAGGGAAGAAAGTGGGTATGGGAGTTGAGGGAAGCATTCCAGGATTTATTGAATATGGAGGTGAAAATGCTAAAGTATGGTTTGTAAACAGTGAGGAGAATGGTCTGGCTCTAGCAGAAAATATATATTGGGGAGTTATGGGAGATAAAGCTGGAAAGTGTCTTATACTTTGTGGATTGTCTTGAATGTTAGAATTACAGGTTTAGATATTATTATGTAGATAGTGGTAAACCAAAGGTAGTTTTGAACGAAGAAGTCACATTATGCAGATGATATTCTAAAGATAATGTGCCACCTTTTTAGAGAAGGAATTAGAATAGAAAGACCCTGAATTCTGAGGGGTTCATTAGAACATAATAGGAAAGAACAGATGTGAAATAAAAGTAGATAGTTGTGGAGTGGAAGCAAAAATATGTCCTCTCTTCTCCTTCCTTCCAGTATTCAAGTTAACCCCACGATTACACATCTGGATTAAAAAGAAAATGATTGTAGCCTTGACAAAAAATATTAATCAAGAAAGATAGCTAGTGGAAAGGAAAATGATGAATCTTAAGCAATGCGTGTTGAATGCAACACGTTGAGCACACATCTAAGGAGATCACTGGCAGGCAGTTCCAAAGTTAGCTACATTGACTGCTTTGTGTTCTATCATACTGTTGTACTCCAGGTTCCTGTGACAGGATTTGTATGGAGTAAGTGCCCTGTGCATATTAGGTGAATGACTTGAAAGAAGTAAATATTATGATGATGGTGATTTGGTTAAATGTCAAGAACACAGATTTGGAAGTCCTCTGCACAGAGATCATAGTTCAGATTGTGAGAAATGATCAGGTTGAATGCGTGTCAGGAAGGAAGGAAGGAAGGAAGGAAGGAAGGAAGGAAGGAAGGAAGGAAGGAAGGAAGGAAGAAAAGAAAAAGGCAGGAAGCGTAGGAGGGAGAACAGCGAGAAAAGAAAGAAAATGATCAGAACCCAAGTCTTGGGAAGGTCTTCTAGTGAGGAAGTATAACAAGACAAGGAATCCACCAAAGAAACTGTGTGGATCAGAAAGACAGTAGCTTCAATGTAAAAAATTTTTACAGTTTAAAATTGGGAGGCACCTGGGTGGCTCAGTTGGTTAAGCTTGATTGCAGCTCAGGTCATGATCTCATGGTCATGGGATTGAGCCCTGCACTGGGCTCTGTGCTGACAGTGAGATCCTTCTTGAGATATTCTCTCCCTCTCTCTCTGATTCTCCCTCACTTGAGCTCGCTCTCTCTCTCTTTCTCAAAATAAACAAACACTTAAAATTGGTAAATAAAAACAGTACTTCAGTGGTAGTTTTAGAAGAAAATAACTACCCTTCATCCTACATTCATTTTTTAAAAAGTTGATTATGTGAGGCGGACCTGGGTGGCTCAGTCAGTTGAGCATCTGACTCTTAGTTTTGGCTCAGGTCATGATCCCAGGGTCATGGGATTGAGCCCGCATAGGGGCTCAGCATAGAGCCTGCTTGGGATTCTCTTTCTCCTTCTGTTCCTCCCCTGCTTGCATGCGCTCTCCCCCACCTGCCACCAAAAATGCATTATGTGAGAAGTGAATATGCTTGGTTGCTATAAAATGTTCTTTGGTAAGCTATGTGGGAAATAGGCATAATAGTGTGCCTTCTGTTGTACGGTTATTTTTCTTGTTTGCTGAAGGTGAAGAAAACAGGTGTCACATGTGTATGTTGATGAATATCGATACGTGACAAGCAAAACCTGTTTATTTCCTCTGGAATGATATTTTACTCCATTTATGATTATATAAAAATTAACTTTGGAAGCTGAATTAAGCATATTTTAAAACTTATCCATCAAGTGAGTTGTGGATAGTCCAATCCTAGAAAATATTTGTGAGTTTCCAAAAGGGGTTTTTAGCCACATCATCAAGAAAATACCATCCACATTTTTCTTTTTGTAGGAGTAGATGAGACTCATTTTTTTTCCTCCTTAAAATCATTTTCAAGACATGGTCCTTGAAATCTTCACCAACTTGAGACAATACTTAGATTTTTTAGCATTAATATACTATATCCATAACTGGTTTGGGCTATAAATGTGTAAAATTTATTATAATGAGAAAGGTTGGAAATTTTCTCTTGAAATTTCACATTCAGTATACTCAATGCTTAAAGTATATCTGCCAAACAGCCAAGATCCACTGACAGTTATAAGTTTTTCAAGTTTGACACAGTTGGTCTTTTCTCTGGTGTTCCAAAAATAGGTCACTTGGTCTTTCAGCTCATAAATTTAGCCAAGAATATTTTCTTTTGAGAATCAAAGGACCTCAACATGGAACACAAGTATTTTTTGATCCACATAACATATATTCACAAAGCAAAGGAAAAAAACTGGTGTTTCATGTAATGTTATTCTCATATTGATCATCTTAGTAGTGAGATGAGTTCTTCTATAAAAGAACCTGGCAGCATTGGGAAATTCATTGCTTGTGGACAAATGGCACAAGACACCTAAACTGATGATTTTTCTTCCTATTCAATTTTTTTTTTTTTTTGCTAACAATCTAGATTACTGAGCCCAATGTTTCTAGAATAGGAAGAGCATATACCACAATCTTTCTCCTCCCTAATTCTGCTCCTTTGTTTAGAAAAACTTTCATGAAGATAATACATCTTTGTGATAATTGCCAAGGTTTGAAAAAAGAACAGTTTTATTCCACAGAATCTTTAAACATTCAGAATGAATACTTAAATAGACTCTCCCAGTGATAGAATCATCCCAAGTGAACCAAAGAAAATAAAAGGTAAGGATTGATTTTTTTTCATCAAACTTGCATTATGGTATTTTCTGCTGAGTTACCTGTCTGAAGATTGACTACAGAAATTACACAAAGAAACACCATAATGTTCTTTAATCAAGAACTTTACTTCTACCATAAAGAAACACCATAGTATCTTGGAAACATTTGGAATACAAGGTTTAATACAAGTCACCAAAGAAGTCAAGGTTTTCTTTTTGCAGTTGAAGGGGTTATTTCACATAAAATTTTCATAGTCTTTGAGGATTCTTGGTTATAGGTTTTAGTAACTGCCAACTTCAAGTGTGTGCCAAATAATAGTTTGGATTTTTTTTTTAGGACTGGAAGGAATTTTACTTAATTTTTTTTTATTCAAGTACCATTCAAGAATGTCATTTGGTACCATTACTCTGTATATTTAGATCTAGACCATACTGAGAATTTTGGACATCATCTTTTTACATTTGTGAGTCTTGGTATCAGTCTTATAATATTTTGGAGTTTTATTTTTGCTAACATTGACAGTTACCCTACTCACAACAAAAACACTTACCCCCCATCACTCAAAGAACTTAGAAAAACAGGAGATGCTGATCAGAGCCTGGTATTACTTTTATAGAGGTCTAAAATCTAAGTTGTGTGAAGGAAGAGGCTTTCTTATTCATCACTCAATCCCTTCACCTAGAAGAGCTGATGAGTCATTGCTCAGAAAATATTCTGTTGAGTAAACTTCTTAAATAAATATTTGTTTAATATCATTAGGGATGTCAAGGGTGGGCAATGGATGATGGGGCTGGCTGCTTATATACATATACATATATATATATATATATATATATATATATATATATACACACACACACACACACACACACACACACACACACACACACATATATGGCTCCAATAAGTAGTATTTTTGGTAATTTTCCATGTATAGCTATTCATTTAGACCCATTTAAAGGTTCCTGGGGCCAGTTTCAAATGATCTTATTTTTAAATCTGTGTTCTAACTTCCTTAGAATGATCCATAGCTCATGGAAAAGGAAATGGAAGATGCATCATCATAAATAGCTTTCATGACACCCACCACCCCCTTTTTGATATTATAGTAATATATTATGTTAATTTTTAATTTTTTTTTAACGTTTATTTATTTTTGAGACAGAGAGAGACAAAGCATGAACGGGGGAGGGTCAGAGAGAGGGAGACACAGAATCTGAAACAGGCTCCAGGCTCTGAGCTGTCAGCACAGAGCCCGATGTGGGGCTTGAACTCACAGACCGTGAGATCATGACCTGAGACGAAGTCGGCCGCTTAACCGACTAAGCCACCCAGGCGCCCCTTAATATTTAGAACATAAAACATTACATTTCAACAAGCATTTGGTTTATCAATATAAAATACATCACACACATAAATTATATTAAACATAATTTAGAAATAATTATTAAATGTTGCATTAAATGCAGTGCTTATTATGGATGTGTTCTCATACTCTTTCTTGTACAACCCCCAAACTTAGGAGTATTTTTGTTTGGAAACTAATTTAAGTGTTTCGTATTATGAAAGCTATGTATTTTTTCAAATTTTCCAAGTTCTGTTATTAAATTATATTTCTTTGAAGAGTACATTCCCTGATTTATCTACCAGATTTACACCTGAACTTCTATGGGAACATCTTGCTATCTGCTTCCTCTCCCCCCAGAATGCTGTTAAATGTAAGCAAAGGGAGAAGAGAGTTTGGACTTGGTGTTTACCAGTATACCAAATGCGATTGAGGTCAAGCAGAATGATGAGTACAAGTGAAGTCTTTGAGATTTGGCAAGAAGGTGATTATTAGATGTCCATGGGAAGAGCAGTTTTATAGCTAAACAATGATAGAAACCAGATTGGAAAGCAATGGTAAGATACATTTAAACCCATCAGACAGTATAAAATGTAAAATCTGACAACACGGATTGCTGCAAGGCTGTGGGGAAGCCTCAAACCTTAACAGTGAAAGAACACATTGAAACAACTATTTTGGAGATGCAATTGGTGAAAACACACACTGCCTGAGGCCCAGATATTGCACATCTGGCTAATTACTTTAAAGAAACTTTTACCCATGCCCAGAAAAAGACATGAACTAAAGTGTCCATTTTGACATTATATTTGGTAGTGAACAATTAGAAGCCATGTAAATGTCCATCATAAGGGAAAGATAAATGACTCGTGTCTTATTTATATGATGAATATTACTCATCAGGTTAAAATGAATAAATTGAAGTCATGTATCAATATTGATAAATCTCAAATATATACAGTATAATATATATATATATATATTTTTAACGTTTTTATTTATTTTTGAGACAGAGAGAGACAGAGCATGAACGGGGGAGGGGCAGAGAGAGAGGGGGGGACACAGAATCGGAAGCAGGCTCCAGGCTCTGAGCCATCAGCCCAGAGTCCGATGCGGGGCTCGAACTCACGGACCGCGAGATCGTGACCCGGGCTGAAGTCAGACGCTTAACCAACTGAGCCACCCAGGCGCCCCAGTATAAAATATATTTAATGAACAAATTTCAGAATGGAACATATAGTATGATATCATGTACTTAAACACTCAAAGGAACACTATTTTAAAAACTACATAGACCCATAAATATGTAGCAAAAGAATAAAATACTAAATGAGAAGGATTCAGAATGGTTACTTAGTGGGGGAAGGAGTTGACAGAGGTGTTAGGTGGGAATGGGGCCAACCAGAGCTACAAGGATACTGCAAATGCACTTGATATGCTTTATTTATTTTTATTTTTTAAGTTCAAATTAAATAAGACCAAACTCTAACATGGGTTCATTTAAGTGGTAGATGACTTCTTATTTTACTCTAGATACGTTTGAAATATTTTATTAAAACATGAAAGTAAAGATTGGTTTTCAATTTGGGGAGGCATAATTGTATTTTAAGATAGAGGATGCTAAGAAAGAAGGAGAATTTTAAGACTCTGAAGAGACTGGGGATAAAGCATGGACCTCTTAAAAATGAAATGCACAGGGTCTCAGGATTAGAGAGGAGTGGACTCTGAGATCCATGCCACATCTTTCTCTTCGCACATCAAAGAAGACTTGAAGGAGAGAATAAATCAGAGCTAAATTAAAGAAAGGACAAAAGCTGTGGCATTTATTCTGTGTAACCAAGAAGAAAGATATTTTCCTGTTGAGAATGGAAGGGCTTGAAACACTAAGATTTATTTTCTTTTTCAAACACTTGGATCATGTTCTCTTGGTAGTGGAGCCTAACTACGTCCCCAAAACTTAAATTCAATTATATTGTGAGGGAAAATGATAATTTGGGAAAAGCAATTGCCAGATCTACTGAACTGTAAGAGATAACTTGCATTGGTATATTAAGGGGAAGCAGACATAAAGGGAATTTTGTGAAGCTTTGGATAAGTCAGAGAGTTGGTAAAAGGTGGTTGATTTACTGACTGAATTGAACTGGGTTAGAAAACTCTGTAGCAGTAAGCTTATTTTGTATTAATATGAAGGCTATGCAGGCATATGCATTGGACAACTCACATACTAACAGTGCTGTACCAACAATGGGTAGTGTTGCTTTGAACTATGAATCACACTGTGTGCATAATAGCAACAGCTACATTAAAACTCTCACTAGGGCTGTCCCCAAGATCTGCAATTAGAGTTGACCTTAACTTGATTCTTTGGTTTCATTCATTTAATACTATCACTGATGTCAGAGGACTAAGGACAGGGCAGATGTTGACTATAGGTCATTTGTAATTGTGCTATTGCACGTGATAAATCATCAAATAATTCTGAGATAATTGCTTGGCCAAATAAATAACACCAAATAATTCTGAGATAGTTTCTGTCTTCTGGAAAACAAATCTCAGGGTTTTATGACATTATACAGAATTTCAGTGTCAAAAATTGCAATTGATAGGTAGTCAAATTAGTTGGGGCTTTCAGATTTTCTGCATTATATTTTCTTTATGACTAGAAGCTCTAAAAGCACCAACTAAATAGAATTATAGTAAATTAGAAAAGGTAAGCGTCTATTAATATTTCACAAAATACAGTAGTCAGTGGGCATCTGGTAACCATTGTGTATAACTTTAACCAAATTTTATTATGTTTTTATCAGGTGTTAAATCTAGTAAAATCATGTGATGGATTCTGAAAACACATAAAATAGTATAAATATGGAAAGGGTAACTATGGGCCTACTAGCAATTCCAGTCCACCACCTGTTTTTGCATGGATGTGTGCTAAGGATAGTTTTTACATTTTTAAGTGGTTGAAGGAGATCTAAATAAGAATAGTATTTTATTACGTAAGAAAATTGTAATAAATTCAAATTTTTGTTCATAAATAAAGTTTGATTGGAACATAGCCACACTCATTCATTTCTGTATCATCTGTGGCTGCTTTCACACTACAGCCAGAGTTGAGTAGTTGTGACAAAGACCACATGGTCCACAAATTCTAAAATATTTACTCTATGGGCCTTTACAGAAGAAGTTTGCTGACCCCTGGTCTAAATATGTTATTTTGTAATTATGTAGTACTTTTCCTTCCTGAGATTGGCATAAACAACTCTTTGGGTCACTTGACAGTCTTGGGGTTTGGCCGGTCATCAACCATCACATTAATCGTCCTCCGAAGGCCACAAGACAGAGAATAGACAATTATATAACAGTCATCCATGTAGGAAATAATGGCAATAATCATGTAGAATTTCCTGAGCACTGCAAGAGGAGCTATTGAAAGCATACTTCCGTTAGAGGTCTTTCAGCTCTTGCTGGAAAAAAAAGATCTTATTTAACCAACTTGTTGAGAATGCTTTACAAGTAATATTGGTAGTCATAGACAAAGAAAATAGAGTTGTTATTTCTTAGAACCCTGAACAGAAGTTGCTAGATGAATATCTGCTTCCTTATTCCTTATTTGGAAAGGCCAGCTTGTATAGCCGAACTTTGTCCTGTGTATTCAGCTCTTGTTTTTTAGTGTTTAATAGCTCAATTAAAAAAAAAAAAAAAAAAAAAAAGGAATTCTTCCATGAAAGTAGATGTCTGTGCACAGAATTTGCTCATTTTTTGGTGCTTGTTGTTTTAATTGCCTGGCCCCTTTGGCACTCTAATGCCCTTTTACTGTAAATTCTACACCAACTTGGTCTTTGTGTTTTTGTTTCAATGCGCTGGGCATTGAACGTGGAGGTACAATGTCCCCACATACTATAAATGAGCCATAGAACCTTAAGAACACAGGAAAAAATTCTCTTTGGTATTTGACCATGTCAGAGTAGTTTCTCTGCCTTGCTGAGGAAAAATCCAGAAATGATGTTTTCCTTTTCAATTACTGAATTTTATTGGAAATGTCTAACATTGCTATTGGCTTACCTGTCTCTTTCAAACAGATGTGATTTTGTGTTTTCATAGTTGTTGGATTCAGAAATACCTACATGAGGTAAAGACTTTTTTTTTCTTTTTTCTTTTCTTTTCTTTCTTTCTTTTCTTTCTTTCTTTCTTTCTTTCTTTCTTTCTTTCTTTCTTTCTTTCTTTCTTTCTTTCTTTCTTTCTTTCTTTCTTTCTTTCTTTCTTTCTTTCTTTCTTTCTTTCTTTATGTCATGGCTGTGGAGCTTTTTCTTCCTTTGATGGCATTGAAGGCTGTTTAAGCAGCCAGGCAACTAGCGAAGCTCATAAAGGCTGAAAAGGCAGAATGGAAATGGCAATTTCTCTATTGCTTCTGGAGAACTTTGAGAGAAGTTTGATACCACCATGATCGTCTCTGACACACTTTCATTCAATTTCCAATACAGAAATTTTATATTCCTCTAAAAAACATTTTTGCAGTTTCCTTCTCTTCTTCCCTTCTTTCTTTTCCCTCCCCATCCTTTCTCTCTTTCCTTTATCTTCTTTTCTTTCCTCATCCTTTTTTTTCCCCTCTATTCTTTTCCTCATGTGCGGAAAGGAGTTTCCTTTCTATTTTTTTATTGGATTATCATTTCTTAGATAATGTGGATCATGATTTCAGTTTAATTGTCCAATTTAATTATGTGTGTCAGATGTACTATCACCACTCCATGCAAACAGGGGAACAGTCAAAGAAACAAACCTAAGCATGTTTTATCTCTAACTAGAAATATTTAGGCGCACCTGGGTGGCTCAGTCGGTAAAGCGTCCGACTTCGGCTCAGGTCATGCTCTTGGTTTGCGAGTTCAGGCCCCGGGCTGACAGCTCAGAGCCTGGAAACTGCTTTAGATTCTGTGTCTCCCCCTTTCTCTGCTCCTCCCATGCTCATGCTCTGTCTCTCTCTGTCTCTCATTAGTAAATAAATGTTAAAAAAATTTTTTTAAAAAGAAAAAGAAATTTTTAGGGCAGGGGCACCTGGGTGGCTCAGTTGGTAAAGCGTTGGACTGTTGATTTTGGCTCAGGTCAGGATCTCTTGCTTGGTGGAATCGAGCCCTGTGTCAGGCTCCATGCTGACACTGTGGCGCCTGTTTGAGATTCTCTCTCTCTCCCTCTGCCCTTCCCTGCTCACTCTTTCTCTCAAAATACATAAACATTGGAGAAAAAAAAAAAGAAATATTTAGGGCAAACTTCATATATCTTATCTCTTTCCACCTTTATGTCTTTCCTCATTTCTTTCCTTTGATGGTGCTCCGTCCTACTCAGTTTTCACCTGGTTTCTTTCTCACTCCATTCTTTCTTCCAGGTTTCTCTCTTCGTTTTCTCACTGTAATGTAATAATATGTTTTCTGTTGCTGCGTATTACTGCAAACTTACTGGCTTAAAACAATACCCGTTTGTATCTCACAGTTCTACAGGTCAGTGCCAAGGTGGACCTGATTGGATTCTTGGCTTAGGCTCTTGAAAGTTTAGTTAATCTGGAGTCTCCAGAGAAGAACCCGTTTCTAAGCTCATTCGAGTTGTTGGCAGAATTTAGTGCTTTGAAGTTTTAGGACTGAGGCCCCTACTTTCTCACTAGTGGTTGGCTGCTACCTTTCTCAGCTCTTTGAGGCTACTTGCCTCAGGGGCAAGGACCCCCCCCCCCCATCTTTGCAATGGAGAACCTCACTTATAACAATCTCTCTTGTACTTTGAATTTCTCTGACTTTCTCTTCTGCTACCAGTTGGAGAAAACTTTGCTTTTAGAGGGATCAAGTGATTAGGGTGGGTCCCTGTGGATAATCTCCCTGTGATAAAGTCAACAGATTGGTCATCTTGATTACAACCGAAAAATCCCTTTTGCCACATGAGGTAGCAATCACTAGGGCTAACGATAGGAGGTACAGGTCATGGGGGTCATGTTAGAATTTTGCCCACCACAAATAATAACATTTATTTCTTCTTCCTGGGATAGGTTGAGACATTGGTAATGATGAAAGTTGACCCTGCCTTTTATATATGAGGAAACTCACTGATATCCTCAATAAAGTTAGTTGAATCATATGTTATCAGATATGTGAGACTAAAAAAGGGCTTTATGACTCCTGCTAAAGTGTTTTCTTGGCTATACCTTGGTGCTTTTCTTATAAAAGTTGTAGAATGTGAATTCCACTTTTTCCCTCCAACTTTGAATACCAACACTTATCAAAAGACAAGTAGTTATTAAGGGCTGAAAGGTGGAGGAGTCTTTGAGAAGAGCTTTTATTTATTCCTTCATTAAGAGTTGTTATGAGTTGAATTGTGTTTTCCCAAAATTCATATGCTAAATTCCTAATCCCCAATACATCAGAATGTGACCTTATTTAGAAAGAGTGCCTTTGTAGATATACTTGTTAAAATGGGGTCATATAGAAGTGAGATAGGCCCCTAATCCAACATGACTGATGTTCCTATAAATAATAAGGGGAAATTAGGACATGAGCATACACAGAAGAATGCCACTTGAAGATGAAGGAAGAGATTGTGGTGACGCTTCCACAAGCCAAGGAATGACAAAGGTTGACAGTAAACCTCTAGGAACTACGGGAGAGGCATGGAGCAGATTCTCCCCCCACAGAACTCAGAGGGAACCAGCTTTACTGACACATTGATTTTGAACTTCTAGCTCCAGAACTATGGGACAATAAATTTCTGTTATTTAAGCTCCCCAGTTTATGGTACTTGGTTATGGCAGCCCTAAGAAACTAATCAAGTTTTTTACAGTGATCCAAATTTTAAAATTGTAGTCTATCATATACAAGTTACATTTTGAACAGGTACCATCTGAGTTCTAATAGATGACTACTAAGCAGTCCAGTAAAAAACATTACAGAAATTAAGGACACCTGACTCATGAAAACACATATTTCTTTTGTTTTGATTATTGAACTCTTACTAAAACTATGATATTAAAAAAGGAAAACCTAAAAACCTGTCAACAGTTTGAAGTAAGCAGCGAGGGTTCATCTTTGTACCCCAGCCCTGGCTATTTATAGCAGGTGTTGAATAAATGGTCGTGGAATCAAAGAATGCAAAAGAGGAAAGTTGATATCCCACTATCAGTTCAGAGAAGGCTTTAAATAAATAAACAAGAACAAACTATTTTTAATTCAAAAACAAAGATCTTAAATGTATGGGAGGGACCTTCTTAGGAGAAATCCTAAGTTCATCATAGCACTCATTCAGTAAATATTTATTCTGCACGCATGACCTGTGAGGTACAGTACTGGGCCGTGGGGGTAGACACCCAGACATGAGCCTCTTGGAGATGACAGTGAGTGGAGAAGATCTGAAACAAACACCCAATGGCAGATCTTTTAAATTACAAGTTCTCTTAAATGTGATGAAGGAGACAAAGTCTTCCATTCTCGCTCCCTGTCTTTGGCAAAAAAAAAAAAAAAAGAAAAAAGATAAAAATATAACACAGCTCTAGCTGTCATACACTGGGTGGCTTAAACAATAATCTATTTGCTTACAGGTTTAGAGGCTGGATGTCTGAAATCAGGGCTCTAGGATAGTCCAGTTCTAGCCTCCTTTTCAGAATGTGTTCATATGACATTTCTTTGCTGCCTGCATGCAAAGAGAGAAAGCTCTGGTGTATCTTCCTTTTATAAAGGTATCAGCCTTGTCAGATTAGGGATTTACCCTTATGACCTCATTCAACTTTTTTCACCTCCTCACAGGCCCTATCTCCAAGTGTAGACACAATTGGGCCTTAGGGCTTCAACATATGAGTTTTGGCGGGGTGGGGTGGGGGGAACACAAACATTCATTGCATAAGTCCTTCAAATTATTCCCCCAAGGAGCAAACAGGATGATGAATTATATCATGCAAAGCAGATCATATCAGCCTTCACTCAAAAACTTCCAAGGGCTTCCGATTTCAGTGAGGGTAAAAGCCAAGGAATCTGCTATGGTGTCCAAGGTCCTGCTCCATATGACCCTACCATTACTTCTCCAGCATCATCTCTTACAGCTGTCCGCTACTTCAGCCAGCACAGTCCCTTGTCTCCGTCAAATATTCCAGGTACTTTCCTGCCTCAGGACCTTTGTGCTTGATACTCCCTCTGCCTGGAACACTTTCTCCTTGGATAGTCACAAGGAAACTTGCCGGTCCCCTTTGGCAGTCTCTTCTCACCTGCTAGCCTCTCAGTAAAATATTCCCTAGCTCCAGTATCTAAAATAAAGTATCTAGATGTTTTTGATACTCATTTACTTATTTTTCTCACCATATGCTTTTCTGACTAAAATGTTCATCAATGCACGCATCTTTTTGTGTGTTTTGTTAACTGTTGTATCCACAATGCTTCACACAGGTACTGGCACATAAGTATACAAATACATTTGTTAAGTAAATGAAAAAATAAACAGGGTGTTTTGTGATAGGAAAGAGTGGGGGATATCTGTCTAGGTCAAGAAAGGCCTGTCTGAGGGGCAATAAAGTGCAAACCTGAAAAATAAGATGCCATCATGAGAAGAATCTAGGGGAGGGCAGTCGTTTGGGAGAGGAGAACAGGTGGGGAGGGATGTGCTACACAAAGAGGGAGAAGTATATGCTGTGGGTTGGGAAAGGGTCTGGCATGGTTTAGGAAGTTAAAGGAGAGGAGTATTGATGGAACAAATGAGAAAGGGAGAAGGGGTTTATGATGAGGTTGCAAAGGTACACAGGGGCCAGCTTATAAAGCACTTTGAAGGCCATGCTAAAAAATTTGCACTTTTTTTCTTTGTGCAATGGGAAGCTGTTGAAAGTTTTAAGTGGGGGAAGGGTATGACCTGATAGAGTATTTGTAAAAATCATTGTAGGCTACATGAAGAGAAAGGATTGGGGTGGGCAAGAAGGGTGGTAGAGTAGATGTTACAGCTGTCTGAGTAAGATACAATGGTTATTTGGATTTAGTGGTATCTTCCCGTAGCTTTATTTGCCCCATGCCAGTTACCTTGCTGGTTCCTGTTATCGGCATATAGCTATAAGAGGGGCAGCAGGCTGTGGACATTTCTATTGACCAGTTACCATTACTTGGGTGCAGTATATTCAAAGCTTAATGACAAACATAGAGTTCTACAGTCTTTATCTTACTGGAAATACTGTTCTCCACCTAGTTGTTACCTCAGTGGGATCTAAGGGTGAGGATTACTTTTGAATTGGCACTCTCCTATCATGATAAGGATTCTATCTATGCTGTATGACTTTATGGAATATTGATTATGTGAGCAGAGCACAACCAATCAGACGCCCATTTTCTCCATCTGCCAAGTGGGAATGCTCCTTGTTTTTAAGGGCATGTCTCTCTTGAGGTAGAGACAATAAAGAAGATGAATAAGTCAGCAGGGACAGCTCTAGAGATGAAAGGTGATATGCAAAATTAAAAGTATTCTAAGGACTCTTTAAGAACTTTTCAACTGAGACTCTCAAAGGAGTTTACCAGCTCTTTATTATTGGTCATGACTGTTCCAGCTGAGGAGAGAGGTAGCTTGCAGTGGTAAAGATCCCAGGGGTAACAAAGTTGAGTTCCCCAAAGTCCTTGGCCTATTTTACAAATTTTAATAAATATGCAATCCAATATGCCTGTTGTAGGACAGAACTAACATTTTATTTGGATGCAATACAGCGTACAATTGCAATGGTTTTGACACATTCGGTTAGACAAGAGTTACTGAATCCTGCTATTGTACAGAAAATTAACAATGGATGCTATTGCTGAATCTTAGTATCTAGATATAATCAATCCAAGGGCAACAAATCAAAGTGGGGAGGTCTGTTAACCACCTCATGCACAGATATAAAAATATGTGTGAGCGAAGTTTCTAAGGGCAAGTAACTTCGTGTATGGCAACATTGCTAAGACCTGTAGGTACACAGGCACATAGGCATGGGCCCAGAGCACAAACTGAAAGGAAGAGTCTGTATTCCCCATGCTGGTTACTATATTCAGTAGCTGTTATCCTTTCTTTTGGTGATGGTCATGCTCAAATTTATTTTTAAGCAAGATTATCATGAGAGAGGAATTGCGAATGATTTGTAAGTTTAGCTAGGAGGATTTAGGGAGCTCTGTCTATGCCTCTTGATTGCCCAGCTGCTTTCTGCAGGTCTACTCCATTGGTAGAAAATTTGGAAAGTGGGTTGAAGAGGACTTTGACAGCATCCTGGTAGAAATAGGGATTATTGCTGTGATCTCATGACAGGCCATGATTCCATTGGGAATTACATGCTTGAAAATACGCTCAAGTTTTGCCCCACTTCCTCAGCTTGGCATATTGGTCCTTGGCATATTTGTGACTTAAGCAGAATTTGCAATGACACTGTGCATCTGCCAAAAGACCTCATATTGTATATAATGAGCTTCCTCAGGTATACAGCCTTGATTCCACCAATATGAAACATTTATTTAGCTACAGTGTAATTTAGAAATAATGTCCTGATAGTGCCTGTGTTAGGCAGCTGGAGCTACTGTATCTTGCGCACCATATGCCCTAGTGGTTAAGAACTCTAGTGTCTACCTGTCTGGCTTCAAATATACACTGCGACTCCTGCTACCTCTGTGACCTTTGCCAAGTTATTGATTCCATGTGCCTCAGTTTCCTTACCTGTAAAAATTGATAATGCTAATTTCCACATAGGTAGTACTAACACCATAGAGTTGAGGATTAAGTACATTGATTCATGTAAACTACTGAGAAATGTGCTGAGTGCCTAGTAAGCTCTCTATAATGTTACTTTTTATGATGTAGTATGAGGCAGAGCATGACTAGAATGAGAGCAAAAGCCCAATAAACATCATGTCAGCAGGAAAGAGTACATATTTACTAGAACATGTGGTGACTTTGCTCTATAAGAATTTAAAAGAACACATACACAGTTTTACTTAAATAGCTACACAGGGCTGAAAGATTGCCAGTGCATGGTGTTGACATTGTGAAACACTGTTATTCTAAATTATTGCTACTTTAGTGCTATTTGGGGACTTTTATCCTATTCAAGTGTCCCACCAAATGTGATGAGTTTTTGTGCTGAGAACTAAGATGGATGTTAATTGCCTCGTGCTTTCTTTAGGAACGCCCACCCCAACCCTTAAATGTCTTCCTATGACCGAGCACTCATATACTTCTGCTGCCCCCTTGTTAATTCTTAACTTAGGGCTGATCCATTGATTGAACCGTTCATTCATTCATTCATTCAACAAATTTTTTGAATGCATAATAATAATTATGGTTTCTATTAAGTGCAAACTCTGTCAAGCATTGTGAGAAGTACTTAAAAGTATATCTTTATCCTCAGAAGAATATTTGAAGGAAGGAATTACTATGCTCGTTTTATAGATTAGGATTTATGAGGTGCAGGATCTTATCCAAAGTCACAGAACTTGTAATTGGCAAAATTTGAACTCAAGCCCAGGACTGTAAAATCAAAGCACTACGTTAAACTGCTTCCATGTGATCAGGCACTATGCCAGGTGCTGGTAAAACAAAAATAAACGAGCCAAGGATCCCAATTTTAAGATCAGTTTAGGTCAGGGACTAGTTACTATACAAAGAATGACAACACAGTGGGATAAGTGTTTATGTAATGCACCAAGAGCTTTGCTCCAAATCTTTCCTTCCTCCATTATCACATCTATCCTTCCTCTTTCTTATTGAAATGTGCCTGCGTCATGTCCCATTAAGTCAGGGCTCTAATCTCAGATAGGGAATTGCTAAATAATTGAGTATATGATTACAATGCGTTAGAGTCCTCTATGTTGGATATTTTACAGAGTGCTTCTAGAGGAGGCAGGAGGCATCTTATTGTAAAAGGCTGACATCAGTAGGCATCTCAAGGGAAAAGCTGTGAGGTTTAGTCTTTGTCATTACATCAGATCATGAGGGCCTGTCATTTCTGTGACAACCATGCCTGTGGCCCCTTTATTTGTGCAAAGGAGAATTCCTCACCTCCATCCCTCATCTATTTCCTCAAGCAAAGCTTTCTTGCCTTTGCTTCTTCACTACCTGAGTTTACCTTTGAAGGAAGGGAAGACAAAAAGTCTCAATATTTCACAAAATTGGATGATTTACTTTTGGAGTCAAATTTGGCAATGTGACCAGGAAATCTTTTGGAAAAAAAAAAAAAGTTCTTGGTATTTCCTGCTTCTTTGCAGATAATGAATTCAGAAAGGATGACCTCCCCCCAACAAGCTTAAAAAAATGTTTACCTACCCTTCTGTTTTCCAATCCAAACTGGTATGATAACATTCAGGAGGTCAACATTTGAAAATGGGTTTTGAAAAAGAAAACCACCCACACTCAAAAAAACTATTTTCCTTCCTAGTAAATGTAATTTTAAATTTCAAAGACAGGATTTAGGTCAGTGGTTTGGGTCATTTTTTATTTTACCCAAACTGGGCCACCCTTCCCTTATTGTGCAATCTAGAGGAATCAGAAAGATGTCAGGTAATAAAAATCCAACAAGGAAAAAAAGTTGGAATACATTCTGCCCAAAGTTGCATGCCCTTAAGTCCTGCTGACTTCAGCAGGATTTGTACATAAGTAACAAAGGGCACAATCTGGTCCACTGATTTTATTATCATTGAAGAGGAGATTTTTCTGACTGTAAAATGAAAAAAAAGATAATTTATGATTCAGACCCAGGCTGACAGGCTGAACAAGAGATGGCAACTTACCTGCTTGTGGCTTCAAATACAAATATATGCAAGTCAGTGGCAAGCAGAAGCACCCACACGTGACTGAGAGGCACTCAGGTCCAACGTGACCTTTCCATTCCCAGAGCATCCAAAGCATATGGATGTGCTTTCAGACAGGGTCTGCAAGAGAAGTTTATTATGACATGGAAGCAAGATGAGGTATGCCAGGCTGACTGGACAAGTGACCTTTTCAAGCTGTCAATCTCTGTTATCCTCATATATCATTTTAGTGCAAGGCAAGAGCCAAGAAGACTGCTTCTCACCTCATACATAAAGCTTTAGCTTGCTAGTGCTGATGCTTAACCTGGACTAATCACCTTTGATGGATGGTAAAAATATGGCCAAGGTGCAAAAATGATGTTCCTTTGAAAACCCTTTTCTGTTTTTCTTCTTTTTTACCCCAACCTGCTGTACTCCTATCTGAACTTATTCACTTCTTACCTCCTGCATTTGCTTGACCTTCTGATTTCATATGAATGTGCTTCTTTCTTGTACTAAATGCTCCAGTGTTATGGTCCTTCAGCTGACTGGTGACTCCATTTCAGAGATGATTCCAAACAATTGATGTATGCAGTTTTTCTGTTTGTGATGATATTAACATATAGACTCTCTAACAAGTTCAAATTTAATGAACATGTTTTTCTTAATCATGCCCCCTTCTCTTTATGTAACACTTTTTAGAAGCTCATATGTTTATTCAACAAACATAGCCCAGTACTTGGTACATAGTAGATATTTAATTAATGTTTGCTGAATAGATGAATGGCTTCTTATTTATAGAAGATGTTGTATTTGAACTGGAATTTGAAGGATAGATAGAATTAAATAAGTGAACAGGGCTGGGGGAAGGTTAAAGCCATAGGTAGGGAAGTACAAGGTATGTATGTGGAATGGGCTTAATGTCTGGTATGAGGTCAGTAATCAACAAGTGTATGTTGAATGGGTGGATGGATGAATGAATAATGGTGTTAGACACCAAACAAATAGAAGGATAAGTTATACTCTCTTCAAAGAGCTCAGAGTCTAAGCTGTAAATAACTAATGATAAACCATTTACTTATTCAACAAATATTTACTGAGTGCCTACTATATTAGAGTTCCCCAGAAAGAGAGAATCAGTAGTATCTCTCTTTTGATAGATAAGTAGGCAAATAGATAGATAGATAGATAGATAGATAGATAGATAGATAGAGACACAGATGGATATAAATTTCTATATCCATATATATATATATATAGATATATATCTATATATCTATATATCTATATATCTATATATATATATATAGATATATATATATATAGATATATATATATATATAGAGAGAGAGAGAGAGAGAGAGAGATTTAAGGAATTGGCTAAGAAGATTGTGGGTTCTGGCAAGTTTAATTGTCATAGTAGGAGAGCAGGCTGGATATTCAGAAAAGAGTTGTACCATAGCTTGAATGCTGTCTGAAGGCAGAATTCCCTCTTCCTTGGGGGGAGTTGAGGTTTTTTTTCTCTTATGGTCTTTAGCTGATTGAGTGATGCCCACCCACATTATGAAGGTTCATCTACTTTACTCAAAATCTACTGATTTAAATGTTATTCTCATCTAAAAATGCCTTCACAGTGACATCTAGACTGGCGTTTGACCAAATATCTGGTTACCGTGGTGTAGCCAAGCTGACACATAAAATTAGCCATCATACCTACTAAGTAGTGAGCCCTGTTCTTGTTACTAAGCATACAGCAGTGAATGAGATAGGTAAAGATCCCCGTGATTATGGACTTTACAGCACACCCATATGCAAAATTTGTATTACAATATATGATAAATACTATGTGAAAAATATAGTAAAATAAAAAAGAGAGAGGGGAAGCTACAGTGTTAAAGAATGGTGAGAGAGGCCTCATGGAGAAGCTCCCATTTGTATCAAAACCTTAAAGAAGTAAGGAAGTGACCATACAGTAGTCCGGGAGAGGGAATAGCAATTGTAAACCTTAGGAGGAGAGTGCCTAGTGTGCTTGAGGATCAGCTTTTGATAAGTGTTTTAATACATGTAAAATGTAAGCAAAGATGTAATATAGGCAGAGCTTGATGTTGAATTACTGTGGAAAGAGAGATTATTGTCTGCCAGAGCTTTCTTGGAATAGACCCCAGTACCTAGTACGTAGTAGATAACATTTTCTGAATAAATGAATGATATCTCATCATAGATGATGCTATATTTGGGCTGGATATGGAAGGATAGGTGGAATTAAGTAGGGATCACAGGGAGAAAGAACAAGATGAGCAGGAAGAAAGTACAAGGTATTTTTGAGTCATGGACACTATTCCAGAATTGCTGAGGCATGAACAGTTTGGGGGAACTGAGCATGGGGTGTATAAGGAAGACTGGCTCAAAAGAAGGTTGAAGCCTGACCATGAAAGGCTTTGTAGCTAGGCAACAGAACTTGGGTGTCATTTCATAACCACTTCTAATCATCAGATTTTTAAGGGAGGGAGGAGAAAAATGAAGTTATGTTGTGATTTAGGAAAGTATTTGCTGAAGGACATTCTTTAAACACTTATTCTTAGATTATTGGTAGGTATTATATGAAGAAAACCAACAACAATGTAATTTTCAAACAAATTTGGGACATGGTAGATTAAGCAAAGTTAAAGAGTTCTTTTTTGTTCTGTAATACTTCAAATAATCTTAATATGCCAAGAGACATTTTAAGGCTCAGAGAGATGGATGTAATAAGCTATGTTTTCCTAATATTTTTGGTCACAGAAATGCTTTTATGATAGTATATCTAAAAGGATTAACAGATCATTGTGCACACTTCATTGGAAACCCTGTTTTAGGAAGATAACACTTGTTGTAGGACTGGATTGAAGGAGTAACTGACATAAGGAAGATTGTTTGGAAAGCTGATAGAATAGCCACAGGGGAGGTAATAAGAACCTGAACTGGGGCTAAGTGGGATTGTGAAATTTTTCAGAGGCAGCATCACAAATCTGTCAACAGATTATTCTATGTTTGATAGAGGGGTTTGGGGGTTATTAAAAGAAAAAACTTGAAAAGTTTAATGTCTTAGAGCAAGGGAAGCTGCTGATGTCCTCTGAGGCAAAACCCCAAAAATAGATTTAGGTTTAAGGAGAAAAAAAATGCATTTGAGAGACTTAAAGAGAAAACAATTTTATAATTCCTAAATATTGGGGTATTTTCTAGATATCTTTTTGTTATTGATCTAGTTTAATTTCATTGTGGTCAGAAATTATATTTTGTATGATTTAAAATTTTAAAAATTTGGGGCGCTTGAGTGGCTCAGTCAGTTAAGCATCCAACTTTGGCTCACGTCATGATCTCATGGCCTGTGAGTTCCAGCCCCATGTCAGGCTCTGCACTGGCAGCTCAGAGCCTGGAGCCTGCTTTGGATTCTGTGTCTCTCTGTCTCTCTCTCTCTCTCTCTCTCTCTCTCTCTACCCCTCCCCACTCATGCTCTCTCTCTGTCTCTCAAAAATGAATAAACGTTAAACAAAAAATAAATAAAATAAAATAAAATTTTAAAAATTTGTTGAAATTCATTTTCAGATACAGAATATAGCCTATCATGGTGAATGTTCCATATTACTAGAAAATAATGTGTGCTATTCTGTTGTGGAATGAAAGATCCTATAAATATCAATTTGATGAATTTAGTTGATAGTGTTGTTCAGGTCTTCTGTATAATCACTGATTTTCTATTGTTTTATGAATTACTAAGAGAAGAGCTTGGAAATATCCAACAAGAACTGTAGATTTGACATTTTCTTTTAGTTCTGTTTTCTGTATTTTAAAGTTCTGCTTTTGGGTGCAATAATATTTACAGTTGTTGTTTCATTATGAAATGTCCTTGTATATACCTAGGAGCATTCTCTGTGCTGAGGTCTTTCTGATATGACAGCCACTCTCGCTTTTATTTTAAGTTTATTTACTTATTTATTATGAGAGAGGAGGTGGGGCAGAGAGAGAGAGAGGGAGAAAGAGAATCCCAGGGAGGCTCTGTGCTATTAGTATGGAGCCCAAAGTAGGGCTTGAACCCATGAACTGCGATATCATGACCTGACCCAAAACCAAGAGTTGGGCACTTAACTGACTGAGCCACCCAAGCGCCCCACTCTCAGTTTCTTCTGACTTCTGTCTGCATGCCATATCTTTTCTCAACCTTTTACTATTTGCTTGTCTATATCATTATAGGTAAAGTGGATTCTTACAGATAAAATATAGTTGTGTCTTGCTTTTTAAAAAAATTCAGTCTAACAATCTTTGCCTTTTAATTGGGGTGTTAGACAATATATTAATGCAACTACTGACATGCTTAGATTTGACATGCTGCTTCTCCTCCACTTGCCTCATGTATTCTTAGTTCCCCCTTTCCTCTTTTTCTACGTTTGTTGATTCAATTTTATTTTCATGATGGGCTGATTAGCTATACCTCTTTTACAGTTTTTCAAGAGTGCTCCAGGGTTGGAATACATAACTTCCATTTAAAATGGTCGATATTATATTAAACTATTTCACATATCGCATAAGAAACTTTCAATCATATATTTTAATTTCCTCTCATACTTTGTGATATCGTTTCATACAGTTTACTGCTACATGTTATAAAACCAGCAAGACATTATTTTTGGTTTAGACAGTTAATTGTTGTTAAAGCAATTAAAATAAGAACAATGTACCTTTCTTATAGAGCCTCCGTTTAAAAAGCTATTTCTCTTGCTCTTAATTTGTCTTTGTAAGATCCTTATTTCTAAATGGTATCATACTTCTTTCATGAAAGATTTTTCTTTAAAACTTTTTGAGTACACATCTAATGATGAAACAATGAAAAACAATGAAAAAGACTTGAAATTCCTTTCATTATTGAAAGATATTTTTGCTAAATACACAATTCTGGGCGTGCAGTTTTTTGTTTGTTTTCTTATTGTTTTTTTTCCCCTTCCATCCTTTAAGTATGTAAGTCTAATACCTTTAGGCTTGTATAACTTCTGACAAAATATCTGGCGTAATTCATATCTTTGTTTCTCCTTATGCATATTCCTTTTGTCTATCTTCAAGATTTTCTCTTTACCTTGCTTTTCATCAGTTTGACTATGGTGTGTCTAGGTGTGTCTTTTCATGTCTATCCAGTGTGGAATTCTCTGAGCTTATCAGATCTGTGGTATGTTGTTTTTCATTAGTTTTAGAAAACTGTTAGCCATTGTCTCAATGTTTTTGATGTTTTATTCTTTCTCTCTTGGACTTCCGTAATCTTTATGTTAAACCATTGCTATTATCCCACAGTTTTTGAATGCTTTGTTTTAATCCTCCACTCTTTTGTTTTCTGTCTTTATATTGAAGTGTTTATGAGAAGGATGGTGTTCTTTTCATATGATGACATGGTCTGAATCCGTTTGTCACCTTAGTCTTTGTTCCACATGCCCATCTGCAAAGGGCCATAATAAGAAGGGAAACCCCTTATCACCCTGAACACTAGGTCTACATGCCACAAAAAATTTTATAATACAATTAAATTAAATTTTGTTTAGAATCTAATAAAGGAGAGACTGAACTAGCATATATTAAAGGGATTTTACCAGGCTGGTTTTCTTTGCTTGTGGGGACTCACAGGCTGTTTGGTTCTTTCTTCAGAGTGACATAGTCTTGGGACAATTTAATCATGGGGTAATCAGCAGATATAGGAAGTGGCACACAAATCTCAATCTCAGTAAAATCTGATACATATATTTTGAGCTACTGCTATGGTGCTTATAGTTTGTGCTTGATTGAAACACCCTAAAATGAAGTAGAAATCCATCTGAAGTTGGTACTTCATAGGGATATTCCTAGTTAACTCAAAGCTGCCATAATAAACATAGAAGACAAACTGGAAAACACATGGATGAATCTATTATGACTATCTTCAACTATCTTTGAGAAATTATAACAAAACTCTTGCAAAAGTTTAATAATTATAAGAGAAAATGTAAGAAATATGAAGAGTAGCCCCAGGCTATTCAATCTAGTAATATGAGAAAAAAAAAAGGACAGATAAATAATTAAAAAGCATATGAAAAGGAGGAAATTTCCCACAGGTAAACACTTGAGTTTTTACCTTGCAAGCAATCATCATATCAAATTCAGGCAAAATAAAAAGAAACTGCACCTATACTTAAACTCAACATATTTTAAATTTGGGAAAAAAAGGAAAAATTCTTGCAAACATTCAGGCAGAGGAAATAAGTTGTTTATGAATTAAATTTCTTTTAAAATATTAAATGCTATGAGGCAGTCTTCACATTTTGAGGGGGAAAATTTGACTTAAAAATTTTATACTCAGTCAACGTATTTTTCACAATCACGGCATCAAAAATAAATTTTCAGAAATTTAATTTTGTTTTTTAAAGGTAAATTCTTTAAAATCTTTGAATAAAAGATAAATCTGTGCTCTGAAACAAAGCTTAGTACAAGATGGACCTCTTCTCAATTTGTTTTACAAAGCCAGACTAAGCTGATAAGAAAATATATATATATTGTTTTCTTGGTAGATGCAAAAAATTTGGTAAAATGCAACACCTCGACCTGAAAAATAAGAGCCTTAGTAACCTATGACAGGGGAAAACTTGCTTAAAATACTAAAATTATCAGTCTGAAATAAATAGAAAATGTAATATTTAAAGGTGAAATACTTGAATAATGTCAAAATCAGGAATAAAGTAAATATATCAGTTATTACCACTTATTATTGCTTTTTAACAGATGGAATAAGATAAAAGGCAATGAGTTATAAATATTAGAAAGGAGGAGACAATTACTATTTGAAGATCATATAGAAAACTAAATCAACTTAAGTGCTAATTAGAACTAGCAAGACAATGAAATAAGGTATCCTTCTAAAACTTAAACAATAAGAATTAGTAGATTTCCTACATGTTTATATTTTAAAATGTGAAAACAATAGAAACAATTTCTCAATAGTCACAAAATTTGAAAATACCTAAGAATAAGGTTATCACGAAGCATATATAGTTGACAGAAAATTCATAAGCTTTACTAAGCAACCTAAAAGAAGACTAATAAAAATCGAATCCGTTTTTGAAGGATTTAATTACATAAGTAATTGTTTATAATATTTCCTTGAAATTGGCAATACCCAGAGCTTTATTTTTTTTTTTAAGTTTATTTATTTATTTTGAGATATAGAGAGAGAACCAGCAGAGAAGGGGCAGAGAGAAAGGGAGACAGAGGATCTGATGCGGACTCTCTGCTGACAGCAAGGAGCCCAATATGGGGCTCAAACTCATGAACCATGAGATCATGACTAGAGCTGAGTCAGATGCTTAATTGACTGAGTCACCCAGGGGCCTCAACCCAGAGCTTGACATACAGCATAAATTCAATTTTTTTTTTAATTCACTTAGGAAATAAATTGAAGAAGACCTACCAAATGTTAACAGTGGCTATCTCTGTATAATAGAAGGTGGACTGATTTATCGTTTGTGTGATTTTTTTTCTTCAACATGAAGAAATGAATAAACATTTTTAAAATTCAGAATAAATCAAAAATTATATACTTTTAAAAGGTAATAACATCATAGCGCTATGGATATGAAACGTGTAGGAATTAAATCAGTATTTGTCAAAGTATAATCTGGAGTCATCTTATCAGATTTCACCTGGACTATTTGTTTAAAAATTCTGACTCTTGGATCTCATGTCACACCCACCTAATTAGGCTACCTTGGTGAGAGCTCAGGAACTTATATTGTAAACAAGCACTCTAAGTGGTTCTTTTGCACACTAGAATTTGAGAACAACCAGGGTAAAGGGCTTGCTCAGCTTATGCAGAGGGAAAACATTTTGTAGAGCAGAGGATAGAATAAAGTTGTCAGACTTCTGCGGTCTGGAATGAGTTTAGATGCAACGCTGGAAGTCACCTGGAGGGTGAAGTGAGTCTCACTAGTTACTAAGTCATTTCTCTTCATACTTGGCAAAATTCTCACCCAGGTGCTCATGAGCTGGAGAGAAATTCTTACAGTCTCATTAGCTCTCATTGTTCTCTAAACTCAGTAAATTCCACTTTCTGGGATGGAAGCACAGCCTGTCATCTTCACCACTCTATCCCCAGCACCTAGCATGGTGCCGGGAAATTATAGATGCACAGTCAATACAGTAAAACCTTGGTTTGTAAGCATAATTCATTCCAGAAACATGCTTGTAATCCAAAACGCTTGTACATCAAAGTGAATTTCAACAACCATTGGCTCAGTTGTGATCATGTGACATTCAGCATCACATACTACTTGTATTGCAAGACATTGCTCATTTATCAAGTTAAAATGTATTAGAAATGTTTGCTTGTCTTATAGAACACTCACAGAACAAGTTACTCACAATCCAAGGTTTTACTTTTGTTTAAGGAATGAAAATTGGTCTGCCAGGTGTATTTGAAACCCTGGTGCTCTAAGGAAACCACCCAGGACACAGGCCTGTGTCATTTACTTCTCCTCCCCTACCCACCTCTTATCCTTACAACCTGATGGCAAACCCAAGATTTGAGAAGTCAAAGTTGCTCATTGTTAGGAAATTCTGGGGCTCTTATATCTTAGTGATATGTGAGAAATTGTTGAAGTTTGAGGTTTACGGTTCTCTGGTTTTGGTTTCAGTACCTAAGAACACTCTTTATTTCCTGGAAAACAGGAGATTAATGAATTCTTTATGTCCTAATAGCATAAATGGTTCTGTGTAAAGAGAAGAAAGTTCTTGTATTAGTGCTCTTCAGAGAAACAGAACCAGTAAGATACATGTATAGCTGTATGTATATAGATAAATAAATATATTTATTTTGAGGAGATGGCTTGGCTCACAGATTATGGAGGTGAAAAAGTCCCATAGTGTACCATGTACAAGCTGGAGACACAAGAAAACCCGTAGTATAATTTAATTTGAGGCCTGAGAACTGGGGAAGCTAAGGGTATAAATCCTAGTCAGAGTGGCAGAAAATAGGAGATGAGATGTCCCAATTTAGGCTGGCAGAAAGCAAAAAGGGAATATTACCTCTTCCTTCACCTTTTTTTTTTTTTTATCCAGGCCCTTGATGGTTTGGATGATGCCTATTTGAGAGGGTAATCTGCTTTACTGAGTCTATGATTCAAATGCTAATCTCCTCAGGAAACACCCTCACAGACACACCCAGAAATAAAGTTTATTTTGGGAACCTCATGACTAGTTGATCTGACACATAAAATTAACCATTACAATGCATTTCTTTCTGTAGGAATAGATGCTGAAAATACCTGTTGTAAAGGTGCAGTGATATTCCTTGTGAAGTGCCTGAGTTGCCTCTTAACTTGAATATATTTTGTCTTAGTTTCCTACGGCTGCTGTAACAAATTACTACAAATTTAGTGGCTTAAAACACATATTTCTTATAGTTCTGCAGGTTCGAAGTATGACACGGGTGTGATTGGGCTAAAATCAAGATGTTGCCATAACTGTATTTCTTTTGGGCTCTAAGGGGCAGTCTGTTTCTTGACTTTTTCAGCTTCTAGAGAGTGTTTCATGTTCCTTAGCTTGTGGTCCCTTCCTCTATCTTCAGAGCTGTTACTGACTCCAGTCCCTGGGCTCTCCAAGTAATGGAGCCAAATGGGGCTAAATGAGAGTTTCCATGCAAGGCTTATGCTCCATCACAAGGGAAACAGCACAAGGAAAAGGTCTTTCATGCTGATTCTCAGAACAAAGGCCAGGAAACATTTTTTTAAAGAGGCTAAAGCAGGAAAGGAGTGACATCTAAACATGTAGGGGTTGGGAGAGATACAGGAAGTTGGGCCCACAGGCAGAGTGGATAGAACATGTGCATGTCTCTTTAGCATGTTAAATCTCCACCCTGGGGTATGAATTTTAGTATTATAATGAGAGAAAAAGTGAGTGAAAGGTCAGCACTGGGGTCTACTTTGGTGTAGACAGGTTAGGTTTGGTCTTCACCAGTCTTTGTAGTGAATCCTTCCTTTGGTAAACATCCTGCTTCTGCATCCTGTAAGACATGCTACTCAACAGGAATAGGGTTTCAGCCAACAAGTAAAGCTGGATTTCATGGTCACAGTTGAGGGAACCCAAGTGCAATCCCTGCTATGTCTCAAAGCCAGCAAACTGCATCTCTCTGGCCATTCTTCTGTATTCATATCTCTCTTTCTGATTCTAAACCCAACTGACAAAGGTTTTCCTGTTTTAAATACCCAGGTGATTAATTGGGCCCACCTGAATAACCTAGGATAATTTTATCATCCGAAGGTCCTTAACCTTAATCACATCTGAAGGTCCCTTTTGCTATGTAATTTACAAATTCACAGGTTCTAGGGATGAATATGTGGACATATATTGCGGATTCATTATTCTACCTACCACAGACCCCGTAAGACACCTACGTTTTAGGAATGTTTGGGGATATGGGTGAGTGAAGAAATGCTTCTTTTTCCATAACAGAGTACCTTTGTCCTGCAGCTAAATCAGACAAATGTTCATACTGCAAATGCCAGAGGTTGCAAAGAATTTACTGCATAGAGAGGAAAAGGACTGAAGGCTTTATTTATAAACATGATGCTTCATTTGGCCTAAAAAAGTTGAACTGAGATTCTGTTCTTGCTGTGAGGATTTGACAGAGAAATAACTGTTTTAA
This sequence comes from Neofelis nebulosa, assembly GCF_028018385.1. Taxonomy (NCBI): domain Eukaryota; kingdom Metazoa; phylum Chordata; class Mammalia; order Carnivora; family Felidae; genus Neofelis; species Neofelis nebulosa. The sequence goes on along the minus strand of NC_080788.1, from coordinate 125,850,538 downwards.
TGTAAACCAGTGTGCTCTTTACTTCAGTTGCAGAATCTGTACCTAATTCTCAACTAGGGTTATGGTATTTGAGTTGATGTTATTTGAAGTTTATGGACATTTGGACCATCAGGGATTGGAAACTTGAGATTCTGGAGTTAGACATTATCTATCATTGGAAATAAATTACTTCTGGCTGTATTTGTTTTTTAAAAAAGAAGGCAAGAAAAGATCTCTGACTGCAATATTATTGATATATATTAATGATGATCCTAAGATAAACCAAATATATAAGACTCTGAACAAGATTGCTGGAATTTAATTAAGACACAGTAAGGGGTTCAGTTGGTATATTTATACACTGTCAGTTATTTGCAGAAGAACATTAATAATCTGAGAAGAGTGTGACCTATATTTGTCTGAGTATGTAAATAATAAAGTCCTTTTGCCAAAAGTTAAAGCTGTTTATAGCCTGTGGAGAATTTCATAGTAACTATTTTTATCCTGTCATTTCTGTGTATCTTATGTAAACATCACTCGAAGAGGATTATCTGCAAGCAGGAATTAGTTAGCATTAAAAATAAGATGTACTCATCAAGCTTTCAACACAGATACCATTTTCCAAATTGACATGCTGTCAGAGGACTTCATGACTGCAAAGATATCATAATGAGAAAAAGGGGGCACATGCCTAAGTGATCCAAGTGTTCTTGCTTTCTACACAAATCTCTGTTGACAAGTGGAATGAATTCCCATGTATACTCCCAGGATGTGTCTGTGTGTGTGTTGTGTGTCTCTTTCTACCAATGATCAGCTGGTTTAACTATAAATCACTGAGAATGTTCTTTTATGTTCCTGAATCTTTAGATAGTGGAGCCAGCTGTTGATATGATTACCCATCCATGATACTAGTCAATATCCGGGAACATAAAAAGCAGGAACAAAGGGGTCCTGGATGTGTTTGTTGCCTACCAACATCCTGATTTCTGCCTCCTAAGTTTGGGAGTGAAAGGCCATCTAGTGTGGTGGTTAAGAGTGAGGTTCCAGATTAAGAAACCTAGTTGAAGATCCAGACTGCCACTTTTCAGTTGTGTGATATTGGGAAAGTCATGTAATTTTAAAGGACCTCAGTTTCCTCGTCTATAAATACAGAGATAAAAATGCTACCTATTTCATAAGACTGTTCAGAGAAGTCACTTTACATATGTAGAATGCTCAGAACAATACCTGACAAACTGAACACTGAGTATTGCCAAATTGCTATTCTTGTTTGAGGTCATTTTGCCAGCAAAACATTTTTATGAAGAGTTGTGCAAGTAACTTTTAAGGGAACTGAATTTTTTCCAGAAACATTTTTAGGACAGCAGCGTATTTGAAAGAAGGTATAGGATATGTTTTGAATAGTGAAAAAATGCTTCACTCTCAAGACATTAACATCTCCCATTCTTTCAGAGCAGACCTGTATCTCCACAATATTTGATCAGTGGGTTATGTAATCAAGGAATATTCCTAACTTCTTTTATTTACATAAGTGATATAGGACTGGGACTAGGGTGAGGCTCTAGATTTAGGCATCAACCCCTTCCCAATTAGTGATATGTTAACACAATATTTAAGAAAAATAAAAACTAATGCAAGAAGTCCATGATGAACACAAAATCAAAATTTAAATAAAAGGATCAGCATTTCTGATTTTCCCTTTTGCCTCAACCTCAGTATGGCTTGTCATGGCACTGAGTAATGTACTCATACGTTCCATATAAAACTATTCAGGAATATATGTAAGATCAATGGTTAACATTAATGAATGACTCTGTTCTAGACATTATGCTAAGTGATTTGTGTTTTTTTTTCTTTTCAAAATTTTTATTTATTCTGAGAGAGAAATAAGGTGAGCAAGGGAAGGAGCAGAGGGAGAGGAGAAAGAGAATTCCAAGCAGGCTCTGTGCTGTCAGGTCTCGAATTCATGAACCTCGAGAGCATGACCTGAACCAAAATTAAGAGTTGGACACTTGGGATGCCTGGGTGGCTCAGTCAGTTGAGCCTCCAACTCTTGATTTAGACTTGGGTCATGATCTCACAACTTCTTGCGCTCGAGCCCCACATCTGGCTCTGCACTGACAACATGGAGCCTGCTTAGGATTCTGTCTCCCCTTTTCTCTGCACTTCCCCCACTCTTGCTGTCTCTTTCTCTCTCTAAATAAATAAATTAATTAAAAAAATAAAATAATTGGATGCTTAACTGACTGAGCCACCCAGGTGGCCTATGCTAAGTGCTTTCAATGAAGTGATTGAATTAGTATAAATACTCCCATTTGTACATCATTAAATTCAAATTAAGTGACTCCTGCCAAGTCAAATCCTTTGTTAGTATCATATGTTTTACTTCTACATACATTGTAAAGTCCATTTTATACTATTATTAATTTTATTTTAAGCAATTATCTTCCAAAGAAAGGAATTTAAAAAATGCAAAAAATAATTTTTGTATTTAGTCACATATTACCATTTCTGGTACTCTTTGTTTTTGTGTAGGTTCATATTTCTGTCTGGTATCATTTTCCCTCTGTCTGAAAGATTACTAGTGATAGATTCTTAAAATTTTTGTGTGTCTGAAAAAGTTTTAAATTCACTTTCTTTTTTGATATATATTTTTCCTGAGTATAGAAATGTAGAATTCTTGGTTGAAAGTGTTTGGTTTTTATTTGTTTGTTTATTTATTAATTTGTTTCAGTACTTTTCAAGCTGTCACTACATTGTCTTCTTGCTTCCATAGTTTCTCAAAGGAAGTCTGCTGTAATTATTATCTTCAGTTTTCTATGTGTAATGTGTTTTCCAGTGAATATTTTTAAGATTTTCTCTTTATTACTGGTTTCAGCAATTTAAATGTGATTTGCATTGGATTGGTTTTCTTCATGTTGGGGTGTGGTGAACTTATTGGATCTGTGAGTTTAAGTTTTTATTAAATTCAGAAAATTTTTGCCAATATTTTTTTCAAATATTTCCCCTCTCCATTTGCATGTTAGATCATTTGATATTGTCCCACATTTATGGTATGTTCATATTTTAGTCTTTTTTTTCTCTTTGTTTTATTTTGGATATTTTCTATTGCTCTATCTCCAAGTTTACTGATATTTTCTTCTTCAATGTCTAATCTATTTTCAATCCCATTCAGTGCATTTTTTTCATGTCAGATATGGTTTGATTTGTGTTTTTTGCATACTCCATTTCTCTCTTCATCATGATCTTATTTTGTCCCTCTACCTTCTTGAAAACTTTTTTAGTTTTAATATCCTTGTCTACAAGTGTTGTCATATTTTAATTTCTGGACCTATTTCTATAGATTGATTTTTCTCTTAAAAATGTGTCAGAGTTTCCCCTTTATTTGCATGCCTGTAATTTTTGATCGGATGCTAACATTGTGAACCATATGTACTTGAATGATGAATTTTGTTTTATTTGTTAAGTACTATTTGGCTTTATTCTAGGTTACAATTAAATTTATTGTTTCAGTTTGATCCTCTTAAGCCTTGTTTTTAAGTTTCATTAGGACAGATCCAAAGGCAGCCTTCATTCTAAGACTAATTTAGCCCAACTTCTAAGGAAATGCCATACTGAGGACTCTACTCAATACCCCAGGTATAAGGAGATTTTCCTACTCAGTATGGTTGGAACAGAACTATTCTCAGTCCTGTGTGAGTTTCAGGAATTGTTCACTTCTTCTTCTCTTACCCTTGGATAGTTTCCTCTCACACACATGATCATCAGTATTTAGCCAAACACTGAGGTCATGCCCTCTTCAGATTTCTGGGTGCTGCTCTCTGGGTAACCCCCTCTCTAGTACTCTGCCCTACTAATTCTAGCTTTTTTAGCCTCCTTGAGTTCCAATCTCTTGTCTCCTCAATTCAGAAAGACTTCCGGTTCTATTTGGGATCCCTTTTCTGTATTGCAACCTGGAAACACTGCACACAGTAGGCAGGGGCAATCATAGAGATCATTTTATTTGTCTCATTTTTCTCAAGGATCACTGGCCTGAGTTGCCAGTTGTCAAATATTTGAATAGCATTGTTTCATTACCCCCCCACCCCCTGCTCTGACCTCCCTGGTTTTCTTAGTTGAGGTAGGAGGATAAATCTGGTCTGTTACTTCCACATGACTGGCTGGGATTAGAAGTCCTCTGATGGATAACTATTTAAAATTTAAGGACATTTCATGTATTATGTAATCATCACAATCCTTACATTCTCATAGATTAAAAGACTGAGGGTCAAACAAGTGAAATTATGCTGAAGAATGATACAGCATAGAGGTTAAGAACATGGCTGAACAGCTAGCACCCTGAGTTCAAGTATTAGCTTTTCACTAACTAGCCATTTGAAACTCCGTTTCAACATCAATAAAATAATAATATCATCTAATTCATACAGCTATTATATAGACTATACTTAACATGTCAGGTGCTAATATCTGTTCCTGGAAAATACTAATTTCTCAGTAAATGTTATTATTTTCAAAGTCACATGGCCTGCGGTGGAGCTGGGTCTAAAATGGGGTCTCTAGGGGTGCCTGGGTGGCTCAGTCGGTTGAGTGCCTGACTTCAGCTCAGGTCATGATCTTGCGGTCCGTGAGTTCAAGCCCCGCGTCGGGCTCTGTGCTGACAGCTCAGAGCCTGGAGCCTGTTTTGGATTCTGTGTCTCCTTCTCTCTTTGACCCTCCCCCATTCATGCTCTGTCTCTGTCTCAAAAATAAATAAACGTTAAAAAAATTTTTTTTTAAATAAATAAAATGGGGTCTCTATTGCTCATTCAATTCTTGTGATTTCCTCTATTTCATGCTACTTCTGAAGAGTGAGGCTCATGAATGTGCTGTTATCAAAACAACTGGCGGAATCTGGTAAGCAAGTCTTAATAGACTTTCATTAACATCTGTGCATTGAAGATAGGTTCCCAAGTATTCAAACACTAGAACTAGTCATTTATAATGTAAAGTTACCCCCAGTGACACAAGTCAATTTAGGGTCGGTGACTTCAGTATGGGAATATAAAAATTAAAGCTGGATGGTCTTAGCTATCCCTGCTGCCAAGAGGAGGCCAGTATTTTGGTAACCTGCAAGCAAATGGTACAAATATCTTTGATGCATCATTTTCTTCTTTCCTTTTCCATATCAGGCCACTCTTTTTCCATATACCCACACTGTACTAATTCAACTAATGTCACACAGAAATATTTTGGATGGTGCCCTTGCCTGTATGGCAATGCCTATGGGGCTAGGTTGCTTCTGTAATTTCCTTTTAGGTTCAAAAATGTATGAAGGACTATTTCAATGGAAAAATTAATCTCTTTCATCATCACAGAGGTGTGTTTCTGCTTTGATGTCTTGAGAACACAGAGATAAAGACATTGGATCTTTTTCTTCTGTTCAAAGAAGAGAGGGGCACCTGGGTGGCTCAGTTGGTTAAGCATCAGACTTGGCTCAGGTCATGATCTCTTAGTGAGTTAGAGCCCAATGTCAGGCTCTGTGCTGACAGCTCAGAGCCTGGAGCCTGCTTCAGATTCTGTGTCTCCCTCTCTCTCTGCCTCTCCCCCATTCATGTTCTGTCTCTCTCTGTTTCAAAAATAAATAAACATTAAAAAAATACAAAGAAGAGAGAAGGAGAGAAAGAAGACAGAGGATGTAGGAGAGAGAAAGAGCAAATAAGCCATGGAATAAAATGACATATTGAATAGAAACTTCCATTATATCTAAATGTTTATGAAAACAGAAAATATTTAGGGTATCTCAAAGTTATTTTACCTTAAACTTATTGGATAAGACTAAGCTTACTAGTAAACTCAGTGTTGGAAACTCCTGTAAAAGCCTCCAATGTCCTAAAGAAGATAAATAATTACAGGACTGATGAGCTGCCACCCTTCCCTTTTCACCAGCTGATCTGTATTGTTAATCTATTAAAAAGATATCTGTTGGGGTGCCTGGGTGGCTCAGTCGGTTAAATGTCGAACTTTGGCTCAGGTCATGATTTCCTGGTTCATGAGTTTGAGCCCCATGTCAGGCTCTGTGCTGACATTTCAGAGCCTGGAGACTCCTTTGGATTCTCATTCTCTCTCTCTCTCTCATTCTCTCTCTCTCTCTCTCTCTCTCTCTCTCTCTCTCTGCCCCACTCCCACTTGAGCTGTCTCTATTCTCTCAAAAATAAACATTTTTTAAAATTTAAAGAAAGATATTTGTTCTTTTCTGACCAACTCAGCCTTCTTTCCTCAAAATTCATCTCAATTGATGTGGTTTCCTATCAAAAGGATTATTCTTTTAAGGCTAATCTGTGTGTTTTTTTTGTTTTGTTTTTTTACAATCTGGGGTCACTTCAGGCCTTTAAGGTTTTAGTGGGTTTAATTTTTTTTTTAATTTATGCATTTCTTTTGTGTCTCTGTCACTTCCCTTTATGAGTACATCTGAATGGAATTTCTTCACTTTAATTATAAGTCACTAGTGTCCTTCACAACTTGCTCCCCAAGCGATGAGAAGCAGCTGGTCCTTCCATGAGGTAGGGAAGCACCGAGATGGCCTCTTCCCTCTATGCTGAGAAGTCCTGTTAGGAATGTACCATGTTTAAATGTAAGTTCCTTTGTTTGTTTATCTACAATTTCATGACTGACCTTAGCTAAGTGGAACCTGATGAAAGAGAAGGGAAACTCTCATCACCATCCATTCTTTTGTTTTCTTGGCCCACTGAGTACATTTTCCCAAGTTTCTGGCATTTCATTTTAAAATTTATTTGGAACAATTTTTCTGTTGCATATTTAAAAACAAATGCATTATAAGTTCATTTGGGTTTTGCAAACAAACTTTGCAATATGGTTAACTTTACAAGAAAAAGCACTTTGTGTTCTTAAAACTATTTTTTCTTGTAGAATGGTGGAAATGGTGGTTTTGTAAGCAATCAAATCTGTAATCTTGAATGAAAATTGTACTCCACAAGGATCAGTGGACAATGAGGGGTCTTCTACTGGAACTTGGTACTTTATTAGCCTTTTAGCCTTGATTGTTTTAATTCCCTGGTGACCCATTTGGAAGTGAAGTAATTCATTTTCCATGCACCAATCTATTCTTGAGCAGATGGAGGCCACCAAACAAATTGAAGCAAAATGTCAAGTTATGTAGTGTTACCCCATCACTTCTGAGAACATGACATGCTGCATCCCGTCGTTGCCCCAATCTCAAGGGTGTGCTTCTCTACACATTTGAAGTAGTTGTCATTAAATGATAAATATCATTATATAGACCCATGACTGGTTAAAGCTTGGAGTACATTCTAGAGGAAGGGTTTACTGCGTTTCCACAGTTTTCCTTATAGGGCACATCTTGGTTTTATAGAAGGGTATAACACAGAGGAAGTTTGGGTAAATAGATGCAGAAAATAAAATCTCTTAAAATTGTAGGTTTTAATCTGATAAAGAAAGTTGCAATGTTGAATGTCTATTTATTTCCTACTGATGTTTTGCATTGATTTAGGATAGTGGTAGGAGGAGCCTCACAGTACCCAAATGCCCAACTTTATGTAGTGTTTACAACAGCAATGTACAACCTTGTCTGGGTATTGGAATGCATGTGTGGACCTGAAAAAAAAAAAAGTGCAAATGTCTAAGCTCTGCCCAAGACCTACTGCAAACAAATTAGGTGGAGGTCAGACCTGGATATCTGATTTCTTTCAAAAGTTCCACAAGTGTTTCTGATTGAGAACAGTGCACTCAAAAAAATTTTTTTTCAGTTGTTATCTTGGGAAGCTTTACCTTTCTATCCATACACTACAGAATTATCAGAAAAGTTCAAATAACAGTCCATTTCAAAGATTCTGGACTATCTAGATAGCTTTTTAGAAATAGAAAGTTCTTAAAACTCTAGTTTGAGAATGACATGTTATATAGTAAGAACATCTCTCTCTTTCTTTAATCCTTTTACTCAAAACACAAACAAACAAACAAACAAAAACCACTCACTACCATCTGTCTTTATTGAGGATCTTCTCTGTCAAGCACCATGCTGGCTGTTTACATTTAAAATCTCATTCAATATTTACATTTATCCTAGACTAAATGTAACTGTGTCCACTATAGAGATAAGACACTTTGGGCAAAGACACATAGCAAAAGCGAGAATTTAAATTAATGATGATCTGATTTCAAAACTTGTTCTTTTTTTTTTTTTTTTTTTTTTTTTTTTTTTACCAGCCACCCTCTCTCCTCATTTCTTTTCACCTTCCCCACCCTTTTCCTTTCAGCTCCTATGTCCTTTAATTCTTGTTTTCTTTACCTTTCCATGCTATAATATCTGGAAAATGAGAGAAAAGGGTGCATATGTCTCACTAAAATTCTTGGTAACAGAGATTGTCTCAGTATTCTTGTAAACATTTCCACTTGGAGAAGTTCTCACAGTCACTGATTTGACAAACCTCGGTCTGGTATCCTTTGACTAATGGAAATATTTATATTTTTTGACTGCTTCATTTTAAAGAATGTACTGGGATTTGCTCAAGAGAATATAAAAACCTGCTGTCCCTGTTTCCATTTCCCGACCCAGACATGACCCCAGTACATTAAAGCATCTGCTTTTGATTTCACATCTTTCTATCTTAAGGGCCATCTTTCTGAACTAGGGTTTAAAGTAGCTCAACAAGCAGCAAGTGTGAGATGAAGGCAATGAGGGGAGTGGTTCTGGTTAAAAAGCATAAATAACAGAACTATCTATGTAACCTGAACTTTGGTGTAGTCATCTACATTCATGGCCTCCCATTTACACTTGCCACGGGCTCTGGTGCATCTAGCTGCTCATCTGCCTGTGTTTCTCAAGTACTGCCAAAGAATTGCAATATGACTTACCCTTTCTCCTCTAATTCACTTATGTTTCTCTCTAGGTGGGGCATGGGGAAAGGGGTCTATGGCTACAAACTACTATGCAAGGGGCACCTGGGTGGCTCAGTCAGTTAAGGGTCCGACTTCAGCTCAGGTCATGATCTCATAGTTCATGAGTTCGAGCCCCACCATCAGGCTCTGGGCTAACAGCTTGGATCCTGGAGCCTGCTTTGGATTCTGTGTCTCTCTCCCTGCCCCTCCCCCACTCAAGCACGTGCACGTGCTCTCTCGCGCTCTCTCTCTCTCTCTCTCCCTCTCTCTCTTGCTCTGAAAAATAAACATTAAAAAATTTTAAAAACTACTGTGCAAAATAAGACAGCTTAAAAACAAATATGAGTTATGGAGAAAAGCTTTGAACCTTTCTGACATGGAGATGTAGATATTTACTTAAGTAAGATTCTGCATGATATTTTATAGTATTCATCTAGAAATTATAGAGGAAGCTAGTTGTAGATTCAGGGAACGTGGAGGTAAACAACTTGATCAATTTGAGAACTGAAGAAATTGACCAAGCTGGCAAGAAGTCAATATCTCTGCCTAGTGAATATTCTGCACACAATTAGTTCATACTTAATAAACATGGGCTAGTAGAGTATGCAACCAAAGAAGACTAAAAGGATACAGTTGATAACTCAAAGCCACAATGTGGTTATGTGGAGTCAGAAATGTCCATTTCTACCTGGGGCAAGTGACACATCATTCCTGAAATTGCTGCTTCTTTTGTAAAATGAGATTTATGATACATACAATGGAATATTATTCATCCATAAAAAAGAATGCAATCTTGCCATTTGCAATGACATGGATGGAGTTACAGAGTATTATGCTAAGTAAAATAAGTAAGAGAAAGACAAGTACCATGTTATTTCACATATGTGGAATTTAAGAAACAAAACAGATGAGCAAAAGGGAAAAAGAGAGAGAGGCAAACTAAGAAATAGACTCTTAATTACAGACAACAAAATGATAGTTACCAGAGGGGAGGTAAGTGGGGAGATGGGTTAAATAGATGGTGGAGATTAAGGAGTGCACTTGTGATAAGCACTGGGTGATTAAAATAAAAACTTAAAATAATAAAACAAAATGAGGTTTATGATACCTACCTCACAGATTGTTATGAGGATCAACTGAAATGATATATGTGAAAGAACTTCAGAAATTATAGACTATGAATAATCAGGGGAGTATGAGAATCCCAAATCATAGATATGTAGTATGGATTCAATTAAAGCTTTGGTAGAGAGTCATGAAAGGGAAATTAATAGGAGTAAAGCTACACAGACTACATATGTTTGGACCTAAAAGTTAGTGCTGTTGTTGAAGACAAAGACTTTGGTTGAAGTAGATAATTGATTTAGAGAAAGAACCGTGTCATGTTAATACTTACAGTTCTGGTTCCAGCAGGGTCTTCCCTGGAGTAGATGTTTAGTGCATGTTAGAAGGGATAGGTGAATGGATGAACAGATGGATGTGTGACTACATAGCTCTAGTTCATTTTTAGGTTCAGAAGTGGAGAAGCAGTTTTTAATATTCTCTTTAGCTCAGCCCAATATGGTTTTATAAGAAAACCAACATCATGACTTTTGCTAAATATTTTTTTTTAACTTTTTTTTTTTTTTTCAACGTTTTCCATTTATTTTTGGGACAGAGAGAGACAGAGCATGAACGGGGGAGGGGCAGAGAGAGAGGGAGACACAGAATCGGAAACAAGCTCCAGGCTCCGAGCCATCAGCCCAGAGCCTGACGAGGGGCTCGAACTCAAGGACCGCGAGATCATGACCCGGCTGAAGTCGGACGCTTAACCGACTGCGCCACCCAGGCGCCCCTAAATATTTTTTTTTAAGACTGTGGTGTTTACCTCATTTTCTAGAAAGACAGGTGATGACATGAAATACTGCTGAAAAAACAAGGCTTATACTTTGTGATTGTAAACCACATTTTCTGAATTAGTATTATAGTCAGCCAATGAGACCAAGCTGACTGTTAAGTGATTTTTAAATCACATAAGAGGTATAAAGACTATGCCATCAGCCAGTTTCATCACATACCATAGAATGGTGCCTCCTGGCAATGGGAACCAATATCCTTATTGGGCATTAGGGTAGAAAGGAGGTAGCAGTCTTTGGTGGGGAGGCAGCTTTATACAGAATTGGGGCAATTATGAATGAGACATTTACACTAAGTTCCAAGACTTATTTGAACCTATCAGAATTTCAAAAGCACCAATGTGGTGTATCTCATGATTTGTGTTTTCATTTTGGTAGGCTTGCGTTTTTGTGGCCTTGCATTTTGCCCAATAACATTTTTCACAAAGAATAATTGTGTGTTTGTAGATAGGCATCCAGACTATTGGTGAATCCAACCAAGTAGCTTTTTCATTGCACAAACTTGTTTTGATAGTTTGAAATACCCCACAAGAAAGCAAGATTAAAAAATTGACCCCTGGAGGCTAACAAGATAGACTTGAAACTCTACGAAAGCAATCCAACTCCTATTATTGCTCTCATGGGGATACTTTCTTGGGATATGTGAATGCATCAAGTTTAAGCATGCTCAAAAGAAATACGAGCAGATGTAGACAAAGAAGTTTATTTATCAGGTCTATCTATGTCCATAGGGCAACACATGTCAGTGAAAGATGCTTCCTGATGACTGGACAGTCAGTCTCCAGTAATAAAATCATAATTATAGTACCTAATGTGTAAAGGAGAGAGAGACCTGGGATTATGGGCAGTAAAGGATGAATCCGGGCACATAGATATTACTTGAAGCCTATATCCGCATGTCTTGGTTTAACAGGTAAAAACCCATTCCCTTCCTTTTCTCATCTTGAAGACCTTAAAGAATCCCTAGGGTATAAGAGCAAATAGGTGATCCAGTTACAGTATTATTAGGTGAAATGTGGGTATAGAGACCCTTTCCACTATTTACTTATTTATCAATAAATATTTATTGATCAGATACTATGTGCAGAGAGCTTTCTAGGTGCTTGGGTTATAGCAATGAACACAACAAAATCCTTGCCCATATGCAGCTTACATTCTGGTGGGGAGGACCAATAGTGACCAATCAACCACATGAACACATGCATTATAATGCCAAATAGGGATAAGTATGACGAAGAAATACAAAGTAGGCTAACAAGATAGAGATGACCTGGGATAGCCATGTTAGAGGATGTGGTCAAGGAAGGCTTCTCTGAGAAGTTGAGGTTGGAGGAGAGAACTGAATGAAATGAGGGAGCAAGTTGGATAATGTTATAAGAGGATGGAGCAGCAAGTGCAGAAGCCTGGAGGTGATTGAGCTTAGATTTTTAGAGAAGGAGAAGGAAAGTGAGTGTGCCTTAAGTTGGAAGGGTCACAGGAAGAAAATGAGACTAGAGAAACAGGCAGGCAGCAAGAGAATCAGGGACCTCCATGTAGGTCATGGTTCAAATTTGGGTATCATTCTAAGTGTGCTGAGAAGCTATCAAAGGGTTTTGAGCTGGTGAACAATATGATCTCATTTGTATTTTAAATTCATCTTTCTTCTCCCAGAGACTAAACTTCTTGGGTCAGCCATGGTTTGAAAGCAGAACCAATTATCTCTCTCCCCTCTCATGATCTCTAGCCTAAAAGAATATGTACTCCTCATGTATGGAGACTACCTACATCTCTACTATTATTGTTCCCAGTGCTTTGCCTTATCTTGGCACTACATGGGTACTTGGCAACTACTGAATATATTCTGGAGGGGTGGGTGAGGGAAATTTCTTAGACTGGGGCCGATATATCTTCGCCTATTATGAATTAGGACCCCTCTCATAGATGGGTCAGTCCCCAAGAAGCATGAATTGGGTTTCTTATGTTTTCTAGAGTTTCCTAAGTGATTTCCTGGGATTGTGGGAAGATCATTATAATAGCGACCATATAGAACTTGCAGCGATATATGGAGGGAACTTTGAAAGCATCTCATGAAATGGAGATGAGAAATTTGAGTCATACAGAAAGTTTGGCTTGAGACCAGAGACCAAGACTACATCAGTTAGCTGGTCAATTTGTTGTCATTTCTCGAAAGGCACTTTGCAGATTTAAACTATGGAAGCATTAATTTTTTTCTTCCTCATTGTCAGTATAAAATGTATTTGATAAGGTCATGAGTGTTGGGTAAGAAATAGGTCTTTCTTCTTTGATGGGCCCCTCTGGAGACTTGTCTTGACCTGTGTCCATAAAATCACCCTTTCCTAGCTAAATAAAAGAAACAAATCTGTGCAAGCCTCCTCATAATTTTGACTTGTGGGTGTCAGACAAGTCTGTGAGCTCCCGCCCTTATTATAAACACCATCTCCAGAAGAGGCAAACGTTCTTAATTTTTACAGTCACGATGCAGTCATGCTTTGAGATCATCTGAGAAGTGCTGTAGAAGCACAAAGCATTATTACTATCATTAAGGCAGTAATGACTATGATTACAATGCAGTTAGGGGAGCTGAGGAGGAATGGTAGTTAAGGGTGAGTAAGCTTTACCCCCCACATATTAAGTAAGATTTGCAGTATCAGAAACATGTATGTGTGTGCATGTGTGTGTGTGGTGGGCACAGAGAGGCAGATGATATTGAGATATCATTACTGGAGGATATGTACTGAAATCCATTTTAGTGAAAATTTTCAGAAAACATCATTCTATTCCATTCTACTTAAAACCTAGAGCACAGCTTTGCTTTGTTTCAGTAGTAATGTGTTGGTAGAAATGTGATTTCCCTGCATATCACTTGGAATGTGATGGTGATCTCAGAAGCTCTGGATGTAGCAGAAGGTTGTGATATAAAGTATTTATTTCAGATATTACTCTAACTGCTCTGCAGAACAAAAGGAGGATGTGACAGAAAGTCTGTAGTTTGGCATTTTGTCATTTACTATGTTTTTCCCACTTTCTTCCTTGATCTCCATTTAAGAGAATCTGTGATTCTGAAAAACTAACATTTACTCATTCAATAAGCATTTATGAAATATCTATTAAATGCCATGTCTGGTGTTAGCTTGTAGGATTAATAGGATGAATATGATTTGATCCTTGCCTTAAAGGTGTTACAGGTTAGTGAGAGAGTCAGACAAGAATATCAATGGGTTTGATGTGTTAAAGACAAGCTTTTCCATTGCCAGAGCACCATGATCAAATCTACATCTTGGATGTCTCCCCTTGGGGTCAGTGTGTAGGATGGATTTAAGTGAAGTGAACTGGAAGCAGGGAGAACCTGATCAAGGCCATTTCAGAAGTACAGGTGAGAGATAACTGTTAAGTTCTTGAAAGATTTTTCATCTCTGAAACTCAAATACTTGACATTATTTATTATGAGACCAAATGAAGGGAAGGACTGGTTTGTAGGATTCACATAGTTTGTGTGGTTGGTATCTTTAATTCTTTGCCCTGGCTGTGAGTGGAAGTGAACAGTAATTGTTTCACAGGGGTTGGAAATGCCTGGATGTTTCCTCTGAGTTGGAGAAGTTCTGTGCAACTGAGAAATTGACTTAGAAATATTTTGTGAGTTCTTATAGAGGGCTAGAGTTGCATGTCACATTTTGGACGTGGTCCTAAATGTTGCCTAAGAGAGCATGCACGATGATAATGACCAAAATAATTACTTATTTTCCATCAGATTGGATTGTTAATGGAGATTTTAGAGACTCTCTTTCAGAATTTGAGAATTATTTTAGTGGAGAGAAAGAAAAAGACCATGGGCATTGAGACTCCATCTGCCTTGCCTGGGGTTGATACAGTGGGTTTTGGGAGAAGACCTTGGGTCATTTATTTCAGGCAGAGGGTCCAGCAAGTAAATAAACTCATAAGGCTGTACAAGATGTACTCTATAAATTCTTCCCTATCCTGAATGAGCTATAAAGCCCATGACCTTTAAGATTTTAAAGAAGCTAATTGTTTTGAACTTATAATTTGAAAAGATGGAGTTTGCCTTTATTATCACTGGGAAAACTTTAATCCCTATGAATTAATGCTGCAGAGTATGTTTACAAGGGTCATGTTTTACCCACTTAGAGATCAAACAGCTTTGGGAGGACTTTTGAAACTTTCCTTGTATGCAAATATTTGCTGTTGATTACAAAAGAGGCTTAATTGAAGTCAGCCTAACTTTGCACCAGACCTGAGTAATAGAGTATGGGGACCAGCTATTTTCCATTCTCTCTCCAAGTGTGGAAAAGATGAATGACTTTAAATATAGCCAGGAAAGATAAAGTCAACAAGCTCTGTTCTTAATACAAGTAATATAACAAACAACAGTAGAAGACTGACATTGAATCAAGAAAAAAATCTTGTTAGCCATTGCAAGGTGACCTGAAAGAGCCAGCCTCAGTTTTGCCAAACTCTTCCTAAAAGTTTCAATAACATTAAGAGTCTGCTACGTTTTAGGGATGCTTTCATATATGGTGAAGGGACTGGGTAAGCTCTTTTAGTTCTGTATTAACAACATTATATTTAATTGGAAATTACCCTTGAAGCATTTGTGGAAGTGTGGACTATTTTTTTTTTTAATTTTTTTTTTCAACGTTTTTTATTTATTTTGGGGACAGAGAGAGACAGAGCATGAACGGGGGAGGGGCAGAGAGAGAGGGAGACACAGAATCGGAAACAGGCTCCAGGCTCTGAGCCATCAGCCCAGAGCCCGACGCGGGGCTCGAACTCACGGACCGTGAGATCGTGACCTGGCTGAAGTCGGACGCTTAACCGACTGCGCCACCCAGGCGCCCCAGTGTGGACTATTTTTGAATTTCAAGGTGATATTTATTTATTGCCTGTAACTAAGAAAAGGCTTTCTAACTTCGTTGTCAGAAAGTACCTTTGCCAGAGCAGAAATAACATGGGTTGCATAGGGACACTCCATGATATGAAAGCACTGCCTCCTATAGCTATATAAGCATTTTTCTTTTCATATCTTCAGAAGAAACAGAAATGATTGCCCATGGAAACCTGTAAGTGTAATTTGCCTCATATTTATTAATATCTTCTGATTGTGATAGGTGTCATGCTAAATGTTCATGTGCATGATCTCATTGCATCATATTTTATTAAATGAAGAAATAGAAAAATAGTGACTTTTTTTCAGAGACATAGAACTAAAATGAGGCAGAATAAAATTTCTGAGTTTGAGATTCAGGTTTCTTTCCTGTGCATCTGTGGTCTTCTACTCTCACTGACACACTGCTGATTACTCCCTGGCTGTCAGGCTGAGCTCCAAGCAATAGCTCTATCCCACCCACCACCTCCTTCAACACCAGCTGTATCCCCCTCAAGCTAAGCTGTCCTACACAATGAAAGTTTCCATCTCTGCTTTTAATTCTTCCCCTGTTATCTCCATCCATACCTAGTATTGAGACCAGAACTTCTGGTTCCCTGAAATTTTTGTTTCAGAGGCCTTTTTAATACATACACTGCTACAATGTAAAGAATCATGCTATAGTTGTAACACCCAGATATATCTCAAATCTGTCAAATTTCCTCTATTAGCACATTTTTGATCCTAGATCAAGCCATCATCCTGAAAGAGACAAAAGTCTGGACTGCTGTAAAAGTTTTCTCATACTTTGCGATTCAGAGCATGGTCCTTGGACCAGTAGCATCTGCATTACTTAGGAGCTTATTAGAAATGCAGAATCTCATGCCCCACCCTGGACTTGGAGACTCAGAATCTGCTTTTAACCAGATCACCAGATGTTCATGTGTACTTTAAAGTTAGAGAATCAGTGTTCTAACAGACCTCCCCATACTTTTATTGCCTCCTCCATTACATTCTCCCCCTTGTATCCAGTGTGATCTTTTAAAAATATAAAAATGTTCATGCCATTTCTCTACTTAAAGTTCTTTAATGGCTTCCCATCTCACTTATTATAAAGCCCAAAGTTTTTACAAGAACTTACAAAGTCCTGCAAGATCTGATTCTTACCGACTCCCAGGCACACTGACTTCCCCTTCCTTTCAGCTTTTAAAACACACCAAGCTTGGTTTTGCCCACAAGACTTGCCTCATTATTTCCTTTACTTGAATACTCCCCTTCTGCTCTTGGTGTAATCTCAATTTTCTTAACCTTTCATTTCCACTTAAAAGTCACCTCTTAGAGAAAATTTACCTGAATACTGTAAGGAGGTTCCTCCAGTTTTTCTTTATTATAACCGTGTTGGTTTCCTTTAGAACATATATCTCAATTTGTTTTTAAGCTATTTGCAAATGTGAGCTAGTTCTTATTTATCTACTTTATCCAACAAATATTGTCCTTATATCAAATATCTGGCCATTTCCTTAATGGAAAACAGAAAATGTTGTCTACAAGTATAATTGCTTTGGACCAGGGTTGATCAGGAAACATATTGAACAAATATTCAAATATTGTTTTTTCCTTTCTTTTCTTTTTTAAGAGTATTGTAAAGGATGTAGGGGTAATGAGTTCAAGGGCTGATGTCTTGAAATATTAGGCTGCAACTGATGGTTAACCCAGGGTCGGAAAAAGAAAACTCCCTTGTGATGTATCATTGCACAATTGCATAAAGCACATGTGTAATAGAGACTTATATCTTCCCCTGGAACATCTGGCATTACTCATCATGAGAAGCAGGTGCCTAGGTTGGACGGACCATATGTCCTTTCCAGGATGACACATTTCTGTTGTTTCTGGGTTGCATTTGAATTTTATTTGGCTCTTGTCAACCCAAGCACATTAATGATCAGAATGATAATGTAGAGAAAGATTGCCTAAGAATGACGGTAAACAAGGTAGTTGTTGCTTCTGGTATGATGAGGTTCTGGATTGCAGAAAACTTAGTAAGCCACCCTGTGATTGACAACTCATGACAGTCCAGATGTAATGCTTGTATACTTGCTCTGACAAGTTGAGTCACAGCTTCCATGGATGGAACTTGTCTCCAAATGGAGGGTTTGCCTGCTAGCTAGCCAAAGTGTTTGTTCAGTCTTAGCCAACCATGGGTCACAGTGTCATAAAAGTTTACTGAGTTGTACCCATTCCCCTCACATAAGCTGTTGTGGCTCAAAAGATGAAGGTTGGTGAAAGTACTGGAAGAAATTTTATAAATGTACAATACTTCAGCCAGGGTACATCTTGGTAAACTCATTAAGAGAACATCGTGAAGTCACCTGTCCTGTTGTGCTGTTCTCCCTTGCTTTACTCCAGTGTGGTGTTAAATCACTGACTGTTAGATTTCCACGATGAAAACCCTCTGGTTATCTGGGTCCATGCACACTGCTTGTATTGTGATCTTTCTGAATCCCGTGTGGAGTTTGGCAGGAACTTAATATTTGAAGTTCTAATAGTCATAGTGTTTCTCCAGGTGTGGTGTGCTGATTATCTGTTTTGCAATTACCTTCTGAAAAGCCTAGATTTTTGGCACTGCCCCCACAGATCTACTGAATCAAGGTCCTGACATAAAGATTCGAAGTCTGTGTTGTCAACAAATGTTCCAGATAACCCTTATGAATTCTAAAGTCTGAGAACTAGCTTCTCTTGAAATTAAGTGTGCTATTTTAAAATTATCTTCCAATAGGCTTTAAATAGAATTGGGGGTTCAAATAATCAACTTTAAAAATAAAGGTTTCATGGATTACCAATAGCTCTACAATGCATTCTTGGCTTGTCAGCTATGACACTAATAAAAATTATCCTAAAGTTAATCCATAGGAATGTAAATGTCTGAGTCCTGCTCAAAAGTGACTCTTTATAAAACAAAGACTTATTTTCAGGGATGGTATACATGATTTGGAGTGCATGCATGTGTGTGTATCTGTGTGTGAGTCTATTTGTGCATGTTTGCATATGTGTGTAAGAAGAAAGTTAATTGGGGGCCTGTTGGGTTTTTTTTTTTTTTAATTTTTTTTTTTTTAACGTTTATTTATTTTTGAGACAGAGAGAGACAGAGCATGAACGGGGGAGGGTCAGAGAGAGGGAGACACGGAATCTGAAACAGGCTCCAGGCTCTGAGCTGTCAGCACAGTGCCCGACGCCGGGCTTGAACTCACGGACCGCTAGATCATGACCCGAGCTGAAGTCCGCCGCTTAACCGACTGAGCCACCCAGGCGCCCCTGGGGCCTGTTGTTTCTGAGGATTTTGGATCACTCCTTTTTATCCCAGGTTAAATACTTATGGAATCCTAAGAGGAATTCATCTTTTTTCCTTTAGTGAAATGATTTTAAGAGATTTTCTTTTGTCATTTTCTTTTTGCAAATGAATAGATATCCACTATACCTTAGCTTTTTTCATGGCTTTTGTTTATTTTTCTTTAAAAATCTGTAGTGCAAAGATGCAAAAACCATCATTTAAAAATCAGTCAGGGTGCTTTTAGTCCTCACCGCTACAGGTCATTTCTTAGAAATGTTTATTGAACTGTGATATATACAACTGAAAATATACAAACTGAGCATCACATTTAACCAATACTGACATCAAGCAACAGAACCTCATTGATAACCCAGAAATCCCTTTGTCCCTAATTTCAGTCACCCAAATTTTCCAAGAAAAGTCATTTTCCTGATGGCCAGAAGTTACTTTATTTCTAAAATACATCTAATCATTTTACTTATTTTTTACTATAAATATTAATCTTTCTTTACATATTGGAATCTTTAGCGTCTTAATGATCCATATGAATTCAATCTGAACTTTCCTGACTACATGCTGACTTTTCAAAAACCCTTTTGTTTTGCTAATTTTATAATTCTAGAATTTTTATTTCATTGAGTGGCATTCTCTGTGTTCAACTTGAATCATTTCTGGTTGCTCCATGTTTTGTTTCTAACCTGGAATGTACAACTTAAAATTTCAGGGTGGCATTAGCTATGTAGTTAATATCAATTATGGAATACTTCAGACAATTGTTTGAACTATATTAGTTTAAAACAAGTGGTTGACTTTTTTTTTTTTTTTTTTTTTTTTTTTTTTACCATTTATCTAATGGGAAAACTTGGTCAACAAACAAACCAATTGGTTGGATAGAATAGACTCAGTGCAATAATTTATTAGAGCTAGGAATAATTCATTAAGAATTAATATTTGGTGTGTTAGGGAACCACAGATAAAAATAAATATGGCACTCCTAGGGACTTCCCATGATTTTCTGGTTTAGTCATAAATCACATGGGCATTCTCAGCACCAGGCAAGCCTATTGTCTCTAGGATTAAAAAGAAAAGGGATCATGGGAATGTGAAGAGTACTGTACATGGGGTCTTGAAACCTTGTGTGACCAAAGGCAAGTCATATAATCTCACTGAGAGTCAGTTTCTAGATATATGAAATGAGGATGATAATATTTTCCTTGAAAAGTTGTGGTGAGAAGTAAGTAAGATTAATGTTTCTAACCATCTAAGAAAATTCCTGGACATAGACATTGCTCAATCAGTGTGGCTTTCATCTCTCAGCATAGCAGGCTTTTTCAAAGAGGCTTAACATGGGAGGCCTATTTTACTGGAAAACAAAAAGCACTATACTTTTTCCATACATTTTCTATTTATTGATTTCTTATTCCAAAACAAATGCATGCTAGTTACATAAAAATTTGGAAATAGAGTTATACCAAAGAACTCCCATACTCTCAGAGATAGCCACAGTAAATATTGGTTGTAAGCATCGCCCTTACCATGTACTTTCTTAGTATTCCTCCAAATGCTCTGTACATAGTAGGTCTGTCAGTGCTTCCAGAACTGAACTTTTTCCAAAAATATATGAAAGTAGTTGTAAATCCTTTATGAACATTAATTATTGGCTTAGTGTGAAACCCAGCAGACTTTCTTGACTACCTGCTATTTTTTTCAATCCTCAAGGACAGATACTTGTCCTATTAACTTCTCAAATAGCTCTAGGGACAGAGATTATAAGCGGATAGGTCTATAGAGCAGATGTTAATAAAATAAATCACTTAAAAACTACTTTATTAGACTTTCATTGAATTTTAAAATTAAAGCTGGGTTTTTATTTTCTTTTTAAAGGAGTACAGCAGGGTAGGAAGAACTGAATTAGGAATCCCATGAGCTGAGTTGTAGCCCCTGCTCATTCATTCATTCATTTCCCTGCCTTGAGATCTAGGTAAGTAACACAACTTCTGTCACCTTGTAAAAGCTGTGGAAATAATGCCTGCCTTGCTTTCCTCTTATGTGGTGAATGTACAGCTCAATTGTAATAATGTATGTAGTAATGATTTTGTGCACTAATGTGCTATAAACTTTTTGTGTTGATATGGTATTAATAGGAAAATTAGTATGTATAACATTAACATAAATATTTCTTTTGGGCTATATGTGCAAAACACCAGAATTTACTTTATTTTGATTTTATTTCTCAAAGTGGTTTATACCTACATCCTTAGTCATGTGGATGAGTAGATAGAGGCTGAGTGCTATACCTGGCAGTACAAAATTCCCCGACTTCCTATAACTTTTGTGGATTATCATATCACATCACTTCTTTACTATGTGCCAGTCTAAAAATTCAGAAAGCAGAATTTTAAAAAAAGGATAATAATACATTTTCCAGCCCTTATCTTACCCAGGAATAGAGTTCCATTTATATTACCATTAGTCTCTTTATATACTTTGATACAACATGATGATAATAACTGTTATCCCAAGCATTAAATGGGCTACTTAGCATTTGGGGAAACAGTAGCATTAACCACTTAAAATTATAATCATGCATCCCCTAGACATGTTGTAACATTTCTGTGTCTTTGTGCAGAAAGAATATACATTTTGAAATCAGAACAAACTGTTTTTGAACTTGCTACACTTCACCAGCGATGTGACTTTGGGGGTAAGTTATCATCCCCTCTGAATCTCAGCTTTAACATTAGGATTATATGAAATGGTGTGTATAGTATACCTAGGACAGTGCTTGGCACATTTTTGGCATTCTGTAAGTATTAGTTCCCTTTTCCTTCTCATCATGACACCAAAATGTTTACTTATTTTAACAGATATGAATGTTTGATAACTTAGAATAACATGAAAAATTTATCTCATTTATGTTTCCAAGGCATAGTATAAAAATCCATGCTTTTATTTGCGTGGATTAAGAGGCAAAGAATTATATTTTCAAACAAGACGTTTTCTTGGGAATTTGTTTACCTTGCATAATGCAAACATAAGCTACAATTGGGTTAATGACCTAAATGTGAAGCTAAAGCCACAGAGGAAATAGGAGAAATATTTTAATCATAGGAGGATATTTTAATCATCTTGGATTGGAAAAAGTTTCCCTTTACATGATAGCAACTCAGGGATCATAAAAGAAACATAAGTCACATTTCATTACACTAAAATTTAAGACCCCTGTCAAAAAAAGTAACCATAAAACAAAGGGTAAACTGTGGAAATTTTTCTTACAATTTGGAAATATTGTGAAGAGTTCCCACAAGTCAATAAGAAAAGATAAATAACTTAGTAGAGCAAGCAAGTGAATGGCATACATTTAGGTAACTACTTCTTACCACCTGAAGAAGTTACCTTGGTAGTCTTGAGTCCAAGTACTGAAAACACAGTATTCAACCATCTTTGTAAATGAATGGGAAGACAGTGGTCCTTTATTTTGGCAGTGTGATCAGCTTTGTTTTGAATGAATGAGTTTTCTTGACTGAAACCTAGAAGTTTCCTGAAAAAACATTGTTTAAAAAATTCTAGGCTTTTAAATGGATATTTTTTCTAAACATTTCTGTTTATTCCGTTGTCTTTGTCAGAGTTAAGAAACATACACCTAACCCTTTCTTGATGACTTTATTCATCATCAAGAACATTGATTATTATATTGTGCTGTAATGCAGTACAATGAGGTTAGGAAGAGCTGTTTACCTCTGGGCTAGTTAGGTTAAGATTGCTTTGCACTTTGAATTCTTAAGGAGATATTAACTAGCAATGAAAGACAATCATATAAATTACAGTTACCCTTGAAAATCCCCTAGGGAGTTTACCCTGTGGAGATCAATGTATAATCAGTCTCTCAAGAATTCCAGAAGAGCCCATTTTTCTTTGGCATTGGAAAGGATTGTTCTTTCCCTGAGGATCAGATAGTTGGTTCACAATGTGGTACCAGATTCCATGAAACAATATCTGCATTTAAACTCAAGGGCACTTGCTTTGTGTTTATACTTTACATGAGTGTGCTGATTACATCTTCATACTTATCCTATGAAATATCCATTTTACAGGTGGGTAAATGGAGGCTTTGAAAGGTTAAATCTCCTACTAATACATGGGAACTAATATATGGGAGAGCCTGTGATTTTGATTTAGATTAATCTATGTTTTACTAAATTTCTTAGAATTGTGTATAAAATAAAGCTAAAAAGGTTCTAAGTGAGAGTCCAATAAACTTTTCACTGAATGAAATATGAAAGTTTCAGGTATGAGCTTTGGAAGTAAATGTGTACTAGCTGTTCAGAGGTATGGCCATCTTCTGCTCATCATTAACATTCTGCCTATGTGAGCTATTACTTTGCATATCTGCAAAGGTGATAACTAAAGTATGAGGTGCCATAGTTTATAAAGAAATGTTTTTGATCATGTCTGCAGCTTGCCACACTGTATTATATAAAACACATTGTGATTGAGCAATGAATGTCATCTTCTCCTGGATATCTCGCATTTCACACCTCTACACTGTCATTGTCCTCATGAATCTTTCATTGTGGCTCAGAGTTGGGTAATAGAGTTGAGCATATCAGGGATGGAAGCTTTCCTGGAAGGGATGTCTGTAATCAGCTGATGAACTGAATACAATTGGACATGTGTGATGTAACTCCTACTATATACACCCCACAGAAAAAGCCTGAGTAAGGGCAAACAAACCCGCCATGGCATGTTTGCTTTCTATTCATGATTGCACAGTCTTGGCTTCCAATATTCTGGGATCAAAAATGGTGATATGGGTAGCAAGAGTTAAGGGGAGGCTCTGAGAAACAGGGAATTTTATATAAACCTCTCTTCTAATGATTGTGATCAAATTACTTAATGTTCTTCTGTTCTTTCTAAGAAGACAATAAAGAATCATTTTCCAAGCCTTGCTTCAAGCAGTTAACTCAAATACTTACTTGCCCAAATGTTTGAGATTTTATGACATCAAAACTTTTTCCTATTTTCTTTTCATTGTCCTCAGTGGAATTCCTTGCATTACTCTTAGGATGTGTCCCTGGTTTCTTTTTTAGTCATTATTTCTCTTCCGCTCTCCTTCCCTCCCCCATCACATAGATTCTCCACAGGAAGAACTAGCTTGAACACATTTGTTAAATTTTACATTTTACCTACCTATACTCTATTTTATCCTTTTTATTAAGCTTCTGTTGCCACAGAACTTCCTCAGTTTCTAATGTTTGAGTTGCCATGAATTACTCCATTTGTTTTCAACTTTTGAGTTTGAAATTACTCTAATTTCTTTGTTTTGTAAATTAATGTGGATTGGCAGCTCCACATTTTGCTCTTTGCCTGAGAGAATGCCACTGCTGGTGGCACACTTTGGAAAAGGTGGCTAAAGCCAGTCCCAAGCTGGGTGACTCAGAGCTCTTGCAACTCCTTCAGGACTTACTCTCTTGTCTACAAAATGATAATAATAATACCTCATGGTACAGTTGGCTCAGGTATTGTTCCTTAACGATGCCTAAGGAGATTGTCTGATTGCTTTTTTGGGTGTTTACCTTGGGACTTCAAATGGTCAACAAAACTATTAGTTTGGGAAACTAAAGGCATATAACGGAAAGAACTGCTTTTGGTTAAGTAGTAAATATATATACACATACCGAATTACAAATGGCAAAATAATAATAATAAAATAATAATAATAATAATTCATCATGGAATCAATGCAAGGATTAAGCAAAGGACACATATAATGTTATTGGCAAATTATCCTGTGTAAACAAAATGTTAATTATTGTTGTGATTGACATCATCTCATTTCTCATAAGTTATTTTTATTTTTCTATTTTTGAGAGCAAGAGAGAATGAACATGAGTTGGGGGGGGGCGTGGAGAGAGAGAGAGAGAGAGAGGGAAAATTCCAAGTAGGCTCCATGCTCAGTACAGAGCCTGATGCAGGGCTCAATCTCATGACCCTGGGATCATGACCTGAGCTGAAGTCAAGAGTCAGATATTCAACTGACTGAGCCACCCAGGTACCCCTCAGAAGCTCTTTTGTATATGTAACTTGATCTGTGCTTTGCCATTCATATTCAGTTGGTAATATATGTTGTCTTGATTTCAGTTTACCTATGCATTCAGATGGTTCCTTACGTACATTTTTCCTTCTAGCTACCACCCTATTTTTCTCCTTTCATTAGACATGGCTTGAAGGAATGTTCTATATTATCAGCTCTGGGTTTGGAATTTTAGAAACCCTCAGCTGTGAACACATTGTGGTACCCTTACCCCCCCCAGTACCCATCCATATATAAATCAAAGTAAAGTTGTAATTTTCTGAAATAATGCAAAACCCTATAATAATATCTCTATAATACAATAATCTCTACAGGTAAATAATATGAGACTTAAATGATGAAATTAAAGTAGATTTTTCATGTTATGGTTATAAATTTCTGAGTCAATTCATAGTACTTGACCTTTTTACTTTTTTTAGAGGGGCAACTGTTGAGTTATTAGTCTTTGTATTAAATAAGTCAGTCTTGTTAAGCCAGTTGTCATTCCTTTGGCACACACAATCACACACATATACACTCTACTAGGGAGCAAGAATTCCTGTCCCCTCAAAGGTCCTTCTAGCCAGACTAGAATCAGTTTGACATGAGACCGATTAATAGGAGAACATCAAATTTAATGGCATACACATGGGGAATCCACATAGACCTGGAAATTTCAAAGACAGGTGAAATGAAGTATGTATAACATCCTGAGTTAAGGAGAAGGGGGTAAGGTATCTGGGAGTTCAGAAGAAAGGAATGCAGTTTACAGAGTAATAAGAAGAGTAGATGTTCAGTATTTAGATATTTACTTTGCCATACAAATGGGTTACTCACATAAAAATTATCTTTGATAATCAGCCTTATTCTGAGGAAGACCCCCAATTTAGATTCTTCTATGTAGTTAAGGGAAGGACAAAAGTTTTTCTTGAGTCTGTGAGGGCTTGCTTGCCTTCAGCTCAAAATAATCTTCATGCCAAAGTGGTTCATCTTGTCCTTGGCCCTTACAACACATAATACTATCTGTGTGTGTAGTGTATTTTGTACTCAACTGTATATAATATATATAGTTTTATATAGTTAATGAGATATTTATATAGTTAACTATATATAATATATATAGTTATATAGAGTCACAATATTATTTGAAGTGCTTAAGTCTGGAGGGAGAGTATAAGACAGCTGTTATATCTGCCATTTGCTAGTATGTTTTTGTGTAGATTGTTAGCATTTATGAGTGTCCTTTTTTGGTATGTGAAAATGATGTCACAACAATATTTGCTTCTCAGATTGCTGTGAAAATTGGGGAAGATTATGTAGGCAACACCATTTAAGAAGTTATTAACTACTTCGGGGTGACTGGATGGCTCATTTTGTTAAACATCTGTCTCTCGATCTTAGCTCAGGTCTTGATCTCGGAGTTGTGAGTTCAAGCTCTGCATTGGGCTCTGTTCTGGGTGTGAAGACTACTTTAAAGAGAGAGAGAGAGAGAGAGAGAGAGAGAGAGAGAGAGAGAGAGAGGAGGAAAGAGAAGTTAGTAACCACTACATAACTTCTGTGAATTACATTTAAATAATGGTATACTTTGTCCCATTAAACTATTAAAATGTGAGATCAAGGTCAGTATTGAATAATTGTTACCTACCCATCTCTGTTATACCTGGCTATTACTGAGAACACTGTCTCTTTATCACTAAAGTGTGAGCACCAAGATGAAAGTCTTGTTTCATGCAAGGAAAAGGTCAAGGGGCTGATGTGAAAAGTGATATTTACTTCATAGACTTATTGGGAGGTTTAAATTACTTAAAGTATTCAGAACATTGCCAAGTGCACAGGAAATGCTAAATAAATGGGGGTGGTGCTGATTTTTATTGATGGATATCTTTGGAAGCAGGGTCCATTCTGATTTTTGACCAAAGTCAGACTTGAGGTTCAAGATTTGAAGTAACCAAGGGTGAAAGTCTGGTTGAAGTGAGGACATTCAGAATTAACATGGAGACAGGCAGAGTTTCTGTGGAGAATGTATCAGTTCACATCATTTTTATGGACAGCGATCTGGATAAATTTTTATGGACGGTGATTCTGGAGAGCTAAGTTTATTTCAGAAAATGTAACTTCTCATTGCCTCCTTTGGGGTAGATGGATGTTGTAAATCAGAAAGTCTTTATTTTTCTGAGTGTCAAGGGCACTGGATGCAATTTGGAGTTAGTCCCTGGGGCAGAGCTGAAATTTTCAGCATCTTGAAGGGGAGAGGTGTTTGAAGATCCTGAGAATTTGGGAGAGAGGAGTCAATAAGATTGGGCAGCATGTGGAAAAAGAGAAGAGGGAAAATAAGTCCTGGTAGTGATTTGGAAAAGAAAAGAAATATCTAATGGAAGACTTTAAAGGTTTTGGAGATAATGTGCAATTTAAATCTCTTCCTCCATCTTCCCTACAAAATCTTCAGTAAAATCTGCCACTATTCATGAATATTTTGATGTAGATGGGTTCTTTAGAAGAACTATGAGATAGAGAAGTACCCCAACACAGAGATAGTACAGAGTGGTGCATTTGAAAACATGTGGGTTACACTCTGCTTTTCTCTGTTCCTTTTACTCTGACTCCACTGTTCTCAGAGGTTTCTTTTATACAGAACAAGCTTTCTTGTTTATAACTTTTTTAATATACAGATTTGAGGTCACTTTCAAGTTAGGTTCTGTTCCCTGGAATCCCCAAGTCTATCTTAAATTGTTCTAGGACATACATACTACTCTGATGTGAGGTTTTAGATGTATATAGTTCAAGAGATTAGGAGTCAAGATGATGGTGATGGTGGTAGTGAGGATAGCAGTACCTGTCCTCGCTGTAGAGAAAAGCATAATATAATGGTTCAATGAAAAAAAGCCCATGTAATTTTTGAGTTAGACTCACTTGAACTTGAATCAAGTTTCTGTCATTGTTTACAGTGTGACCTCAGTCAATTTATTTAACTTCTCTAAAATGTAGGTGTTGTTATCCATAAACCCTTTCCTCACAGAGTTGTGAGTTTGTTACCCACAAAGACAGGTAATAGTGGAAGGGCAGAAGGCTGAAAGAGTCTAGTAGATATCATCATTGCCTGTTAAAGCTAAACATCTTTTTTTCTTCGTTTTAATATTCCTCTCCACTAAATATTTTGTAGAACATGGTTAGTTCTACAATATACCAAAAGAAAGATGAACTTTGATAAATGTTTACTGTCTTTCATCAGAAAGGAATTGTAATAGTCAACCAAGTCTAGTTTTTATTTAATAGTAAATATTCTGATAAGTTTTCAAACATTCAGATTCATACTAGTAATTAGTATTGACTGCCTATGTATAAAACTCATTTTTTTAAAAATTATCATTTAAACTACTGAGAGGATAAACAACTAGACAGTTTCTTAAGGTACTACCGTTTAGATACTGGTAAATTGAACATTTCCAAAACCAATTATATCTATCACAAAATAGCAATAGGAATATGCTACATTTGCAAATGTATTCTTATCTTAAAATTTTTATTGTTCAATTAGCACTTCAACTTAAGGTATTGTCCGAGTACTAAAGGGAGGACTACTGAACCATTTACTAGACAAAAAGTATGAAATTACTTATTCTCCCAAGTCAGCTTCAAATTTCTAGTGCATCTGGAGCTAGGAAATGCCAACCAATTTGAAAAGGAAATGATCACAATCTCTTTGCCAATATTTTCTGTCTTAATAGAACCAAGGATTATGGCTAATGTTTTTCCTTTAGCTGTTGCTGGGCAAAAATTTACTTTCTATAAATCTTGCTTATATAACAGGCATAGTGGTGCTTAAGAAATATAACAGATAATAATGGCTGTTTTGTAGAAATCTCTTCATTGAAGAAGATGGTAATTCCATTATTTAAACATTTATGGAATAACTAAGGGGTTTAAAACGAGAGGTTATTTTTAAGTTTTTTAATCATACTTGTGTAGCAATGGGAATATTGTTTAAGTTTATTTCTATTAAAAGGGATATTCAAAGGCTAAATACAACTAGAAATCTCTTGAGCAACCAATATGCAACTATATAGTAAATAACAGAGAAATTAGATGGCTTATACAATAAAGAGTTTTTTCCAAGTAAATTTTAAAATTATTTTAACAGGGACTAGTTGATAATTAATAGAATCCACTACTAAGAGTGGATAGCCTGATCCAATACTTTAACAAGCATATTTATTCATCTTCAAAGCCAAGGGAAAATGCTTTTGAAACTAGGTCGAAGGGAAAAGTGGTTTTTCTTGGACTTTTATATGATCTAATATTGCTTGACTTCTATATTGTAGGGTAACAGACCACCACAAAGGTATCATGTGCTTTGTTTACATTTCAATAAACACACAAAAGACTACTTCATTCTGCAAAGTTGAGAATTTTTGTGATTCCTTTACTGTTGATTTTAGGGCTTTTTAAAGAACTTTAATAACAATAGATTTTGTGACTTTTTTTTTTCAAGTCTTATCTCAAGCAATCTAATTTCATGATCTTTATCTCCATTTCTATCTCCATTTTTACTCCTACCTTTTCTTATCTCTATCTCTCTCTATAATTTAATCTGTAAAATTACAACACTAAAGTAAAATACATTTTAAAATTTGGGTGATAGAGTTATGTCTTCCCATGTTTTAATAAATACCAGTTTAGATTATGTCAGTTTAATGTGCCTAAACTAATAAAACCACTTTCATGTTTATGCTTGATGTTAGCAGATGCACTTGGCATTTATGGATTATGGCTGATGCTGAATAGCTGCAGATGAACTGTTGCTTTCTCAGTCTTGACACTTCTTATTAAAGTCTAAGAAAATTCTGATTATTTTAGGAGATAGAATGAAAGAGATTAAAATTATTTCACCTGGAGAAAGAAAGCTCACTGACAATCTTCTAGGATCGAATCTTGAAAAATAGTGGCTAGCTGGTCTCCATCAATTCTGAGAAATAGTTTTAAAGCAAGAAGAATTTTGTTAATGTCTAAGGAAGAAATTCCTAAGAATAAATATTTCAAATACTGACATGACTTACCCAACATAAGCTTGTCTTTTTGTTTGTTTGTTTGTTTGTTTTGTTTTCTCTCATCCATAGGAAAAAAACAATCCATGGGATCCACTGTGGACATAATGGTTTGAAGTAGAGGACTTCCTTGGAGTCCAATGAACAAATCAGACACTTTTTTCCTCCCAGGAAAATTTTTTTTTAATTAGGAAAGTTCAGTATGGTCTAAATTTTAAATTAGCTTTAATGTGTTTTATGTTAGGGGCTCCTGGATGACTCAGTCAGCTGAGTGTGACTTTTGATTTCCATTCAGGTCATGATCCCAGGTTCATGGGATTGAGTCCCTCCACACTCAGTGTGGAGCCTGTTTAAGATTCTCATATTCTCTCTCTCTCTCTCATAATCATTTCTCTCTCTCTCATTTCTCTCTCTCATAGTCATTTCATAATAAGGAACAACTTCTGCTGAAATAGATCAGTTGAATTGACAACCTATACTAGCTTTAAACAAAATTAGGAAGTTGATAAAGTTGTTCTTGGTATTCTCTTTATTTTTCTTCTTCTTTCATGAACATTTTCTCTTCCTGGTAGGCAGCATGGTTTAGTAGAAAAGTATTAGACCTTAAAATGAAATCCAGTTTCCCATAAACCAGTTGTTCATCTGGTCTTAGTTGCTGAACCTGAGTCTCTGCTTCCTCATTTTCAAGAGGAGGATTATCAGTCCTGCTTTATGGAGCAGATATGAGCATTACATGACACTTCACAATGTACTTGAAACAGAAGAAATATTGTCTTTCTTTTCCTCTTAAGATCTTTCCTGTCACAAAAGAAAGCAGTATATTTAAACCATCCTAAGGTGTTATTGTCTTGTAAGTTACTATTTTCAGGAATATTTGAGTTTAGAAATAGCCTGTATAGAATTTGCAATAACATATCAGAGTGGAAGAAGGGAGACATTTGAGAATGCAAGGGCACTCTCACTTCCCTTAAATAATATATGGAAGTGATTATGTATATCATTTACACATGATTCTGGACAACTTGCTCATGGTATTATACAAGTTATCAGCTAGTTGGCCAAGGATGTCTGGCTTCATGACTTTGATGTAATGACCATTTATGTGACATTTTAAAATAATTATGTACTATGAAATATTATTCAGTCCTTAAAAAGAAATGGAATTATGACACATGCTACAAGATGGATGAACCTTGAAAACATTATGCTAAGTGAGGTAAGTCAGACACAAAAGGGCAAAATGATTCCATTTATATGAGATACCTAGAATAGTTAAATTCATTGAGATGGAAAGAATAGTAGTTTCCAGGGGCTGGGGGAAAAGGAGAATGGAGAGTTATTACTTAATGGACAGAGAGTTTAAGTTTGAGATGGTGAAAAAGTTCTGGACATAGGTAGTGGTGATTGCATAATAATGTGAAGGTACTTAATGCCATTTAACTGTACACTTAAAAATGGTTAAATTTAGTTAATTTTGCATTATGTATATATACCACAATAACAAAGGTAAACTGCTTAATACAAAATAATGATATAATGTCAATACTAAAAAGTACACATATTCAAAAACAGTCTCACAAACTGGGAAAAAATATTTGCAAAAGACTTATTTAAAAAGGACTATTACCATAATATGCAAAGAACTCTTAAACCCAACAATAAGAGAATGCACAACTCAATTAAAAAATGGTCCAAAGGCTTTAAAAGATAGCACATTAAGTAGATATACAGATTGCAAATAGCAGATGAAAATGTGCTCCATATCATATGTCATTAGGGACATGCAAATTAAAACAAAAATGAGATAGCACTACACACCTACTCGAATGGTCAAAATCCAGAACTCTGACCAAATGCTGGCAAGGATGTGGAGCAAGAAGAGCTCTCACCCATTGCTGGTGGGTATGCAAAATGGTACAGCCACTATGAAAGGCAATTTGACCATTTCTTACAAAACTAAACATACGCTTACATTACATCAGCAATCGTCAGTCTTTTTGGTATTTACTCAAATGAGTCGAAAACTTGTATCCACACAAAAACCAGCACTGGTATGTGTATAGTAGCTGTATTCATAATTGCCAGCTCATAATTGCCAAACTTAGAAGCGAGCAAGATGTCCTTCAGTAGGCAAATGGATAAACTCTATCACACCCAGACAATGGAATATTACTCAGTGCTGAAAAGAAATGAGCTGCCAGGCCATGAAAAGACAGAGTAACCTTAACTACATATTAATAAGTGATAGAAGCCAATCTTAAAAGGCTACACATTGTAGGATTCTAACTATATGACGTTTTAGAAAAGGCAAAACTATGGAAATAGTAAAAAGATCAATGGTTGCAAAGGGCTGGGGAGAGAAAGAGACGAACAGGTGGAGCATAGAGGATTTTTAGGGTAGTGAAACTATTTGGTGTTATAATGGTGGATAATTGTCATACATTTGTTAAAACTTCACAGAATGTCAAGAGTGAAACCTAATGTAAACTATGGACTTGGGATAACAATGTAAGTTCATCAATTATAACAAATCTACCACTCTGGTGTGGGATGTTGACAATGGAAGAGGCTATGCAGGGAGGATATGTGGGGTCAGGGGTTATATGGTAAACCTCTGTACTTTCCCCTCAATTTTGCTGAGGAGCAGCATGAAACTGCTCTAAAAATGTCTATTTTAAAAAATGTGCACAGAGCATAATTATATAGCTTGGTGGATTTTAATAAACTTGAAGTTAACTTTTATAAACAACACTCAAGAAATAGAACAATACTTGCATAACAGAAACACCCATGTAACTCTTTCCAGTCACTACCCACCTGTCATGACTAACCACTCTCTCAACTTCTAATAGTGGTTGAGATAACAATCTCAACTTCTCTTTCTTTTTTTTTTAAATTCAAGGGTTTTTTTTTTCGTTTTTTGGTTGTTTTTTGTTTTTTGTTTTTTTGAGAGAGTATGGAAGGGGCAGAGAGAGGGAGGGAGAGAGAATATCAAGCAGGTTCCATGCTATCAGTGTGGAGCCTGATGTGGGACTTGAACCCATGAAGTGTGAAATCCTTACCTGAGCTGAAATCAAGAGTCAGACACTTAACCAACTGAGCCATCCAGGCGCTCTAACAATACTTCTAACAATAGATTCCACCCCCCCCCCACCCCTTACTTTTTTTTTTCTGGGTACAAATGGAATAATACAGTACATACTCTTTTGTATCTGGCTTCTTTCACTAACTTGTTTTATTTGTGTCATCCATATTGTTGCCCATACTTGTAGATTGTTTATTTTCATTGTCACATAGTGTTTCATTGTGCAAATACCCTATAATTTCTTTGAACTTCTCTGCTATTGGTGGGCATTTGAGGCATATTTTGTTTTGGGCAATTATGAAGTGTACTTCTATGAATATTGTAGTGCATTTTTTGGTCAACATATGGTACATTTCTGTTGAGTTTATACCTGGAGGTAGAATTGCTAAGACACAGGGTATGTAGATATTGCCAAGCAATTTTCCACGGTGGCTGTGTCCACTTACACACCAAGAGCAGCGAATGGAATTCCGGTTTGCTCTGCATCCTTACTAGTGTCACCAGTTTTGTGAGGTTTTTTTCCCCCCACATTTTAATTTTAGCTCTTCTGGTAGGTAGCCATACACATTCATATCATTTTTAAAATGACTTCTCAATTGCCTCTATCATATGTGCCTAGATGTCTCCATTTTAGGTTAGGTTGATGCTCCAGTTAAAAACAAAACAAAACAAAACAAAAACAACTTCCTTTATTCTTTTATCTTACATCTAAATTCTTATTTCGCATCATCTCTTCATAAATAAAACAGTGGATTTTTGGTCTGTGTTTCACTTTTGTTTTCTTGGCAAACACTTCAAAAGGCAAGTGGTAGCATCAAGATTCCAATGTCCTGGTATGAATAAATTAACAGTTGTCTCTTCAGAGTTAAAAATCTAGCTTAATTCTTTTGAAATATTTTGACAACTGTTTTACTGATGTAAGTAATTTAAATAGCCTGTCTTTATGGAGAAGAAAAACAAAAATAGTTTGAGATCTCAAATAGGTACAGTTACTGATATTGACTAGTAGAAGTTAATTATTTAGGAATATCCAGGATATGTACAAAAATTGGTCCTTTCAGCTAGAAACCAAATAGGAATGGCATTAAATCTTAGCAACTGAGATTAATTGAGACATAGTCATAGAAATATTAAATTTGAGTTATATATATTAAAGTATATTGATACAAAATATTAGTTTCAGGTGTACAACATAGTGATTTAACAATTATAAACATTATGAAATGCTCACCATGATAATTGTGGTCAAAATCTGTCACCAAAGTTATTATAGTATTATTCGCTATATTCCCTATGCTGTACTTTTCATCTCCATGACTTACTTATTTTATAATTGCAAGTTTGTACCACTTAATCCCTCCAATTGGTAACTAAAGTGTTGGTCAAAGGCCATTGAGGAATTTGTTAAATTCCTAAGAAGTGAATGGATAAGAAGAATTTATAATATATTAAGGATTGATAAAAAACTTAGGTACTCAAAACTTTTTCTATTCTGTTAAACTTTCCAGTACCGTATTCATTTGTGATTTCAATAACACACCATTTTTCTTTCAGCCTTTTTCTGGTCTATCAAAAATTCAAAGTGAGTAGATTAGGAATTAACTAATAAAGCGTTTGAGCTTCAGGGATACCCAGGATTAAAATTACATCCAAACAAAACAATTATTATGTATCAAATTGTTTATATAGGTTGATAACTGGTGCATATAAGTTTCTAAAAATCATCATTACTCATTGCTATAACTGCAAAACAGTCATTATACTATTAATAATGTGTTTCTGGATACTCAACCATGTTACAAAATCCATTAATGGTTCTGTCAGTCTTGGGTCTATCTTTAGCTGTCACTTAAGGGATAAGCAGTTTAAAGGTTGAAGATGGATTTTCATGTTTACACTGGATTTCAACCCCAAGGCCATACCACTCTAGGATCGTTGAATCTCTGATTTTGAAACAAGAAGCATCATGTGTCTTATTTAACTATCCTTGAGGGGCATATAAGGATGCCCTTGAGGTATTGAATTAGATGGATTCATCCCTATGCGAGGGTTGTTGGGGATTTGCCAAAGGAATATAATACTCAGTTGGTACTTCAAAAGGCTTGTGTGCCGGTTGAAAAATTATACTTTATAGTTTTAAAATAAGCAAGTAGAGTTCCAATGTTCTGTGCTATTCTGTTTACCACAAAACTGCCAGAAGTGATCTTCAGTTGCTATTTTCATTGGTTAGTAAGGTCATTTTTGTCATTCTTTACTGTGAGTTTTTGGAAACTCCTTTATATTCTTAACAAAATTCTAAAAGACATGATCTTTATTTTTTATTTCTTTCTTTGTAATTTTCTGACTTTCCTGTATATCTATTGGCTAATGTTATACTTGGAGAACGCCATTTTTCTTCCTAGAATACATGATATGCTAGGACATAATCTTCAAAGGGACAGGAACTTTTGTCTATTTTATTTACTTCTATATCCCCAGTGTCTAGAATCATGCTGGGCATATGGTAGGTTTCCATAAAATGTATTGAGTGCATGAATGATAAGTGGCAATTTAAGCTTCAGGTAAATTATAGCAATTAAAATAAATAGAATTGCAATAGTAATTAATTCATTTATTTATTTTTAAATAAAGGGAGAGAGAGAGAGAGAGAGAGAAAATCCCAAGCAGGCTCCTCACTGCCAGCACAGAGCCTAATGTGGGGATTGATCCCACAAACCGTGAGATTGTGATCTGAGCCAAAATCAAGAGCCAGATGCCTAATGACTGAGCCACCCAGGCTCCCTTTTATTGAAATAGTAATTTAAATCAAGTTTTTCAGATACCATTAGTGAAGGAATACACTTATCTTACTTAAAATTTCCAGATGATCCCAGAAGGCAAACCTCATGAACTCCTCTCTTTTTATTTTATTTTATTTTATTTTATTTTATTTTATTTTATTTATTTATTTATTAACTTTCTTGCTTGCCTGCTTGCAGTAAATTGCCTTGTCCTCAAGCTGAGAGCCTACCTTTCATATCTTCTTTACTGCCAAAGCCTTTGCAAGAGCAAACTGTCTTTACTCCTTTGCTGATGGGTCATCCTCCTTACCTCCTCCTCCCATTACAGTCTGGCTTCTCTACTACTATTTTCCTGAAGTTCCTTTTACTGATGTCACAAAGGTCTTCCACTTGTAAGATTGGATCATATTTTGTAGTCTCTTTCTCACTTGACTCTTTTGGAGGATTGATCCTCTTACCCTGCTCCTTTTCCTTGGTTTTTATTTTTCCCTTTCCCCTGGCTCTCTTCCTAAATTATTGCTTATTTATGAGCCCCTTTCTGACTCCTTTCTGTTTACTGTTGCAAGAAGAATTGGTCTCCCTCAGCCCCACTTCTCTTATTATATGTCTTTCCTATCATGGCTCCATTCATTTCCTTGACTACAACCCTGATCTCCATGCTGCTGACTTTCTAGTCTATATCACCAGCTCTGGCCTTACCCCAAAATCTCACACCTTTATGTCCCAAAGCTTTCTAAATTTCTCTGCCTGTATGTCTCTTAGATTGAACATATTCAAATCTAACCTATTCAAAATTTAAGTCAATGCCAACTCTTAAAATTAGTACCATCTTCTGTCTGCCTATTGCAAGTTAAAGCATTATCATCTTCTCAGATACTCAAGCAAGATGATATTTTTTTCTTGACTCCTCCTTTGTCCCCCACATCCAGGCCACAGTTGAATCTTATAAATTCTAAAATAAAGTTGATTTTTATTTTTCACAGTGATTATGTTCTGTAAAGTCACTTTGAACAATAAATTAGGAATACTGAACCATTGCTACTAGAGGAAATACAAGGTTAGGTTCCTGTGAGCCTCTGGTCACAACATCTTTGCCAACTAAATAATGGATAACCTTGTTTATGAATTTTTGTTTAAAGAAACCATGATTATGATATATTGTTGATTTGTTAACATTGAATTCATGGCCAGCAAACAGCCTTATAACTCATGCCTAAATGAAGTCACCTAGCACATGTATATTCTCCATAAGGCATATCACAGTCATCTGGCACTTAGGAACTCTAGACAGCACTATGCTTGGGACCATTTTAAACAGTGAAATAACCAACAAAAAGCACAAAGATATAAAAAACATGGCACTAAATAGACTCAAATGTGTTTTTTACACTATATGTTAACTAGCTAGAATTTAAATAAAAACTTGAAACATTTTTAAAAAAAGGACATGTGTTTTCCATATGAAAACTGAAATAGGAAAGCAGAGCTTTGCCTTGTTCGATCTCAGCTGGGAATATGCACATTGGGCAACTCAAATTTTTCACCACTCCATGACTGTCTGCAAATGACTATGAAAAGAACACAAGTATTGATTTGGGAGTTACAAAAAAATTTAGTAAGTAGGAGTAATTTCAAGTACTTAGGATCAACTATACATTTGAATCCCCCTCCTTCATTGTGCTCAGAATTTCTTTCCTGGGTTGTAATATTTGCCTATTATCATTGACTCAAGTCTCTCTTCAATTCCTCCTCCTATTGATTTTTAGAGCTCATCACTAATCTTGTCACATTTTAGTGTTAACTCCATTGGTGAAGGGATATATTTAAATATATCAGCATTTCAGCCCACCATATAGATTAGCCCCAACTTTTCCAGTCCCATCTTTCATACCTGCACATACTACTTTCTTTTTGAACTATTCAGTGTTCAACAAAAACTAGAGATTTTATGCCTCTAGACCTTTTGATATTCTTCACACTCTTCAGTAATAACCTCATCCGTCTCCACTGACAGATAAAGATAGACCTCAAGGGGCACCTGAGTGGCTCAGTTAGTTAAATGTCCAACTCTTGACTTCAGCTGAGGTCATGGTCCCAGAGTCATGGGATTGAGCGCCACAATGGGCTCTATGCTGAGCGTGCAGCCTGCTTGATATTCTTTCTCTCTCCCTCTGCCCCACTCATGCTCTCTTACTCTCTCTCTAAAATAAGAATATTAAAAAAATATTGGTCTCAAATGTCATTACCTCTGAGTAGCCATCTGAATCTTTGTCAGACAAGTAGTTGTCCTCTTCCCTTGTTTCCATAGATTATTGTTACATGCATGGACTCCATTATTTACTTAGGCCACCCTGAACACTGTGCCTCCTTAAAGGTAGAATCCATAATTGTATTCATATAATTCTTCTTTTTCTACTCATATCCAATTAGCTATTAATTTTTATGAATCAGCTTCTAAAATATTTGATAGTACCAGGCTTAGCTTCTGACCTTTGTTAGCCTAAGAAGACATGTTTGCTGAGTAAATGGATGAATGAATAATAAACTTTAGTCAATTTATGAGAGGTCTTTGACTGATCATATACTTTTATTAACAGTTCATAAGAGATCATAAAATAATAGTCCTCAACTATCTATGTATCTATGTACTAAAATTAAACTACAGTATGTAAGCATTTACCAGCATTTATTCCTATCTGTCTGCATAGTTATATCATGTTTTCTCTGGCATGGAAACAAAATGACAGCCATTTTGAAATTCACTCTGAGCTGGTGCCACCTATATTCAGTTGGTGTGGATCAATTACCGATGATTTTGTGCTAACAGGATTGTTTAGGGAAACAATGAAAGAAGAAATGTGTTCATATTTGAAGAATATTGAGTCATACACATTATTTTTTAGCTGGTTTCTCTGAGGGAAAATCATAAAACAGAAAATGTTAATATCAAGAACAGTTCAGTGAAATAGTTTGTAAATGATAGTGTGAAAACTTTATTTTTCCTTGGTAAGTAATAATATTTGAAATCATGGATGTCTTTCACTGTGATCCATCTTTACATTCTAGAAAAGTCATTTATATGCTGATGAATTTAATACCTTTTGCCCTCATTTTTCGATGAACATCATTGGGTTACTTGCATGTTAGCAAGAAAAATTAAACTTCTGAAATGTTTCATTCAGGAATAGAAATTGGGTGTTTTATTATATTTCCTTCTAATGGATGAAAAACTACAAAGGATGCATTTTTATCTATGGGAATCTTGTCTTTTATATCTTAAATGTATTTTACTATTGCTTGGAAGCTATAATAAAGCTTTTATCTCTCTCTGTGTTCATAAATGCTTGGTGTGTATAAATCTGCAGCAAGATAAACACTTCACGAGGCTTATGCATGTATGTCTATTAATTTCTTTTTCTTTCTGGGATTGGGATTCACAATCAAATACTGAGAAGGAGAAGTGAAACCATGCAGTATAATGGAAAGAGCATTTGCTCTTGACTTCGGCTCTAGTCTTACCTCTGTCTTTACCAATAAAATTATGTTGCTTGGAGAAAGTCACCTAGTATCTCTGAGCCTTATTTTTCTTACCTGTATAAATGATTCAGTTGAACAACACAGTTTCTAAGAAGATCACTTTAAAATTCTTTGATGAAAGATGAAAATTCATTTACTGTGGGGATGTTGTAGGAAGATTTATTCCAAGCATAGAGTAGGCATTTAACACATTGAGTATATATTTGTTACCTAAGGAAATATTGTGTGATGGGTAATTTTATGTGTCAACTTGACTGAACCAAAGAGTGCCCAGACATTTGGCCAAATATTGTTCTGAGTGTGTCTGTGAGGGTGTTTCTGGATGAGATTAACACTTGTATTGGTAGACTGAGTAAAGCAGATTGCTTTCCCTAATATGGACAGACCCGATCCAATCAGTTGAAGATTTGAATAGAACAAAAGGGCTGAGTAAGGGGGAACTCCTCCTAGCTAACTTCTTGGGCTGGACATAGGTCTTTTCTGACCTGAAACGTTAACTCTTGGGTTTTCAGTCTGTCAATATTGGAATGGCACTTATACCATTAGCTCTCCTAATTCTCAGGACTTTGGACTCAGACTGGGGTCATGCATTGGCTCTCCAGGGTCCCTAGCTGCCAACTGCAAAGCTTGGGACTTAGTCTCCATAATTGCATGACCTAATTCCCTGTAATATTTCTCCATCCATCCATTCATCATCAGTCCATCCAATTTGTTTTGTTTTTCTGAACTCTAATACGTCCTGTATGTGTTTCCCTTAAGTCTTCCTTCTCCACCTATATCTAACTACAAATCAAGGCACATGGCCAAGACAATAGAAAATAAGAGTATTCTGCCTTCTATGAGCATGGCACAGCAAGAACAGATAAATATTTGTGAAAAAATAGAACAATCTTCTACAAGATGCAATACATGTATAGCGTTTAGCACCATGTCTGGCACAGAGTATAAGTATAATGTTTGGTAATTGTGCAATAATAGCAATAATAATGATGGTGGCTAAATTACACAGAAATAGAGGTAATGGAGTAATTTTATTCTTTCAGGGGACAGCATTGCAGAAGAGTTATTGGGTCATTAGCTCAGGAAAGAAAGAGAGGAAGGGGACTCCAGATGGAAAGAACATAATGGACAAAGACACAATGATATAGAAAAGGATTAGGCTAGAGGCTAAGTAGGTGTGCAGTTTATGACCATTTCTGGAGGTAATGTTTAATATCTAACCCATGATAACTTATGGTAACTTCAGCTGCAAGTAACAAAATATTTAATTAAAAGTAGTTTAAAGAACAAAACAAAAACATGCATTATATCATTACACAGGAAGCCATAAGGTGTTGAATTTTAGGATTCATTCATTGTTAGAAGGATGCCAGTGTGCACTGACCTCAGGTTTTATTTTTCCATCCTGCCACCCTTGGTGTGATGGTTTTGTTTTCAGGTCACTCCCTTTGTGTTCAGAAGACCCTTTCAGACCTGAATTCTTATGTCTCATTGGCTAGAACTAGAAATTGCCTCTTTGAGTAACTTCTAGCATGAGATTATAGTTGAGAATTGAAAAAAAAATGGTTTCAAATGTGGGACAATTTTTTTTTTTTGTAGACTATCTTGATGTGTTGATAACATAGAGATACAGTACTGGATCCAAGGTTATAGTTTGAACTCTATTTTTACCTTCAAAATCTCTATAAGATTTGACAAGTGTATGATCTGGTTTATATGATAAACTAAAATAGACCTCATTGGTGAAATATTATGTTACCTGCTTCCATTTTCTTTTTTTTTTTTTTTAACGTTTATTTATTTTTGAGACAGAGAGAGACAGAGCATGAACGGGGGAGGGTCAGAGAGAGGGAGACACAGAATCCGAAACAGGCTCCAGGCTCTGAGCCGTCATCACAGAGCCTGACGCGGGTCTCGAACTCACGGACCGCGAGATCATGACCTGAGCCGAAGTCGGCCGCTTAACCGACTGAGCCACCCAGGCACCCCAACCTGCTTCCATTGTCTAATAATCACATAGAATAAATCCTTTATCCTATTATTTTTTCTTTTCTTTATTGATGTACTGTGACAAACTTCATCAGTATTGATAACTGTCTTAATCAGCTAAGTCTGCTACCACAAAAATATACACTGGGTGGCTTAAATAAGAGATGTTTCTCATAGTTCTGGAGTCTGGAAAGTCTAAGATCAAGACACCAATCAACTCAATGTCTGATGATGACCCACTTCCTGGTTCATAGATGGCTGTTTTCTTGCTCTGCACTCTTTATGTACTCACAGGACACAAATCCAACCATGAGAATTCCACCCCCCATGACCTTACCCACACTTTATTATTTCCTAATGGCCCCACTTCCCAATACCATCATATTGGGAATTAGGCTTCAACATATAAATTGAGGGAAGGTGCATAAACATTCAGTTTACAGCAACAACTTAATAATTTCCTTTTAAAAAACCCTTATTTTATATAAACCTAATGGACAAGCATCCTTCTTTGAAATGCATTCATCTTTGTGCCATGATAGAGGCCAATCTGAACATTTGGTCAGTTGTAGCTCTCGTGAATGGAATGCTGATTCCCAGTGTGAGGGAATGCAAGGGTAACTTTGCAGTGAACATTAAATGCTGACAAGATGACATGAGTCAACACATACACTCACACTCAGTATTAGAATTTTTAAAATGTTAAAACTTAATTTATTCACAATGAAAAAAACCTTCTGGAACAAAAGGTGGAAATTCATCTATTTTCCTCTCTCAATCCATATTCTCCTATTCAGACAGCATGGTTCTGTGACTCATTGGGCTAATCCCCTGTTTATGACATATTTCAATGCCCACACATTTTTAATTCTCGTGACTTTCTTTTGTTCATATGCTTGAGTCAATTATGTTAGCTATTCATCAGTGTATTAGACAAGTCTCTACCACTTTATCCTTCAGTGTCTCTCATTATAAGCTTTTTGGCCCCCCACCCCTCCTGCCTGATAGAGTTTAAATCACAAAATGGAGCAGAAAGGAAGAAATCAGGATGCATGGGCTTTATGGGAAAGGTTAATCATTAGAGAAGATGTGAAAAATACATGAAAACAATGAGGACAAAGAGATCAAAATGGCTGTTTTAATGGGCAGATTCCCTGAGGAAAGGGTTTCAAGGGTTTAGATACCACTGTTGGTATTTTCTGGACAGATCCTGCTTTTTTTCAGTTTGAATTGGTATTTCTAATTTTTAAAACTTTGCACAAGTAAAACTTTCTCCTAAATATTTATGTGAGGATTTGTGTCCTACATTAAAAATCTTGGTTTGTGAGCATAATTCGTTCTGGAAACATGCTTATAATCCAAACACTTGTATATCAAAGTGAATTTCAAGAACCATTGGCTCAGTTGTGATCATGTGATGTTTGGTGTCACATATTACTCATATTGTAAGATATTGCTCATTTATTAGGTTAGAAATGTTTGCTCGTCTTACAGAACACTCGCAGAGCAAGTAACTCACAATCCAAAGTTTAACTGTATCTCTTAATATTGCCAGCTGAAAGAAAAACACTTAACAAAAGAATGGGCACAAAAGTTTTTAGATTCATTGCAACAACTTCCCAGCATAGTCCCATGGTATTTAAAAAATACCATGAATGGAGCACGTTTAAAAGAGATGGAAGATTCTCTAGGAGTGAAGAAGCACTAAGAGTCAAGCACTGTGCTAGGCAATTTCCATTCATCATCTCTTGCCAACAACCAGACTCCTTTGCTTACCCTCACTTTACAAATGAAAGAATTTCACCTCATAGAGTTTCAGTAATCCACAGTATTCAAAAGGAGAACTAGGACTTGAACCCACTTCTCTCTCACTCCAAAGCTTATCCAAATCATTCTCTACCATGGTCTTAAAAGATTAGATGAGATTTTTTAAAAGTTTAGAGACATAGAAATGAATGCATAAAAATGCATCAATTTTATATACTCACTAATTTAAGAAAAACTATGTTTACTCTGCCTTTACTTACAAGTTTTTGTTCTTGACATCTTCTTTGTTGGTGCTAGCTAGAAGCAGAAGTTGTTATGTAGCTTTAACTTCAGGGTTTCTAGTTTGTCTTTTAATCAATGTAGATGATTGTATATACTGTTAGCAGAAAGGCAAATTGGTACACTTTAATGGTACAAGTTACAATATATATCACATGTCTTAAAAATCTTTATATTCTTTAACCAAATAATTCTTCTTCCATGTACTTAGTATAAATAAATAATCTGCTACATTCCCAAAATTATGTCAAGGATGCTTATTGCAATACTACTATAACTGCAAACAATTGAAATAAC
Organism: Neofelis nebulosa; assembly: GCF_028018385.1. NCBI lineage: Eukaryota > Metazoa > Chordata > Mammalia > Carnivora > Felidae > Neofelis > Neofelis nebulosa. Next base: position 125,806,713 of record NC_080788.1, on the reverse strand, counting down.
CGACAATGAGTTATTGATTGAATAATCTAGAGTATAGCTATATAAGAAGATTATATGTAATTATGAAAGATCATAATTTGGAAGAGTAAAAATTTGTGTTAATTAAGTGAAAGGCCAGCTTATAAAACAATGTGTAAAGATAATTCCAATTTTATTTAAGTTTATATAAATATATCTATGTAAAATATAAGCATCCATGTCAAAAGGTTAACAATTATCTAGGCAGAGATAGTATGGAAGACTTAAAATTTTTCCTTAATTTTGTCTTTGGATCCAAAGCTTATATAATAAACACATGTTGCTTTGTGGTCTAAATAAGTGATATAAAATAGTAAGTTTGCAAATTTTTAAAGAAATGTTTTGTAATTTAAAGTCAACAAATGAGTCACACAAGGAATTGAGTCCTTGGGCATTTTTCAGCTTGTCTTTTCCAACCTGTTTTTGGTTTGGACTAGATATTGTAATACATACATTCTCATGATTTTTTTTTTTTTGGCTCAATTGTTTTGTCCATAACTTGTATCAGATTTCCAAATAAACCATGCAAGAAACTCATTCATTCCTTAGAAATGTTTGAAGGAAGCTGCCTAACATAAAGGCAAGAGGAAAATGAGCCAAGGATACTTTTTTCTCTTAAGAAAACCCCAACTCCAATTTTCAAAAAGATTTTTAAAAAGGAAAAATTATAGATACTGCTCTATTCATTGTTGATGCTGTTTGAGGCAGTCTGCAAACACTGTGCTTCTTGACTGTATATTGGACCCCCCCCCCCCACCAGCCACTGTCATGTGTTATTATTCTTGGAATTGTGAAATATCTTCTAATTGATGGGTGCATTTAATATCATAGGGATTTAATGCTTTTAAAATACTTTTTCATTAGAAAATATTTGAAATATGCAAAACTATGCACCTACCCCCTCACCTACTCTGCTCATACACTGTCAACGAGAAATACACTGCACTTATCCTAAGATAGGTGCAATTCTGGCTTCAATGCCAACATTCCAAATTGGAAGGTAAATTTGTAGAGTTGGATCTCAGACTTCCAAAGTATGCAGCTGAGTCTTGTAACTTTCCTTCAAGTCAGTCTGATCTCCCCCTCGTGTCATGTACACAATGGCATCAGGCTGGAGGCAGAATTGCTTCTTCCTTCTTCCCCAGCATTCTTCCCTCTTTGTTATTCCATTTTTTTCAATTTTTTTTTAATGTTTATTTTTTGAGAGAGAGGCAGAGGGCGAGCGGGGGAGGAGCAGAAAGAGAAGGAGACATAGAATATGAAGCAGGCTTCAGTCTCTGAGCTGGCAGCACAGAGCCCGACATGGGGCTCGAACCCACGAACTGTGAGATCATGACCCGAACCAAAGTCGGACGCTTAACCCACTGAGCCACCCAGGCACCCCAGCCCTCATTATTCTTTAAATCAATTTTCAGTTGTAATATGTGAAAGTTGTATGTTTGTGCTTAGTTACTCATATTTTGCTCTTCCTTCCTTGCCATAGCCCCTCACAGTCCCAATTAAGGTTACCCTGATTTTATCCACTGTCCCCTTCTACACTTTTTTTTCCTCTTGGTTTTGTAAATATTTTTTAAATCTCCCTTTCTTTCCTCTCCTTACATCAATTTAGGCACTGGCAAAACATGGCAGAAATACACCAGAGTAACTCATTCCATTTAAATAACCAATGAATTCAAAGCCTTTGCATTTCTTCCCTGTTAGTAATGGGATCAGGGAAGGGCCCCCTTCCTCCCTCCTCAGCTCTGCATTCTCTCTTGCAGGGATTATTATGTGTGGAGGCCACTTGTAATATTATTCAAGTAATTTGTCTAGAATCTAGTTAGAATCTTTTGAGGAGTTGTCCCCTTAGTGGAGTGTTCAATCTGATATGGTTTCTAAAGTTTGTTTCTGTTCCTTATTAGTGGTTGTTGATTTGATAGCACCAGAAACAATCTCAGAAGTTTGCTGGATAGCTTTGGATCCTGTCAGCCACTGTGTTTTCACAAGTGATGCTTTGAGGATACACCTTCCACTAGACTCCAGATGGGACAGAGCCCACTTACATGGGCTTTCCTAGTTCTCATGTAGGGACAGAAGCACCAAAGTGGTCATGAAACATCTGGCAAGCACAAGTATTACATATTGCAGTGGGGATATGAAAGAACATGTTTTTTGTTTTTTGGGTTTTTTTGCTTTGTATTCTCCACCTTAAAAGTCCAGTTTTATTTATAAACAATGGTTACAAATGGTTATATACATTTTTCCCCCTAAGGAACACCTTAAATTAAGAATGACTTCATAATTATTAGTAATCCTATAACCCAAACAACATGAGTTTACTCCTTGGTTAGTCACAGATACATCAGGTGGAATTGTCGCACAAAGTAAACTTTATTTGCAGCAAATAAGGAGATCATGGGGAAAAGCCATGGCTCTCTGAGCAAGGGTGGATAGGTTCCTTTTATTTAGGGTTAGGCTGAATATTTAGATAGGGAAGCCTTGTCATCGTATGTAAATGTGGGCATAAGTCCACGCATGCACCTTAAGGAAACATGCCTTTACATATATTATATGTTATGTAAATTAGGTTTGTGCTCCTCCTTGGTGGAGATTTTAGTATTATAATGAGGTAGAGTTGGTTTTTGGTCATTTTAGAGGTCACACTGTGTTCCATCTAGGCAGATGCGAGTCAGGGGCGGGGCGGGGGGGTTACACTCAAACTGGTCTGGGTGGTCTGGGCTGGCTGGAGGTCTTATCAGGGAAGTCACTATTTCTCAAGGGGTAGTTTCAGTTTCTATTTGCCTGAGTTAAGAGATAAGCTGGAAAAAGAGCTTAAGGAAATATGTGGGGCCAAAGGTCAGTGTGTACTAGCAGGTGGGCAGTGAAGATCAGGTCTTGGGGTCTAGTTGGTGACATAACAGGTATCGCATAGGCAGCACTTATTCTGTGCTAGGTATTATTGAAGTGCTTTCTTTATATATATTCATTTAATCGTCACAACTCTATGAGTGAAGTATCATTGTTATGATGATCTCCATCCCCACCATTTCATCACAGATGAGAAAATAGGCTCAGAGTTCTTATCCCAGAGTTATACAGCTCATGAACAGTCATGCCAGATTTGGAGCCTGGGCAATCAGGCTCCATCATCCTGTGCTTCCTTTGGCTAGCTAGCTGTATTTCTAGTAAGCCACAGCAGCACCATCCCAAACACTTTATTGGACCACAAATGTCATTCTAGGGGATTATACTGAGTGGAAAGGCACCCAAGTTTGCTTTTGCTAAAGATTGATGCCCTTTTAAGTCACCCATCCCTTGAAAGATAGCTCTAGGGTTCCATGTGGCAAAGAGAAAGTTTACATAATTCAGGTTGTCAGCTAAGTCTTTGAGCTTGAATGAGAAGCATCAGAATCTGAATTGAGACCACCCACACCAAACCAGAAGTTCTCCTGATTCTTCTTTGTGTGCACATCACTCTGTTTTCAGTCCAAAACCTGTACCTAATTTCAGATTAGCTTTGGACTGAGATTACAAATTTCCTGCGAATGGTAGGCACCAGACCCAGCATTTAATCTTTGGCTCTACCATTTATTAACTGAATGACTTTATTTATTTAGCTTTCCTGATTTGTTTTAAATGTTAGCCTTATGTAACTGTGCTGCTTAAAAATCCTTCAATCTCTTCTAATTGCTTGGTGAGTAAAATCTAAACTCTTGAACACAGCCTACAATGACATGCAAAATCTTGTTCTTGCCTACTTTTTCAGTCTTACAGAGCACCTCTTTCCAGTTTGTTCCAACCCCTCCAGCCTCACTGGCCTTTCATGAGTTCCTTACACTTTCAACAGACTCCTTCCTTTGCCTGGCACATCATTGTTCCTCCTTTCACATTGGTACTCATCATTGAAGTCTTAGCTTAAGTGTTCCTACCTTAGAAAAGAAGCCTGCTTTCCTGAATTATCTTCCCGAGCCTTCTACATTATGGCCCTTGCTCCAACTTGTTATTATACATTATTTACATAATTATATTTTTACTATTTGTCTCTCCCACAATTGTTAGCCCTTCTTAGGGGCAACCTAGAGACTCTGTTTGATTCACCATTACCTATTAACACCTAGCACAGTGCCCAGAAAATAATAGGTATTTATTTGATAAATATTAAGTAATGAATGAGTCTCAGTATCTTCATATATAAAAGGGACTTTCTAGTGTTGCTGTGAAGATTAAGTGATTTATTCACAAGCACTCACACATTCACAGACTAGCACAGTCCTAGCATATTAACAAATCCTGAATAAATATTAGTGCTCTTCCTCCTTTACCCTTTGATGTTAGTGATCTCAGTTTGGGCTCTCTTTTAGCTTCTCTTAGCCATGGGTAAACATGATGAATTAAGGCTGATGGAGATGCTGGGTGTGGGGGACGTGGTAATCCCAGGAAGAGAGAGCAGCATGAGTAGAAGCAGAGAGGCAGAGTAGTGAATGCAAAATTTGAAGAAAAGGGGTCATTTGGATTGGCTAAAAATCAGGGGCTGTGTAAAAGAGTTATGGTAGGAAAGTCTGGAGAAAATAGACCTGATTCAGATTTGGAGAGCCTTCTTAAAGAGTTTAGAAGAGAGACTGAGTCATTGATACAGATTTTGGAGTTACTTGCAAGGTTGCTTACAACCTTGTTGAAGCAAGAAAGAAAACAGGGAATATGACTGCCAGTGCAGGTAGGTTTATAGAATTGGCAAGCATTTATTTTTCCTTTGCTGACTTTTCTTTTGCTTATCAGTTAAGTGCTGATAACTTCCTAGACTCTGGCTTGATATTATTTTCTCCTTATTCTGTTCTGTCACCCTGACTGCCTCATCTATTTTCCTATTATAATCGTATGATTGAGCTCTCTTACACTTATGAATATCAAATTATCAAATTATATTCCAATTTAAAGCATAAACTCCGGACCCATCTAGCCACCACTCCCTGGATTTTCCTGAGTATCTCAATTTCACTGTTTCTCCCAAGTCACCGTTTCTCCCACCAGCATCCACTTCTCCCTATCTTGCCTATCTATAAGATACAGCAGCAGCAGCAGCATTCATTTAGAATCCCAGGAGTCATCTTGGTTTCCATTCTCTCTCTCCCTCCTTTTTATATGGAATCAGGATCAAATCTTGTAGATTTTCCCTTTTCTATCCTGACTCTTCTCCACTGCCTTTGCACCTGTCCTCCATCTCCCCTTTTCCATCCTCACTGATGCTGCATGAGGCCATGCCTGCACCAGTTCTCACCTGGCCAACAGTTCCGATAAGTCCCCTCAACTCTAGCTGAGTATTTTCTTCCATTGCTTTCACTGCTTTCACCAATTTTTCTAAAATGCAAATTGATGTTACTTCCTGGCTTAAAAATCCTCAGTTTCTTTTTGTCCATGGGATGAAGTCTAAGAAGTTTAATCTCTATATTATGACCTAGGAGACTTGTTCCTTCCCAGTAGAGGTCATTCCAGACCCCTCTGCAAGCAGAATCTGCCACTTTCTCCTTTGTGTGCACATCACTTTGTTTTCAGTCCAAAACCAGTGTCTAACACAATGCTATATATAGAGCAAGTTTTTCATTAATGTTTGCTGAAATAAATGGCACGAAGACTGGAAACAGACTTGGAGAATGGCTTTCACATGGGGGAGTGGAAGGAGAAAACAAAGCCAGGAAAAGAATGAGAATGGGTGAAACAAAGAAGGAAAGAATAGCCACTGAAATCAGAGAAGACAAGAATAGCCATTGGGAATTAGAGAAGAATGACAAGAATGTTGAGTAATAAAAATCAGTTTACCTGTGGTTTCTAAAGAAGGAGGAGAAAGTATAAATGTCTCAAAGATAGCAGAAGGATCAAAGAAGAGAAAGAACGAACAAAAATATAAATGGGTAATTTGGAAGTCATTGGTGAGGTTTGGGAGAAGCATTTTAAGGGACAAGGGGGTGGGAAGTAGAAGCCATGTGGTAAACATTGAGATATGTGTGGCAAGGGGGTCAAGGCAAGAAGTGCCCCGGAGAATTTTAATCAAGAATGGAAGAGTGATATCATGGAATTCATATTAGAAGTAGAAATTGTCTCCCTAAATATGTGTTAAAACCACCCTTCCATTTAATTTGAGAAAGTTAAGAAATGTGATGTAGTTACATTTTATGACTTCCTCTGTGCACCACCTACTTCTGAATCTTGAAGAGATTGTCAGGATAAATGTTGAGTGTGTAAGGAATTGGATTTGGTTTGGGAAAAGTGATAAGCACGCATACATACACACAAGTGTTGGAGAGAGAGATCTTTGTATATAAGTTAGTTACTTTTTCAATTTGTCAGGGCATTTGTACAGATTTTAAAAGTAATGCATATTCATTATCATTTAATGTAATCATATGAGAAGAAAATAAAACCACGTGTAACTCCTCTTCCCAGAAAAAACTCTGAGCATATCCATATTATATGTGTGCATATGTATACCTATTGCATAACTTAATTCTAGCATCCTAATTTTAAAGATTAGATAGGAGTGTAGGGAGTTCTTCATTGTAGCATTCATTTGCTATTAAACTGGCTGGAATTACTTATAACTATTTTTTTTCCAGTAGAAGCTCCAAGTGTAATTTTACATTTAATGGTAATGCTGTTTGAATGTAGTCTAACAACACTGAGGAATTTATGACAAAGGTTTGTGAGTAGCAAGCTAAGGGCAGAGTTTCTGAGCTTAGTGACCCAAAAAGGTATGGTCAATCGATAGTATGTAGTGAAAATTCTACAGAATAAATAATTCAGGTTTTCCTCTTCCACCAACATAAACTTACCATCTCAGCAGTTTTTGTTGGGCTTTTCTTTCCCTGAACGCTACCCCCCACGATGTCATAGCTCTTTTGTTTTTGTTTTTTTTTTGTTTTTTTTTTCAATGTTTTTTTTTTTATTTATTTTTGGGACAGAGAGACACAGAGCATGAACGGGGGAGGGGCAGAGAGAGGGAGACACAGAATTGGAAACAGGCTCCAGGCTCCGAGCTGTCAGCACAGAGCCCGACGCGGGGCTCGAACTCACAGACGCGAGATCGTGACCTGGCTGAAGTCGGCCACTTACCCGACTGCGCCACCCAGGCGCCCCAAGTCATAGCTCTTTTGTGACCAAGCCAATGACTTTTTGTTTTTATCCAGTGATCATAACCAGAAGTGCCCTGAAACCCCAAGGGAGAGTCTGCTTTATGGTTTTCTGAGCTGGTGCAGAAAGTGGAAAGGCTCTTGCCATTTCTTGCCATTTTTCTAGCTGACCACTGTGGGATGTAGGATTTGGCTCTCTGTTGAGGCTTTTGGGGAAACTTGAACTCTGACCTTAAGAGTTCCATCGGGTGTGAAGAAGAAAGAGAGCAATGTTGTTACATCCTGCTGGTGCCTTATGGAAACTCTGGTTTCAAGGCTCTACTTTGCAGTGTTTGAAGCCTGCCCATCACATCATCTGCACAGGACACGAAGCCAGCCTGACTTCTCATGCCAGCCACACTTTGATTTTGCTCTCTTCCCTTTTACAATGTTCTTTACATGTCATGCCAGAAAAATAATAATTCTGTGAACCTTTTTACCCCTGATAAGTGCTCACACAATGAATTTAATTAAAACCCCCTTTATCTATTATGCTGAAAACAAGGAATTAACAATATCCATTAAAATGACTATTACATTCACATCAAATGGATTTCAACACCCGACTAAAATGATATGGAGGAAGCCATAATCATGTGAGGCCCAATATGGTGTATAATTTTTAAACCTTTCGAAACCCTAAATTATTTTAATCTTCAAATGTAATTATCATAAATGTCAGTCAAACTTTCTCTGGGCCTCTTTCTTTTGAACAAAAAGAAACAAATGAGACTGTGAAGACATTAAGCTTTACAAACTCATGATTAACTCTTCCATTGCCAGTGGGATCTCATGCTCCGAAGAAACAAGACATGTTTAAGTGTGTCACAGGGCCTGAGATACAGCTGGCAGAAAGTATAATCAGCTGCTTATAGTCAGTGGGTTATAGCATTCCTTGAATTAGTGTTTGTTGGCTGATAATGCCAATTACTTTTTAACAATACATATAGATTCTGCTTTTTGCTATAAATTTGGAAATATGACTATGTAATAATTACTATACGATAATACTCAACTTTATATAATAGGTGAAGTTGTTCATCTCCTTGGCATCTTCAATGAGTGGCATTCCAGAACCACATATCAGGTTGACACACGTAGTAAATACAGTGATTGTCTTTCTTATGGCATTGAAGGGTATCTTTATCAAAACCAAATGCTATTGCTCAGGTAAAATTTGTCCAAGGAAAGGCAAAAGGCATATCATTACTTGGGCAGAGAGACCCTAGTTTTAATTGAGAGGGTGTATCAAAAGATGATGTCAACAGAAGAGACACAAACTTGTTTTAGTTCATTCTTTACCACCATATCCAATAATACATTTTATCCAAATTGTACATTCTAAGGTACTTCCAGGAAAGAGGTTTTAGTTTACATTATCTGTTGGGCTCATAGGTGTCTCCTTCTAGAGAGGACCAATTGCCAATGCCATCTCCCTTCTGGCACCCATTATTACACGGTCCAAATCAAATTTCAATTAGAAACAAAACAAGTAACTCATAAACACCAGTTCAATTACACACAGGTTGTCAAATTGTCTGAAAATTGCTAACCTGTTAGATATTTAGAATTAACCTCATACACTAGAAAAGTAGCCTTGTTAAAACCCTTCTCACATTTCAGCCACTTCATCAACCTAGGGTTCCAACTTTATTCTTTTTTCCCTGATTATTTTATTGCCTTATCTGGTACTTGTCCCTTCTTTATTGTTGGTAAGGTCTGAAAACCTGTCATATCGAGCCTGCTTCTTACTCCATTATTTGCTTTGAACAAACGCTGTTATGTCACCCTAATAACCACAGCTGTGTAAGCATCTATCAGTCTTTTATTGTGGTATAATTTCTATATATGAAAGCAATTTGCCCTCAGTGTCTGCTGATGATTTCCATTGTTTGTATTGACACATTACTCAACACTCAACCCTTGGCTCCTATCTGCCCTCTCTTTCTCTCCCTCCCACTGGGAGCTATTTTAGCCTTTATCTTAAAACGCTACTTTAAAATTAATGAAAAGAAAGTGGCCTTAGCTCTTCAGTGACCGAAAGGGCAGGATAAAGAGACTGACTTGCCAAATCTTGAAAACATCTCAGTTTGATGGCTCCTTTCTGAGACATCATTATCATCTGTGTTTGTGGATTGCCATGCTGACAGTATTATTACCCTCAAGAGTGCCAAGGATTTTAATGGAAACTCGACACTGGAAGCTGTCTTTGGACTCTGTTACAGAGACAGCAAGCGGTCCCAGTGATGTCACTGTAGACGCGAGTTGTTCCAAACTAAAGGTCTTTAGAGCAGAGACAGATTCTGACCTTGGACGTGGCTGTGAATGTTGAATATGCCACTGATGTCCCTGTTGGTGGTTTTACCAGTGTTACCTTGATGCCATAATTTTCTGGGAAAGACTTTGAATGAGGTCCAGAAGCACAGGATGCAGGATGGGGAAGATTCTTTTCATCTCTTCAAGTTTGTTAAACATCTGCATTTCACAAATGAGTAACCTAAGTTTCAGAGAGGTTAAGTAAGTAATTCAAGTTTACTTAGCCAGCTAAGTAGCAGAGTAAAGATTCAAACTCCAGACCTCTCCTTTTTCTATCGTATCTCTGGAGTGCATCTTGGGGTAGCTCAGCCTCGCTGGGCTGGCACCGAACCAGGGTTTTGTGATAGCAGAGGGGTAGAAGTAACTCCCATGGGCACACTAACATTCAGTAATGCTGAATGCACGTGTGGTAATGGGTAATGCACGTGTGAAGTGAATGCTGATGAATTATGGTTGTAGACCAACCAGCTGGGTAGAGCATCCAGAAGTGGTTCATTTGGAGCAGTTGTTCAGCAGTTATGAGATGAATCCTAAGTCACCCATAGCATCCGCAAATGGTACCTACAACCTCAGATAAGACCAAACCAACGGCTTCCTGTATTCTGTGTCATTAGCTGTATCTGTTGGGTGTACGTATATTTACACATATGTGTCTGTGTATGTGTGTGTGTTAATACTGTAACTAGTCATATGATTAGCCTGATCCTAACTTACTCTGTAAGAAACTTATAACATAACTTCGCAATATTAAGTGCCAAATCCTATTCTCTGCCTTCAAAATTGATCTGAAATCTGACTACTTTCCACCACCTCCACTGTGATCACATTAGCTAAAATGACCATCATCACTTGCTCAGATGACTCTAATTCTAACTTCCTAAAGATTTTCTGTGTGCTCGTATGTTCTGATTCCTACCTAGCCGCCAGTATGTTCCCTCTAAGACATATATCAGACCACCTCATGTCCTTTATCAAAGTCTTCAAATGGGCTCCCTTCACAGCTGCATTGTATACATCTCATATAAAGTCTCTAAGAGATTCCATGGTCTGAGCTCTTTATATCTGTCTCCTTATAACCACCTTTATATCCATCTCTTCCTACTCTGCCCTCACTTTCTCTGCTCTAACCACACTGGGTCTTGTTCTCCATGCACATTGAATGTGCTTACATTTCAGAATCCATGTATCTGCTGTTCCCCTAACTGGAATGTTCATCTCTCTACAGCTAGCTTTCATTCACTCACATTATTCAGGTCTGAAAGGGCTTCCCTGAGCTCCCCACCTGCAAGATCCCCTACCCCATTCGACACATTCACTTTCTATCCCTGGCTCTGAATGCTTTTTCTTCATAGCACTTAACACTAATTGATATCCTATTGTAGATTTACTTGTTTGTTTGTTTGTTTGGTTTGGTTTGCTTAATTGTATGCCTCCCCAACTAGAATACAAACTTATGAGAAGAGAGACAATTTTTTACTCGTTCATCCTCTGGCTTCTGTATTTAAAGTGCCAGACTTATAACAGCTTCTCAGTAAACACCTTTAAGGGATTAATGAATGAATGCAATCTGTTAACAACTTTAAAAGATGACCATTTGTTTTGTCCCTCTTCCAAGTGAGAGAAAAAGTAGTTTATCAGAGATTCATTATGTACCTATTAACAAATATTTATTAAACTAGGTGCTGGGACTACAGGTACAAATAAGGAAGTCTGGATTTAAGGAACTCTCCATGGAGGGGGAGGCACACGGAGTAGTGTTATGACAGCAAGAAGCAACAGTGACTGTGGAAGTAGGGGAAGATTCCTAACCTGGCCAAAGGAGAGGAAAGACAGAGTTTCTAAAGCTTTCTGGAAGAAGTGACAGTTCAGCTTGAATGCTAAAGTATCCTTAGGATTTAACTAAAAGAGTGTAGGAGAGGTCAACCTAGACAGCAGGAGGAATACACATGAAAAAGCAGAGAGAGACAGAGACACAGAGATACGAGAGAGATAATTAAAAAAAATTTTTTAACATTTATTCATTTTTGAGAGGCAGAGAGAGACAGAGCACAAGTGGGGGTGGGGCAGAGAGAGAGGGAGACACAGAATCTGAAGCAGGCTCCAGGCTCTGAGCTGTCAGCACAGAGGCCGACATGGGCCCCCAACCCATGAACCCTGAGATCATGACCTGAGCTGAAATCAGACGCTCAACTGACTGAGCCACCCAGGGGCCCTGAGACAGACTTTAGAGAAGTAGAGTTAGTCTCATTCATGCCCCTGTCATTTTTGCATGAAAAAGGGATGAGAGGAACAAGAGATGGTGCTTGAAGATACAGTAGACAGCTAGCAGATTTCTCAGTGAAACCGAAGAAAAAAATCTCTTTTTCTAAGAAGCTGTAAAGAACTTTGTATTTACTGAAATTTTTGGAAATGCTTCATGGTTCTATATAAAGTTCAGAGGTGAAAACTTGGCCAGTATAGATTCTTCTAGTTCTATTGTAGGGAGACATTTTTGAAGGACTTTATTTTCTCTAGATTTCTAATATATTTTGATATTTTAAAGAAATATGTCTTTTATTATTAATCTGAGATTACATATATATAGCCAAGTTTTCAATGGCTCCAAATCTTCAGCTGAGTCCCAGAAATTTTGGCTGAGAACGCTAAGACAAGCCTCTCCTGATATCAAAAATGGCTCAGAATCTTTAAAACCAGAGTCCCATGTGCTTGGCATTAATATAAAAGTCTCATCCTGGAGCCCTCCTTAGCAGACAGTATTATACTCCATGAATGTACCTTGTAGTGAGGGCTGAGTGGGCCTTGTGGGGATTTGAATTAGTGATTTCAGAACCTCTAAGTATTTTACAGCTGATACTCAGACAACTAAATGATTCCCCCAGGACTCCCCTACTCTACCAGTGGAGGAGGTCAACATACATAATCTATGGACAAATGCCGGCCCTTTTGGGTGGATTTGTTAGAATCCTGTTGAAACTTATACACTTCCAGAGTTGAACTCAAGCCTGCTGCACTGGCCTAAAACATTAGTGTTGACCCTTCCAAAAAGATCATATTATGTAGCAAAATCTCAGACATTTTTATTATATCCAGTTGGAAAAACAAAAAACAAAACCAAACTCACTGCAAAAAAAATTCACTGGGTTGAGTACACTTTTTTAGATTCTGGGGAGAAAGCTCTTAGAGCCTTTCCAGCTGCTTATTCCCTCAGAGTTCATTGTGACCAAATTCACAAAGCTGTGTTCTGGCATTAGTGATAATTACACAAGCAGATGTACCACTTAATGCTTTGATCTTAATGGTTGTGAATTAAACAGGGTTGAGCCTTGTCGATACTTGAAGGGGAGGTCTACAAGGAATTTGAAAGGTCTGCAGCTATAAACCTTTCTTTTTGATACAGTGGTTCTCAAGAACAACCTGGAGTACAGTGGTTGTCCAAAAAAGCTCTCTGGGCTGTCCAGAAGTTTGTTCATGAAGCCATTATCCCTGATATCAACTTTTAAAAAATGACAGTAAAAAATTACAGAAATTTTTAATCCAAAAATTTTGGCAAAAAATGATACTTGATGTTTAAAAAATAGAAATGTTTAAGAAACACAGAGCCTAATCCAAACTATCATCTCCATGCAAGTAGCCCCCTTCATCATCAGCAAACAAAACAAAACAAAACAAAACAAAAAACCTTTCATATCTGGATCTGGATTTGTTCCTAATCCTATATTTCCACTTGTCTACTAGAAATACCAAACTCAATACATGGAGAGAAAACTCATTATTTTCTCTCTTCCTCTAGGCCAACTACTGTTTCCCAACTCTGGTTTCAAACCTAAGAGATAATGAAGCTGTCAGGGTATGACAGACATAAATGAGGTAGTATCTTTGACTCTACAATTTTATTCATCTCTAAAATCCACGAAGTCATTTTGATATGTCATTTTCTCCATAAGGTGGCTCTTGAGTCTACCTTTTCCTCTTCATTACCACTGCCTTGATTCCAGCTCTCGTTACGTTATATGAAATTTGGAGGGCAAGGACCCTCCTAAACAGTCTCATTTCCTTCTTTCTCTCCTGGATATTGTTAAAATTATAGGCTCCCTTAAATCCTATTTTGTCATGACACTTTGTCATAAAATTCAAACTCTGCATTAACTTTAGTTGTCCCCCATTGTTCCTCTATAGCTGTGACTGCTATTCCCCATGGTTCCTTGTCACATACATTCATTCTATTCTCTCTTCTGCTCTCTTTACTCGTTCTGTTGGGACACTTAGCAAGAGTACTGTACTGAGAGGCAGGCAGTCTGGGTCCTAGTTCTCCTTCTGTGGATTATTTGTGTGAACTTGGACCTGTCATTCAACTTTTCTGGATTTCAAGTCAAATGCTAACCAAAAGAAGTGGCTACATCAATATCAGTATCATCCAAAGTAAACATGAAGGCAAAAAGAATTACTTGTGATTTTGAGAAACACTAAAAATGATGAAAAGGATACGTTTAGGGAAAAATTAAAACATTCTCAATTTTTATGTACACAATTACCTCAGAAGTTTGATTTAAAAACTAACAGAACTGCAGGGAAATGTATGCCAAACCATCAGCATTGGTACTATATCTCTAAGTCTTTAGCACAAGACAATTAAAATAATTTTATATCTATGTGTAGAGAGGATTTGAACAGCATAATCAGCAAAATTGGTATAATTCACCTATACAGAACATTGCAAACAACAATTAGATGACAATCGTTCTTTTCAAGCACATATAAAACATTTATGAAAACTGGTCATGTGCCATCCCATAAAGTTAGCCACAACAAATTTCAAAGGGTTGATAGCATAAATACCACATTATCTAATTGCAGTGTCATAAGTCAGAGATCATAAATTCCCTAAAAATAGGGAAAAAATGATTGAAATTTAAAATATATGTTATTAAATATACTCATGGACCAAAAATAAATCATAAATTTAGAATATAATTATAATTTAATAATAATGAAACTGCTGTCATAACCTTGTTATGTTTGAAGGAAATTATTAGCCTGAAAGAAAGGCTCAAAATTAATAAGAATCTTAAGTATTGAACTTAAAATATTAGAATAGCAAAATAATCCTAAAAAACTAGAAGAACATATTAAGAACAGAAAGTATAAAATAGAAAATGAGGAAAAATACAACAACAAAAATCCACAAACTAGAATTTGGTTCTTTGAAAAATACTAACAGATTAGATTAAACACTGACAAGATAAATAAAAAAAATTGGTGGAAATTAAAAATAAACAATATTAGAAGTGAAAAGGAGGATATATGTTATATAAACTAGGATATTATAAAAAAAACTTATGCCAAAATGTTTGAAAACCTAGGTGAAGTCAATAGATTATAGAAAAATATAGTTTCTGAAACTGATCCAAGAAAAAATATGTAACTAACTAGATAATCATTCAGAAAGCTGAATTGGAGTTTAAAAATGTTTCCATAAAGCACCATGCTCAGATAGTTTTATGGGCCCGTTATACTAAATTGTCAGTGATAAGATAATTCTAAATTTACACAAACTCCTGAAGAAGACAAAAAAGATTATTCCCCAGATCATCTAATAAGGTTAATATTGCCTTGTTACTGAATATCAGGCAAGACTATTAAGAAGTACTAGGTAGTATTAAGCATGGTTACAATAACAATAGCAAATAAAATCGAGTGATATATATAAAAAAGATAATCATGTCTAAGGTAGGCTTATCTCAATGATAGTCTAAGATCAATTAAACAAGTTATCACATTAACAGAGTAGAGGAAACCAAATGTCAAATTGCTAAATAGGTTAAAACAACCAAAAAACGTTTGATGGAACGGAATATCCATTTTAAATAAAAACTCCTAGCAAACTGGTAATAAAAGAAACTTTCCTTAATCTAATGTAGGGATCTAAAAATCCTATAATAAGCATCATATTTAACCATAAAATGTTGAAACCACTCCTTTTTATCCATAATGAAGGATAGGCAGTAAAAAGAATGAGCTAAAAATCATTTAGATAGAAAATTATAAAGATTCTATAGGAGTTTTATTATAATTAATATGAATTTAGCAACATTATTAGATACAAAAGTCATGCTAAAGTTTATTGTTGGGTATAATAACGTAACTGCATAATAGAGTCTGTGAGGATTGAAGTGGGTAATGTATATAAAGCAGTTATCACTTGAAACTCAAATGGTAGAATTGTTATTGATGTTGAAAAAAGTCAATTGCATCCCTGTACATCAGCAACAACTAGATAATGCCATTTCACATTACTGTCTTAGCTTAGATTTACTTAGAAGCAGAGTCTGATGCCTGGGTAGCTCAGGTGATTAAGCGTCCCACTTGGGCTCAGGTTATGATCTCACAGTTTGTGAATTTGAGCCCCACGTGGAGCCCAGCATCAGGTTCTTCGCATTCAGCACAGCCCACTTCAGATCCTCTGTCCCCCTCTATCTGCCCCTCCCCTGCTCAAGCGCATGCACACACACTCGCCCTCAAAAGTAAATAAACACTGGAAAAAAAAAAAAAGTAGAGCCCCAAACAAAAGTTTTTGTGTAATTAGGTAAGTAGCAAATGTGATGTCATGTAGCAGTTGTGAGAGATTAGGGAATAAATAAAGAAGAAAAGAAAGCCAAGATAAGGCTGTGTTAGTAATCTGGCCACAAGAACTTTTTTTTTTAAATTACTTTTTAATGTTTATTCATTTTTTTGAGAGAGAGAGAGAGACAGAGACAGAGTGAGAGCAGGGGAGGAGCAGAGAGAGACGGGAGACACAGAATCTGAAGCAGTCTCCAGGTTCCAAGTTGTCAGAACAGAGCCTGGCACAAAGCCTGCCATGGGGCTCGAACCCACCAACCTCGAGATCATGACCTGAGCCAAAGTCAAATGCTTAACCGACTGAGCCACCCAGGCACCCTAGGCCACAGGAACTTCTGAGAGCTTATGCAATACATCTCAGAAATGTCGTACTTTGGTGTGAAAGGGGGACGCATTTACCCATATGCTCCTGTCCAACCAGCACTCAAGGATGGGCCCATGAGTGCTAACTCCCTTGTACTTCCAGATTGCCTACAGATGAGTGTGTTGAGTTTCCACGAGTATCTTCCACTGTGCAACAGAGAGGCTCAGGGAAGGTATTAGCCCATGTGAAATGTGAACAAAGGCTCTGTACTATATATAAGTTTGCACATGATTAAGCTGGCCAAATTTGGTTAGAAATTATATGGTCATGAGGGCTGGAATAAGAGGCATGGCCAAGAGGTCATGAAATGATGCACAAGAGGTGTTTGATTGACAAAAGGTGTGAAAGTGAATAAACCTAACAGGAGGTATTTAAAATTTCTATGAAACAATTTTTTTAAGTTATTGAAAAACAGCAAAACAAATAAACCTAAATAATGTTCTTGGATAGGAAGACTCAGTGGTCTAAGTTGTCAATTCTCTCCAAGTTGATTTATAGGTTAAAAGGCATTCTCTACAAAGCCTCAGTAAGATTTCTTATATCGTATTGTTTTGTTTTTATGGTGTTAGATAAGCTGGTTCTAAAATAGATATTGTAGAGCAATGTCCAAGAAATTAAGGCCCCATGCTCCTGAAGAAGAAAGCCAGTGTGTGTGCGTGCATGAGTGCACATGTATGTGTGTGTGTGTGTGTGTATGTGTGTGTGTGTGTGTACATCTTTCCCTACCACATGTCAACACTGAAAAAGGCTATAAAATTAAAAAATATATATATGAATGTTTTCATATATATCAAATGGAACAGAAAAAAGAGTTCTCACACTCATGCATATATAAAAATTTATTAAATGGGGGCGCCTGGGTGGTTCAGTTGGTTAAGCGCCGACTTCAGCTCAGGTCACGATCTCACGGTCTGTGAGTTTGAGCCCCGCGTCGGGGTCTGGGCTGACGGCTCAGAGCCTGGAGCCTGCTTCAGATTCTGTGTCTCCCTCTCTCTCTGACCCTCCCCCATTCATGCTCTGTCTCTCTCTGTCTCAAAAATAAATAAAACATTTAAAAAAAATTAAAAATAAAATAAAATAAAAATTTATTAAATGTTGACCTTTTCTATCAGTGATTATCATATGAAAATGATAAAGTAAGTTGAATCCCTACCATATACCATTAATAATGATCAATTCTAGATTAAATAAAGACTTAAATGCCAAAGCGAAAATTAGAGAAAACTTTAGGATTCAATAAAGAAGAATATATTATTAATTCAGGGCAGAAAGGAATTCTTTAAAAAGTTAAATAAAGTTAAACCATAAAGGAAAAGACAGATCAATGGTGCTAAATTAACATTTAAAGTCATTAAATTAATATTTCAAAATTCTGTAACAAATGCAAAACAGCACGACACATTCCAGGAGAAGATTATTACAAAACAAACAACCAAAAAGGATTAGTATCTAGGTATCAGAAAGAAAAAGAGAAGAACCCAGAGAAATAGGAAACAAACAAACAAACAAGCAAACAAAACCATAAAGAGGTTTATACAGAAAATGAAACACAAATGGTTCATAAACATATGAAAGCAATTCAACCTCATTTGCATTAAGGGAATAACAGATTAAAATCCCAATTAGATATGTTTCACACACCAGATGGGCCACTTTAAAAGTCTGAAAATACCAAGAGATGGTGATAACTTGAAGCCATAGAAACTCTTATCCGAGGCTGCAGGATGGTAAATTGGTACAGCTGCATTGGAACTGTCTGGGGTTACCAAGTGAAGGTCAACTTGTGTGTATCTTTCTTGATCTAGAACCCCAAGAAACTCCTTACTGTGCACCACAGAATATATAAAAAAAAAAAAAAAAACCATGTTCTTAGTAGGGTCTTGCCTAAGAGTGGCTGGGAACATCTGAAATGCACATCAGTGGATGAATACATTGTGAGATATTCATACAAATGGAGTGCTATTCAGTAGTGAAAACAAACCATCACTATGCATCACTATCAGCACGGATGCTGTTATGTGAAATGTATCTAATTGGGATTTTAATCTGTTATTCCCTCAATGCAAATGAGGTTGAATTGCTTTCTTATGTTTATGAACCATTTGTGTTTCATATTCTGTATAAACCTCTTTATGGTTTTTTGCTTGCTTATTTTTTTGTTTCCTATTTCTCTGATGAGTTCTTCTCTTTTTCTTTCTGATACCTGGATACTATTTTTTGGTTGTTAAGGGGGGAAAAAACATGAAGCAGAGTAATATACACAGCATGATTAATTCCTATGTACTTTAATGCTAACAATATATTATTTAGGGAAACCTACATAGGTGGTAAAACTCTAAAGAAAACACAGGATAAATATGAAGTCAAGATAGAAATATCTTCTAAAATACTATATTTTTCCTTAACCTTAGGGCAAAATACATGGTTTTTTTATATTATTATTGTTTAAACTGTTGAAATTTGTTTAATGTACCACTTTATGAAATGTTTCAACATAGTAAAAAAAAAAGTTTCAGTGACACAGCGATCTCATGAATAACCATTTCTGGTTTTGGACATGTCTACCGTATAATCTCTTTCTTTACATTAAGCCAAAGTATTCAGCACTAATTCTTTATTTGGTCTATAAAGTCTCATAGAAAATCACATCCTTCTTACCCATGACAGCTTTTTAAGTACTCAGAGACAGCTGCCTTGTCCCTTTTAGGTTTCTTCTTTTCCAAAAATCAAGCATCCTTAAATCAGGTTTCCAGATACCTCACCATGTTGGCTACCTTCCTCTGGACATGCAGCCAGAGCAGAGTGCAACATTCCAGTTTGTTCTGGCCAGTGAAATGTCTGATGGGACTATTAACTTTCTTGTTTGGGACGCTACATTTATTGATATAGCCTAAAACTGACCTAGGTTTTCATAGCCTTGTACACCTCATGAATTTATCTTGGGCTCTGTGTCACTTAAAACCTTAAGTCTTTTCACATTAAAGTCTATGTGATACATTTTTTTTCTCATCCTATACTTGTGAACTGATTTTTAACTATATTCGGGACTTCACACAATAGTTATTCTTATTGTGTAATCTTGAAATTTGGTTACATTGTTCTAGCCTATTGAGATATTTTCAGTCCTGATTCTGATACCTGGGTGTTTACTTTTCTTCCTAGATTTGAATTATCAGCAAATTTGGTAAACATTTATTTCATTAATCAAACATTCACTTTAAAACTACCATGTAGGAGGTAATGTGCTAGGTAATGCAATATTCATCCCAGTAGTAAATAAAAATAATAAAATAGAGATATCCAAGAGTAAAGACTTCCCTCCAAGTGGATAACCAACACACTCATAATCAAAACTTTTGATATTTGATAAAAATTGGCACACAGATTTACGATCCACATTTCCCTTTAAAATTTTGCCCATTCTCTCCGTGAAATGTCACATTTTGTTGACAAGACCTAAATCTGTACCTTCATCCTTGATTCAATTTTTATCTGTGATTGACTCCTCTATTTTGCTACTTCAACCTCCAGGAAACTAAGCTCTCTGCAGGATTTTCTTTTTGCCAAAACTTGCCCCTTTCCCTTTATTGTTATCCATATTGGTGAATGACTCTCACATCCTCTCAGACATTCAGTCCTGACAAACTTGAAGTAATTGTTTTTTAATTTTAAAAATCATATTGTTTTTTTTCTTAATATAGAAGAATGTAGGATCCTGTTATTTTAAGTTTGTTTATTTATTTTGAGGGGTAGAGGAGCAGAGAGAGAGGGAGGGGGCTGAATCTCATGAACCCTGAGATCATGACCTGAGCCAAAACCAAGAGTTGGACACTTTGGTTACAGTGAGCCACCCAGGCACGCTTGATCCTATTTTTTTTTTATTTAAAAAAAAATTAACGTTTATTTATTTTTGAGACAGAGAGAGAGCATGAACGGGGGAGGGTCAGAGAGGGAGCACAGAATCTGAAACAGACTCCAGGCTCTGAGCTGCCAGCACAGAGCCCGACGCGGGGCTCGAACTCATGGACCCGAGATCATGACCTGAGCTGAAGTCGGACACTCAACCGACTGAGCCACCCAGGCGCCCCAAGATCCTATTTTTTAAAAAGAGGAAAATTAGTAGTATAATGATCCAAATAAGAATTAAAATAAGTATGCAAAACCTCCATCTAGAAATGAGCGTTTAAAATTGATGTTTATCCTTCTGGTCATTGTTCCATGCATTAGAAAAAAACAATCCTATTCATTTACCTGATTAAGCAAATGTTGTAACATAATGTGAATGCATATAACTAAAAGAATAATTTAAAAGTATGTAATTATAACCTATCACTTATGTTATACCTAAGAAATAGGTATAGCAAGTCCCCCAGATAACTCTTATATGCTCTTTCTGTGACTACTTTTTCCTTCTTTCCCAAAATTTCTATTGTGACTTAGAATATTGTAGTTCATTTTGCTTATTTTTATTTTTATTTTTTTAAACTTTTTCTTCATTAATATTTATTTAAATTTTTGTGAGAGAGACAGAGCACTAGCAGGGGAGGAGCAGAGAAAGAGGGAAACACAGAATCCGAAGCAGGTTCCAGGCTCTGAGCTGTCAGCACAGAGCCCAACACGGGGCTTGAACTCACAAACCATGAAATCATGACCTGAGCCAAAGTAGGACTTAACCAACTGAGTCACCCAGGCACCCCTTGTTTTACTTATTTTTAAACATTTATTTAAATGAAATAATATGTCTGGCAAATTATTTTCTGTTATGTTGGTGAGATCTATCCACATCGTGTTTGGGACAGGTTATTCATTTTTATTATTGTGTAATATTCCACTGACAGACTATGCCACAAAATATTTATCCACTCTAGTATTGATTAACATCTGGGTTGTTTCCAGTGTGAGATTATCATGAATAGTGCTGCTATGAACATTCTCGTGTATGCATACATGTGTGCATACATTTCTCTTTGAAATATGCTTAAAAATGGAATTGTTAATAGTACATATATATATTTAATATTAGCATAGAATTTATATTTCCAGAGTGGTTCTACTAATTAGAATCTATCTACTCTCTATGAGAATTTTAGATGTCCCATATTCTCATCAACATTTAGGATTACTAGTCTTATTTTAGCCGTTCCAACTGGTATGTGTTGATGTCTTTTTGTGGTTTTTAAAAAATGTTTATTTATTTATTTTGAGAGAGCATGAGCAGGGGAGGGGCAGAGAGGGAGACCAAGAATCCTAAGCAGACTCCATGCTGTCAGTGCAGAGCCTGACATGGGGCTTGATCCCACAAAGCGTAAGATCATGACCTGAGCTGAAATCAAGAATCGGTCCCTTGATCGACTGAGACACCCAGATGCCCCTCTTCTTGTGGTTTTGATTTACATTTTCCTAAAGTGTCAAAATGTTGAGCATCTTTTCATTTGAGATCTTCTTTTATGTACTGAGACTCTATAAATATCTTCTCCCAATCAATAGCTTACCTTTTTGCTCTCTTGAAATATCCTTTGATAAATGGAAGTTCTAACCTTTAGTGTCTTTTCCTTTAGCATTAGTACTTTATATGTCCTGGATTAAGACATTTTGGCTTACTTCAAAGTACTGAGGATATTCTTTCGTAGTTTCTTCTGGAGGCTTCATTGTTTTATCTTTCTTATTAAGATCTATGATATACCTATGATTGATTTTTATACATAATATCAGAAATATTTTCTTTTATAATATGCCTATCTAGACGACGTAGAATAATTTATTAGAATGACCGTTCTTTCTCCATGCTTTGTCACCACATTTGTCATGAATCTACTGTATGTATATGTAAGTAATTGATGGACTGTTATGTTCTGTTGATCTTGGCATCTTTTCTATTGGCAATACGATGCTCTCTTAATTACTGAAGCTTTAAAATAAGTCTCAACATCTGTTAAAGTATTTTAGCTCTTTTCTTCAGGATTGGCAAAGTTTTGCCATGGGTAAATTCTTCATTTTAGAATTGGTTTGTCAATGTCTACAAAGCAGCAATGACAAAAACCCACTTCCTGAATTTCGCCTGCAAGAAATTTGAATGGAAAGGTCAATTTGGAGAGAATAGATATATTTATTATGCCTTCATTATACCTTAGTATATTTTATTCCTCTATTTAAATCAGGGACTGGCAAACTATAGTCCATTGTCTAAACACGGTCTCCTGTCTGTCTGAAAATAGTTTTGCTGGAACACATTGGCATTACAGTGCAGAGTTGGGTGGTGGAGGTGGCAGAGACAATCTAGCCTGCAAAGTTAAACATGTTTTTTATCTAACTCTTTACAGAAAATATTGGCTCACTTCTCACTTGAATATTGCTTATTTCTTCTCATCATATTTTATATTTTTCTGTGTGGGACTTCTTACATATTTCCTTAGATTATTTACTAAAAATGTAATGTATTTGGATGCTGTTATAGATGATAAAATTAATTTTTTATTTTCTATTTATTGATGCTTAAAAAAACTATTAATTTTTATTTACTGACTTTGTACCCAATCTTTAGATTCTTTTCCCTTTTCTGTGCATTAAATCTTATCCTTTTTATTTCTTCTTTGCTACTTCTGATATATCTTTATTAAATTTGTGGTAATGGAAATATTTTTTGTTGCTGATAGTAGAGGGAGAGCTTTCAAAATAGGACTATTATGTAGGGCATTGCTACAATTTTACTGAAATAATTTTCATCAGATTAAAAAGGTTGTCTTCTACTCCTGGTTTTCAATGAGCTTCTATTATGAACTGTTGTTGAATTTTATTAAGTATTTTCTCTGAATATATTGAGATATTAAATATGATTTTACTTCTTCCTCTGTTAATATGGGAAGTTATGTTAAGTTTTCAAATAATAAACCTCACATTACCGAAGTAAACTCAACTGGTTGTGATGTATTATTCTTTTGGTGTTTGTTTGCAAATAAATTTAGATTAGAGTTAAATCTCACAATTTTTGTGAGCAAAACAAATTTTGCTTTGTTTTTTCAATTATACTCATGAGAGAGATTTGGCTGTGATTTCCCTTTTTTATAAGGTTTGATATCAAGGTTATGCTGCCTAAAAATATGAGTGTGTTTCTTCTTCTTCAGTTCTCCTGAAGAGCTTATGTGAGATTAGTATTATTGCTTCTTTAAAAATTTGGCATAATTGGGGCGTCTGGGTGGCGCAGTCGGTTAAGCGTCCGACTTGAGCCAGGTCACGATCTCGCGGTCCGTGAGTTCGAGCCCCGCGTCGGGCTCTGGGCTGATGGCTCGGAGCCTGGAGCCTGTTTCCGATTCTGTGTCTCCCTCTCTCTCTGCCCCTCCTCCGTTCATGCTCTCTCTCTGTCCCCAAAATAAATAAAAAACGTTAAAAAAAAATTTGGTATAATTTACCTATGAAGTCATGCAGGCATGGAGTTTTCTGGATGGAAAATTTTTAATTGAATTAAATTATTTTATAGTTACAGGAACTTCTACATTCCTTTAGGATATATAAAATAGTGGCAGAACATTGCTTCTTCTGTAAAAACTAGAAAACCTGGATGAATTTAGAAATTATATATACATATTATTTATATCTCTATATCTATGTCTATGAAAGTCAAGAGGTCTAGAGGAATTAATTTCCAGAAACTGAACACATGTACTGTATTGACAGAGTTTGGCAACCATGTCCCTCTGGGGTTTTACCAAGTCCAGTCTTAGGCTGTGGTTTTGAGACAGACATTGCTGAGGGAAGGAGAGATCAGAGGAACTTTGAATGGAGGGATGGCATAGCCACTTGGAAACTGGATAAGTCCTAAATGTATAGCTGTTTCCCCAACCATATTTCTCCACAAGACTCTTTTCTAGGGTTCTGCAGGAGGGAGACTGGACTGAAACACTCAATAAAAACTATTTCTAGGTCCTAATACTTAGAAGCCAAAGTTCTGTGTGCTGGAAAGTTTATAATAAACAGAACAGCTCACACCTTTGTGACTTAGTCTAACTAAAGTGGCAACCCAACACTTACCCAGCTCAATTTCTAATTAGTTCAAAAGACCCAGTCACCCTGTCTGCCTGACAGAGGAAAGGTATGCCCTCTGAGGGAAAATAACATCAAGTTCAGTCTCTATTGTCTGTTTGGCATACATAAAACAATTATGCAACATGAAGAAGGAGAAAAATGTGATCCACAATCAAAGAGAAATACACATCCCAGACCCTCAGATGATCCAGATGTTGGAATTAGTAGACAAGGGCGTTGAAATGACTATTAAAATTTGTTATGGAAAATAGAAAAAAATGGATAAATTTGATAAAAAGGTGGAGAATTTCTATAGATAAATAAAATTTTTTTCTAGGTGGATACTATGGATCTGAAAATAAAAACAATATCTGAAGTTAGGATTTCATGGGAATGGCTTAGTATTAGATTGCACATGCTAGATAAGATTAGTGAATTCAAAGGCCAGGTGATATAAATTTAAATGAATGAATAAGAGTTTAAGAGACTTGCAGGACATTGTCCAATATATAAGTAGGGTCTAAAAAAAAAGCCGAAGAATGATACTTAAGCAATGTTTGAGGATATAATGGACAAGAATACTTTAAAATAGATGAAAGGCACCACCCCAGAGATTTAAGAAGTTCAGCACTCTCCAGTCAAGATAATATGAGAAAAATTATGAACTTAATAAACTATGCCGTTTTTCATCATTTTTGGAATGTTCTCAGCTCTTTGTTTCTCTTCTTCTTCTAGTAGTCCTGAAGGCACATTTAGAGCTTCTTAATGGTCTAAATCTCTTTAGTCTCTTATTCTCTTAGTGTTTTTTGTATTTTTCATGCTCTTAAAACTATGTGCTTTATTCTGAACCCTTTCCTTCTACCCAATTGTCTTTGAATTCACTAACTCTCTCTTCAACTGCAATTTAGTTCTTCTTAAATTTATCTATTGAGTTCTTAATTTTGGTTATTGTGTTTTTGCTTTCTGAAATTTTGATTTGATTCAAAATTTCTAGTTTTTTTTTTAAATCCTTCCAGGCTTGAATTCTGCTTCCTCACACATATTCACACATGTTTAATGTCTATTTTTGATGTTTGATTCAGCATTTTTTTTGATAACTCCGCTATCTAGATATTTGACTGCTTTGTTTCTTTGACTATCATACTATCCGCCCATCACAGTTTTTGGTGTGTGTGTGTGTGTGTGTGTGTGTGTGTGTGTGTGTGCATTTTTGATTGAGTGTAATGCATTATATATAAATTGTAAACTAGTATAATGTAACTTTTCCTCAGCAAGGCTTTACATTTGTTTGACAAGTGGCTAAGGAACATCTTTAATCTAATTTCAGGGCTTGGGATTATTGTTTTTATTCCCTGTGAGGGTTGATATAGTTCAGATTTATTCTTTCTGTTATGGCACAGCTTTTTGAGGTCTTAATATAAAGCATTGGGGTCTTGAATTTTAATTTTTGTCTCTCTATCCTAAAGTTTTTCAAAAGCTCTGCTTAGGTTCTTAGCCTCTTGGCTGCTTTTCTAGAATCTACAAACACTCTCACAATTAAAGTGGCCTCAAATGCCAGATGCACCTCTCTGGGTGCATCTCTCTTTTCTTTTAAATCTTTGAAATCCTATAATTTTTTATTGTCTCCTTAGGTCTCATAGCTTCAAGAAATCTTAAAAACAATTTTTTTTGCCTAACTTTTCTATTTGTTTTCAGTGGGGGGCTTTTGCTTGAATTACCTATTTTGGCAGTACAGTCAAACACAATTTTAAAATATTGTGTTAGTTAACTTTGGATGTTTCTAATAGCAAAATGCCAGAGGGGTTTATATCTCTCTCACATTAAAGACCAGAAATAATCCATCCTGTGCTTGTTTGGGATATCTATGGTCATTAGGGACCCAGGACATTTTTATATTTCTGTTCTACTAGACTTAGCATGTGGTTTCCATCTTCAAGATTGTCACAGAATCCGAGATGGCTGCCAGGACTCTAGCCACCGTGTCCTCATTAGAAGCATAAATGCGAGAATGGGAAAAAGAAAACCTACCAGTTATCTAACCTTTAAGGGAGTATTTTCAGAAGTTCCACCCAATAAATTTTGCTTTTATCTCACTGGCTAGGATGTAGTGTCACGGTTACCTGGCTGTAAAGGAAGTTGGTAAATGCAGAATTTTATCTGGTAGGTAGTCTCAAATAGAATGGGGTTACGTTACTAAGAAATAACAATAGGGTAGAATGGGTATTAGGCAAGCAACTTGTAGTCCCTGGTATAGCTCCACAATATCCTATCATGTGGTGGACTATAATTTATTTATTGTTGCACATTCATATTTTCCCCATATTTTCCATCACTACAAGCATACTGTGATCAATCTGTAAAACTTTTCATACATATACATTCTTTTCTTTAAATTTTTTAATGTTTATTTTTTCCTTTTTTAAAAATTTAATTTATTTTTTTAATTTACATCCCAGTTAGCATATAGTGCAACAATGATTTCAGGAGTAGATTCCTTAATGCCCCTTACCTTTTTAAAATTTTTTTTTTTTCCAACGCTTTTTATTTATCTTTGGGACAGAGAGAGACAGAGCATGAACAGGGGAGGGGCAGAGAGAGAGGGAGACACGGAATCGGAAACAGGCTCCAGGCTCTGAGCTGTCAGCACAGAGCCTGACGCGGGGCTCGAACTCACAGGCCGTGAGATCGTGACCTGGCTGAAGTCGGACGCTTAACCGACTGCGCCACCCAGGCGCCCCTGCCCCTTACCTTTTTAGACCATCCCCCCTCCCATAACCCTTCCAGTAACCCTCTGTTTGTTCTCTATGTTTAAGAATCTCTTATGTTTTGTCCCCCTTCCTGTTTTTATATTATTTTTTCTTCCTCCCTTATGTTCATCTGTTTTATATCTTAAAGTCCTCATATGAGTGAAATCATAACATACATGTACATTCTTATGATCTACTTTAAAATATCTTCATATTATACCTCTGGCATTGTTTTAATATTGAATATTCCTAAACAAATCTATGATTGTAAAATACTTATTTATATACGTACATTATAACTTACCTTGTTACTCCCTGTTAGTGGGCAGGTGGTTTTTATCCACTATTTTGCCATTAGAAGTAATGCTACTATGCATAGCATTTCTCCATGTAAAAAAATTTTTAATTATTTCTTAGAATGGTTTTAAAGGTCGAAGTATTTGTTCATTTTTGACCTAGTTTTCTTTGGGGGCCATTATTCAATCTACCACAATATTTATACTAATTGACGCCCTTTTAATAATATGTTAGAGTTGTGATATCGATATATGCTCATCAGGGTTAATTTCTGTCTTTAAAACAAACGATATTTATAATTTTATAAGTGAAAAACATATCATGAATTGCTTTAATTTATATGTTTTTGATTACTTTTTGTTTTAAATATATATTCATATATGGTTTTGGCTATATTTTTTTCTATATTGCCTATCATGTCTCTTGCCTATTTTTCTATTGGGTTGATAGATCTTTTTTCAAGTAATTTAAATAACTCTGCAGAAAAATTATATTTACCTTCCATTTGCAATAAATATGTTGGACTTTTTTTCCAGTTTATTCTTTGTCCTTTAATTTGGTTGATAATAGTTTGTAAATAGAGTAGTATTTTAATGTAATATCTATAGATTTTCCTTTGTGATTTCTTCCATTATATACTTTAATTATCCATCCTCCAAAAGAGATGAGTTAAATATTTACCTATGTTTTCTCATAGTTTGTTTTCATGATTTTATGTGTTTTTATAAAGGAACATATTTCACATGTGTGAATTTGATTACACACATTATCTTTAAAATGAGGACCCCTCATGGGGCAAGGTCCCGATTGCAGTCATATTTTTATTTCTAACACTAAGTATAGTACTTAATACTGTTCAGGTACATAATACCTGTAGTGTAGTGAATGTGTATGGGATGAAGTTGACTTCATGTACTTATTTCTTCAACTATGCCATCTCCATGTCTTTGCTTTACCCTGTTCCTCAGATCCTGTGTGTTTGATGAATGTGTGCATAAATCTTCATGACCATCTTCTTTCTACAGTTAATATAGGACAAAGAATTATGAAGTATGTGAGGAAAAATAAGGGAGGGATGGGAATGTGTGGCCAGAGGGTGCAGCCTTCACAGTTCTCCCCAAGGCAGTTTATGGTTTGCTAATGAAGCTAAGCTTCAGGCACTTCACTTGAAATGTGTTCATATAGTCGTATATTTTTGCAAACTTCACACAAGTGAGGCATTTTAACGAAAATTGGTTAAATCACCTACCTCTTTACATCCTGACTTTTATTCTTTCATACCTTTGTGTTCAGTGATGTTGGAGAGCAGCAGTCATTTTTAGTAGAAATGCATTTAGTTCCAATTTAATGGGATGTATTTATGTTATTTTCAGTCACTTGTGCGTAGTTTAGCTACTGCTAGCTGTCCTGGTATGGAATTGTTTCTAGGAATATTGCCCTCCATAACAAATCAACTGATACTGTGATAGCAAAGTACAGGACCAAAGGACTAAAGATGTGATTGTGGAGGAAAAATAAAGTTGGAAATGTATAAAATGAGAAACTCATTGCTGGAAAATCAGCCATACAACTCTCACATGAAAGAACAGTTGACATACCTCCTAAAATTTTATATTGACGTTAATGAGTTGTAAAGTTGAAAGAAAGTCTTCTAAATGATCAATAATAATAAGGAATTTTATCGCTATTTTCAATTTTGTATAAAAGACTATTTTTATTCTATAAAAATTATGTGATAATATTAATTATTGTATTATGAAGAGGTGATCAAAGAATATACAGTCAAAAATTTAAGAATGTATCTTGTAGTTAATTAATAAAAAATGCTGTGCTATTTTTCTGGATTTTATGGTGTTTGTGGTATCTCTCAGCCTTTTAAAATCTGTAATTTGTTGTGATATCTTTTCAACATTCTGAATAGTTATTCACTTTTGTATCTAATTTTTGTATTTATAACTACACATCCTTTTTCTTAAAGAGGGCCCTCCCAAACTATAGAAACTTCAGGCCTCATAAAACCTTCATTTACTTCCATGTTCTTTCTTATGCCACCTTATTCACTACAAAGAAGTGGGAGAGTACTCTCCCAATTTGCAAACCAGAGTCCTTGGATTTGCAAAGTCAACGACTCAAATCACACGAGACTTCTTTTTTCAGTAACAGTACTGCTCCTCTCCCTTTTGGGATACAGTAGGACAAGGTAGAGGGAGACCAGAATTTTGATAGGTGAAATCGCTTACCTGATCCTGACAATGACAAAGATTGCCAGTCTCTCAGCCTGGGACAGTCTCATCAGTCAACCAAGTTTGAACTATTAGCACTGTCAGCTTCCTCTTAAGAGATGACAGTTCAAGGTAGCTTTCCTCACCCACTGAGACTCCCTCAGTCAAAAGAGCAAAACACTTAATCAGAAGGAGGAGCAGAAATGCATATCTCTGGCAACAGAACTGGCCCCATCTACTTTCAGTCTACAGAGCTGCTTGTACTAATTTTTGCATGACTGTGAAAGTGATCCTCAGCAGAAGGCTTTGACTTGCTGGTACAAGAGCTGGGGCAGGGCTTGCATCCTCTGCCTTGGGAGGGAGTGGTTGTGATGCCAGGAATAGGAGGGTTACAACAACTTTGCCCATATACTCTCACAAATGATGTCTGATTAAAAATAACAATAAACATTTGCCCATATTTGTTTATACATGCATTATCTTTGCAAGATGAGCAGAAACGAATTGCTGGCTGAAGGTATTCGAAATGAAAGCCAGCTATTAAGCTTTGCCCTCACTTGGTAATAGGAGGAAACTGTAATGGACTATCTATTGGGGTTGTGAGGATTATTTAGATCTGAAAGCAGAGTTGTGATTTTTTTGACCCTAATGCAAATAAAGTAGATGTCTGGAGAGTATCCCATAACCCCTGGTGTTATTTAAAAAATCAAGTACTTACATGATTCTAAGGGAAATCATAGTGCAAGTTGAAATTTCTAAAAGTTCTAGTAGCTTAGAATGTGTTATTTCTATAAACATTCACAAAAATCATTCCATTTATGGCTTTAAGACATTTTGGTTCTTATGCATTTTTTTCTATTATTTTGAAAATAAAGGGCTGAAAAGCTGCCTCACAAGTTTCTATTTCTCTTAAGGGTCATGATAGCTTGTCACTAGTAGGAGCCCCATTACCCATGTCCCTTAGTTTTATTTTTATCTGCTATAGAAAGAACAAAGATCCCATTTTGGGGTGAAACAAGGGAAAAGCATCTCAGTTGGCCTTCTCCTAAGTCCTTTTCTCCTTACCTCCACTTCCAAATCACCAAGAGAATTAAAAATATGCCTGCTGGCCACTTAAATTAATGAAACTGCTAATGTCTAATGCAGGAACATCACCTCCATATGCTCTAGATACATATATGAATAGATGAACACCTGTCCTGAATGTCAGTGTAATCCATGTAAATCAAGGTTTGGTTTTAAAATCCTCATTCCCAGAAACCTGAGTTAAGAAGTATTGAAGAGATATGGAACATGAGCAAGCTGTCCTTTGGCCTCGAGATCAGTCACAAAATTATCTGATTAAAAATAAACTCTCAATTATTCTTTCAAATAAGTCTATCTTTTACTGTGAAAGGGGGTCCTTGTTGATCTGCCTTACAGCTTTATGATTTCCTTTAAAACAAGACCAATGTAAAAGAGGCATATTAGTTCCACTTTTGTTTCCTAACTTATTTCAGTCAAACTGGTTATATTTACCAGCATTTATACTTACTCTAAAACAGCAACTGGGCATGATTTTGTTCCCTGGGGACATTTGACAATATCTGGAAACATTTTTGGTTGGGGGACTGGGTGAGGTGTTGCAACTAGCATGCAGTAGGTAGAGACTAGGGATGCTGCTAAGTATCCTGTAGTGTGCAGGACTGGCCCCCAAGTAAAGAATTATAGACTTTTTGAAAACAGGAACATTTAACTTATTTTCAAAAGTGTAGATACTCTTTTAATTGTAGCCTGTGTTAGTTTCCAATGGCTGCTGTAACAGATTAGCACAAACTGGTTGGCTTTAGCCAATAGAAATTATTCTCTCACAGTTCTGGAGTCCAGAAGCCTGGAATCAGTATCACTGGGCCACAAATCAAGGTGTGGGTCAGGTCAGAAGTGGTAGGGAAGAATTCCTTTTTGCCTCTTTCAGCCAACATTCCTTGGTTTGTGACCACATCACTCTAGTCTTCAGGGCCAGAATCTTCAAATCTCTTTTTGCTGTCTTCTCATTTTTGCCCGTGCGCACGCGCGTGTGTGTGTGCACGCGCACACATACACTCATGTGAAATCTCCGTCTGCTTTTCTTTCACAAAAATGTGTGAGATGGCATTTAGGACCCACCTGAATAATCCAGGATAATTTCTCCATCTCAAGATCTTTCACATGATCACACCTGCAAAAACCCATTTTCCAAATAGAATAACATTTATGAATTCCAGAAATTAAGATTTAAAATTCTTTTTTCAGGAGGAGGGAATTTTTTATTTAGCCTACCACACAAATTGAGGAATTAACTGGTCGACTGCTTCATAGCATCATAATTTGTGATCCAAAGATTGTACCCTTTGGAAATCTGCTTTACCCCTCCCTGAGCCTCGGTTTTCTCACTTATGAAATGAGCCTAATACTTGTATTTAGGCCAATAAGATGGGTATGAAGATTAACTGACTTAATGCAATTAAAACATTTAGAAGAGTTACTGTTATATAAGAAGTTCTCAGTGTCAGCTATTATTACTTGTTGGTACTGTTTGTATTGATATTATCAATATTATAAAAAAAAAGATTGTGTGAGAAGATAATTGTAGACTTACTTGGTGGCCTATGATATAATCCACATTTCTTTACTGTTAACTTTATTTTGCTTTGACAAATTTAATGAAGGTGAGTCACAGAAGTAAAGTGGTGACTTAGTGTCTAAAGAATATGTTTAATCTGCCTTGTGGAGTTTATTTAACTTTTTCTACAATAGGAATAGACTAAGTTAACCCCCCAATTGAGAGGGCAACTCAGAAGCCAAGTTCCCATTAAGAGCACTAGCTTTAGGAATAGCAAAGATGTAGCACTTGCTCGGAGAAGGAATTATTCTATACTCTGAAAATGTTTGAGTCACTTTTTAAGCTTTTTATGGACATAAGTAAATCTCAAATTTTTAGATTGTGATAGAAATCCTTTCCTGCTAACTTGAGTGCCATCCTTACATCACTTGGCTTAGTCTCCCATTCACGTTGGCCTTTCTACCTCTAACACTTTAGATTGTCCTTTTTTCTCTCCCATCATTATTGCAGTATAAGCACATCTAATTTGTTAGTAACTAAGCAACATATCGTCTACAAAATGTTTTCTAGCCAATGGTTTTATAGGATTTTCTAGTGATATTATATGTTCTCACACATATTGGGTGCCATCATTTTGAAGAAGGAACCATTGGGCATATTGCACTATTTGGTAGGAAATGTAATTTCTTCCAGGGGCTACATTAGACTACTGACAGAGACAATGACCTGCCAGACTAAAAAATAATATAAATTTATTTTCCATTCATTAGGATGATTTTTAAAAATATAAAATTTCAAATAATGTCATGTGTGCACCAATGGAAATACTTCCATTTTTCTCTGGGCATTTTGCCAAGAAATAACCATATATATGCTCAAGTGCAATGGCAATCTGCAGACCTTTTGACATTTGAAATGTTACTAGGTTAAATAATATGAAATTGCTGTTTTAGTAGGTCAAAAAAGGTTGAATGCGGTGTTTCATATAGTAAAAAAGTAAAGAGTACCCCTGTGAAGAAGGAGCTCAATTTTCCAGAGCTATTAAATGGAAGTAGCTAGATGAAACATTCAAGTATAAGGAAATTTTTGCACTTAAAGTTACTGATATTTCTCCCAATAAATATAAACTGAGTCCTGTTTCACATCCTTTACTTTAATGTCAATGATTATGGAAACATGTATTATTAAAAGAAGGGAAAGGAGTGAGCGAAATTCATAGTACAGAAAGCTAGGTAAACAGAAAACAATGAAAACTGCAGATTGTTACAAACTTTGTAATCATTTCTGTTTGACAGTGTTTATCTCTTTAAATGTTTATCTTCTTACCCATTTTTATTTCATTTTTATGTCTGTCATAAAGTTGGATATCACTCAATGCTTAGCTCTTTGGTGTCTGAACATGGAAAGCAGATTGCCCTGGCATTTTTATATACTGTAGGAAAAGAAAGTCATTTTCATTTATTGAGATTTATTATTTGAATATGTTTTCCAATATAGCAAAGCACACCTACAAAATTTAATGTACATGCATATGCAAGTACACTATTCTGGCATAGCATCAGGTAAAATTTTATACTTTCTTTTGGAGAAGATGCAGACTCAAATAGATGCACACACGTTTGCCCTCCCACCCTCCACACACTCCCTTAGTGATCAGTGATATGGGGAAAGGTATTATATTTTCTATAAAACCCTCCAAACATCCATTCATCACTTTTTAGGCTGGGAGTTGTTCTGGAATGGTAAGTGGTTGGGAAGATGGAATAATCTCTAATGGAGGAGGTTATTACCTTTGGGGAATGTTCGATGACTCAGGGAAGGAGAATGACTTTAGGGAATAGGCACACAGACCTATTATTATGGGTTTCACTAAGAAGTTAAGTTTTATATTATTTTTGCTTTTTATGGTAAATATCATGATTTTGTTTTATCAATGAACTTTCCCTATGAGAAATTTTACATTAAGAAACACATCAGCTTCTCATTGCTCACTTTCATGAATTCTTATCAGCTTTTGTTCTATCACGATCGTCACATTCTTATGACCCAGTTGGCAATTTCATGCTGTACCTTGTAGTACATTGCATTTGAGGATGCATGTAAATGAGTAAACTGAGACCAACTCATAATTTAAAAAGCAATCTCACTCTGAGTCAACATGTGTACTGCATACCATTAAAAATGGGGAAAAAAAGGAAATGACTGTGGTTCAATAATTTATGAAAAATGTTACACTTTTATTGTTTATCTGTGCATTTTTTTTATAACACCTATCACTGTAGCACAAGGGTACTCAGATGAAAAATTGGATTCAAGCTCAAAAATGATGGGGAGGAATGTCTGTTTTCCATTTCTTTCCTAGCGTTTGACCAATAAATATCACTGTGAGTAAAAAGCTAGATATAAAAGAATACATCAATTAGCTAGCTAATTTATATGATGCTTTCTGTAGACAAAGAAACCTCGCAGATGTTTTCAGAGAATCAAAAAACCTGACCTGAACTTCTTTCAAAATTCCAGGGAAAGCAGGATAGTAGGTGAGGATGGTAGAGATGAAACAAGGTTGGACAATGAGTTTGTATCTTTTGAAGCTGGTTGATGGATACATGGGATTCCTCATTCTCATCACTCTACTTTTGCATTTTCACATTTTTGTTTGAATTTTTCCATAATGTGTTTTTTTTGAAATCCTAGGATTTAACTGTTTCCCAGCAGGACTTTATACTCTAAATACGGAAACAAAAATGTTCATTGTGCATGTATACTACAGACTCTACAGTTCACAAATGTTTCCTATTTCCATAGAATCTTGATTTCCACATCTTTCTTGCACTAGCTCATAAAATTCTCCAAGTAAATATCCTCAATGTTTCTGGCCCTGCATCCTATACACTATCAGGGTGATTTGTCATGAGAAGACAAAAGTAATCGAAATAATAGACAAAGAAGCAAGAAAGACACCCTAAGCTATAGACTGAAGAGAACCAGAAAAATGAAAATTTGGATTCTGAGTTACTCAACCCATTTTTATCCTATAGCAGCATAAAGTTTCCAAAGACTCCAATATTACAATAGTCACTAATTTGGAATCTCAATGTGTTTTATGAGCTTGTCTTTGTGATGTACCTAGAGAACCTAAAAATGAAATGAATGGCTCAAAATCATACAAGTGTGGTAGTGGAAGACTAGAATTGACCTGGTCACTGTTATGCCCATTACTGATTATTCTTCAACTGGAAGTGAATAGCATTACCAAGAAGTGCTTCCTAACTTCCATGATATATCCATAACATCCAGATATTAAGATTGAATATACTAACTTTCTGTCAGTTATAAAAGGAGAAAAAAGATATATTTAGATCCCTGTTCTTTGCTATTACTGGTAGAATCTATCAGAACAAAGCTTTAATCAAACTTTTTTCATTTTGTGTAACTATAACAATGTTACTGTTTATCAAAAGGTTATCTATACCTAAATAACTTATGTTCCAAGGTCAAAAAATACTACATAAATTACTCTAATAGAGATTATTGATAAAATTTTGTTGATAAAATAATCTCTATTGGAGGTATATATAAACATTTCTTTGAACTTGTTCTATTATCAAATATCACATTTCTGAATTTTGCAGTACTATACTTAGTAGGGCTTGTGTATTTTCTTCATTAACACTTTCTTTACTCTTGTTGCACATAAAATTGGCTAATTCTTCTTTTATACCATACTGTATACTGCAATTTTATTTATTACAGAACCTATACCATGAGTTGCCTTCTTTAGTTTACATGTTTGTATCCCTCTACTGGACTCCAAATTTGTTTGAGACCAGTAATCCTTTTCAGTGCCTAGCACAATGACAAGCTCTTTGTGGGTTTCAATAAATGTTTGGGGTAAATGGATTGGTGCACTGAGTAAATGTCTTCTGGTGGCTGATATTTTGAGTGAATTTGAGCTTATTTTATTATATAATCAGATGTCTTTGGCTTTTTCCTATCCTTTTTCTCCCATTTCCCATATTTTTTCCCTGGGGCTACATATAGAAGAGGAAAATATTTTACCCACTGATTTCCAATGTCACATCCTTTCATTGAACTAACCTCCAAATTCTTTACATTTCTCTATTTTTCCAATATTTAATATATTAATAGATCCAAAATCTATTATGATCAAGGAATCAAATGTTATTAAATGTGCACTGCCCTCTCAGGCCCTTATTATATTCATTCTTCCAAATCCAGCCTTATTTTTCTGCCCTATCCTTTGCCTCCATCCCCCCATTGCCTGCTAACCCCTTCTAGAAGAGTCATTTTGTACACAAAAAATCAAATAGCTTTTAGGGGTGTCTCATGGCTCAGCTGGTTGAGCATCCAACTCTTGATCTCAGCTCCGGTCATGATCTCATGGTTCATGGGTTTGAGCCCTGCATGGAGCTCTGTGTTACAGTGAGGAGCCTGCTTCGGATTCTCTCTCCCTCTCTCTCTCTGACCGTCCCCCATTTGTGTGTGCATGCACACACTCACATGCTCTCTCACAAATAAATAAACTTAAAAAACAAAACAAAACAAATAACTTTGATAGCTCTTTCAAGACCCATAGTTCTGAGGTCCCAGGGTAGTAGAG
This sequence comes from Neofelis nebulosa, assembly GCF_028018385.1. NCBI lineage: Eukaryota > Metazoa > Chordata > Mammalia > Carnivora > Felidae > Neofelis > Neofelis nebulosa. The sequence continues at coordinate 125,769,771 of NC_080788.1, read as the reverse complement.
AAATATTTCTGTTAGGATGAATAAAACAGTCTCTGTCTATTTAAAAAATATTTATTTATTTATTTATTTATTTATTTATTTATTTATTCATTTATTTGACGTTTATTTTTTGAGAGAGAGAGAGCATGCACATATGAGCCCTTGTGAGAAGTGGGGAGGTGGAGAGGGATAGAGAGAAAGGAGAGAGAGAATCCCAAGCAGGCTCAGCTCTGTTAGCAGGGAACCCTATCCCAGGAACCATAAAGTCATGACCTGAGCCAAAATCAAGAGCCCGATGCTTAACAGACAGAGCCACCCGGGCGCCACAATAAAATAGTCTCTTAAAGAAGGTACAAAGTAGTGTCACACATAGTGACAGGCTTCGGATTTTGTTGAGGCTTCTATGTGACAAGCACACTGTCATTAAAATGTCAGTGGTTTTCCTCCTTTATTATTGAATGTTTTTCTACCCCCTTCTGGTTCTACCCCTTTCTGGAAACTTAGGAGAACAAGTGTTTTCTAGGATTAGGGATACTTGGGTAGATTTTCTTTCTAGTCTCCTTAGAATCATGGAAGATGCAGGAGTGTTACATGGTGAATAATTTAGAGTTAAGGAACATGCCTCCCTAGAGGAGTCTCACACAGGTTCAGTCCAGGGTTGAGTTTGGGTAAAGATTCAGGGTGATTATTATTTTTTAGGCAAAGTTTGTCCATCCACAGTTATAGTAATCTTTCCTGTTTTTCACTAAGTAAGTAAAGTTTCCTTAAAGTCAGTTAGAACAGGTTGTTAATTCATACTAAAATCAGATCTGACCTGCTAGGAACATTTTTTTTTCCAAAGGTTTTTATTATCGGGAATCTATTGCTGCAGATAGGTCTGAATAAACTTATCAGTCAAGATTGCTTTTTATTTTGAGTATTTTTAGAATAAGGATAAGTTTCTTAAAAACATGAATACATTAGCCAACAACATGAGATAAGTATGGGAAGACATTTTTAGCTCCATTTTAGAGATAGATTATCAATTCAGAGGTTTGCTTCTGATCCTATGGTTCTATGTGACCCCAGAAATAGATTCTGTGCCTGATGATTGAAGTCTGCCAACAAGACTTCTCTTGATTAAGGGGTGAATGACAATTTGCTGAGTGAGTTGGTATTATTTAACATTTATCAAGAAAAAATAGAAATATTTGTGCTGAGGAGTTTAGCATCTTAGATTTGTGTATCATTTAATTCACTGCCGATACAAAGATCATAAAGTGTATTGTTTTTATTTTGGGAAAGCAGATTTTGAATCTTTAAATCATGATAGAAAATTCTCCTGAGAAAACAGAATAAGAGTATTTAGGAATTTGTACACATTTATTTTTAAAATAATCATTTACCTAAGTGGTTATGTCTTGATAAAAGACTACCAGTGTTGATCTACTAAATGAAGCTAGATTTTAAAAATAGACTTGAATTGCGTACCTTATATTTTGTCCTCGGAAGACAAACGGATGCTTTCCTGTCTACCTCTTAGAAAAGCATAAGGATTTACTTAATTGGACAAAAAATTTGCCTTCAAAATTGAAATGTAAACAGAGCAATAATTTATGATTATGGTATTCTGCCATGAGCCTTGTCGGATGGTTTTAGGTATGTGTTACATATTAACTTACTTTAAACTATTATTTTAATAGTACCATGGGCTTAAAACAAAGGCTTTGAGAGATTGCCTTATTAGCCTTCCTTCCTACCTTGAAAACAAGTCCACTGATAGCATTTTCATAACCTCCCTGGGTAACATAGCTCATTGTATGGTCATCCTCATTGCAGGTATTTTATCCCCATATCAAATGTGGATTTTTTATGCTATAGTAATTCTATTAGTTTCACCATCTCCACTGAGATTGGGACATCTAGCTTATTTTCTCTGTGCATTAGTGTCTACCAATTCTTGAGAGGAGGTGTGGCATCCTTTGCTCTCAGTGGGAACAAACTGCACTATTGCCTCTGGAATGGCATGAACCAGCATGAATCTTAATATATTTTGTCATGCTCTGTTCATGTACTCAGTATATGAGTGAAGCAATGTATAAGTGATGTTTTTTTTAAAAAGCAACTGTAAAACCATTTATAAAGAATGGCCTATTGTATTTTAACACTTAATGTTCGCCTGTGGTTTCCTATGAGCTATAGAGTAAGAGTAGAGGAAAAGCTGACTTTTTGACCATTTTTCTTTGTTTTTTTTTTGGTCTATTGCATTGGGTCAAAGATTTAGGGAGAATGACGACACTGAGTCAAGTTTTAGGAAAAGAGGGTGAGTTTCAACGTATTCATTCTGACAGCTTCTTGTCCTGAAAGAATTCATCTTGTATAACTTTACAGAGTGTTCTTTTGTATTCCCCTGCCCTCCCCCACCAACCTGGGGTGTCTCTAGAGGTTAATACACTATTCTCAAAACTAAATAACCCTCAGAGAGTCTCAAAGCACCAGAGACATTGGGCTGCTTGGGGTGGGGATTGGCCATCAATACATATCTAGACCAGGTCAATAGCAAACGAAGGCTGTTGTCTCATAACAGCTGTTCAGTGGCCTCTGTGAAATGAGGTGGTGGCTTCCCTCCAGTTTCTGGACAGCTGTATTCCTCACAGAAAGCACTGCCACAATTGGCATTAACTGGCTCTCTTGCTTACAGCCTCCTCAGGCAGCTCATTGAATCTTCTCCTCTTTTCTCCCTGCTTCTTTCTCCTCTCCACCCTCCTCATCTTCTTTCTCTTCATTTCTCCTTTCCCCTTCCTCTTGTCTTTTCCCTTTTCCTTTCCTTCTCTGTCTTACCGTAGGTGGCCTGGAAACAAAAGAGTAGCAGCCTTTTCTGAGGGAAGAATGCATTAACACCTCAGCCTGTGTTTTCTGCCAGGGCTTGTGAAGGGACCTAAGAGGAGCTGTTGGGATAGAATGCTCCTACCTCCCACAGCGTCTGCCTTCTCTGCCCCAGCCCTAAGTTGCTTTGCTCAAGGTGTGTCAGAGTTTACTCTGGGGTTGTGTATTTTATCCATTGAGGTGCTTTCATCACAAGGCAGGGAACACAGCTCTGTTTGTAGAATGGACGGGCCCACAGGGAATTTTGAATGACTCAGTAGTTGTGGTATAAACCCTTCATTATAACTCCCTCTTGGGCACAGCCAGGAGTTACTAGAGACAGAGGGTTGCACAGTTTTTGGTTTCCTTCTCTGATAAGAAGGGGGTGGTGTGTATGGCAATCATATTCCCAAACCTCAAATAAACATACCTGTCCTGACTAGGCATTTTTTTATTTATAATCTATTTATCTGACAAGATTTTAATAAAGGAATAATCAAACTCCATTTTTAAACTATATTTAACAAATTGTTTGAATTTTAGAAGGAATAAAATTCTATGAAATAAGACTTCTTAAAAATCCACAGCATGAGTTATTAACTTGACAGAATTCTTTGGATGCTCTTTGGCTCATTCATAGAACAATAATGTGATAGCAGTGATAGCTTCTATCCCTGAAATTTCCAAGTCTGCTCTCAAGTTATTCAACTTCATGCTCTCAGTCTCAATTTGAGTCAAAAAGCAGACCAAAGGAACATTTACCACTCATATTCTTATTTTTTTCCAACCAGAAGGAAGCAATGGTTGATATGATGCTCTCTTACTCTGGAAAGAAAAAACAATTAAACAATTTTACAGTGGTTCTACACTTACTAAAAAACCCAAAGCATTTTGCCCCAGGCTGCCTCTGTTTAGAATTTAAAGCCTGTGTACAACATTGTATGGAGAAATTGAACCAACATGCCACACATTGGTTTGCAATTAGCTCATTACAATGTTGATTGCTAAGAAAGCTTACATGGCCAAGAAGATATCCAAACCTTTGAAATGACCATATGAAATCCAAACCAGGAGCTTGAATTGGGGCAATATTAAACAGATGTGAAATCCCAGATATCCTTTGCAATTTAGAAGGTAAAATAATTTAGCACAACCACTTTTGGCAAGGGTTTCAATTTTCAGAGTATGACCAGGACCCACAAAACAGTTATGTAAGAAAAAAGTGAGGTTCAGTGTTGGGGAAAATATCCTAACATCAGCTTTGATTCTATGGCCTTCTGAATCCACTTTCCCTCATCTATATGATGGGGCATCTATATGATACTCTGTCACCATATGCATTATTTTTGTTACTTCATAGATATAAAATGACTTGAAAATTAAAGTGATGAATAACTATTAATAATTAGAACAAGCAAACCATGTGTAAAAAATATCTTTAGAGAAATGTAATTTCTAGAATGGACAGATTGTATAACAGGTAAATGAATGGCTCTCAGTTTTGTGATTCATTTATTCATTCAAAAAATGATGGATGAAATCTTAAAAATGATACAATCAGATTGGCTATGTGTCTATTTGTTCTTCCATTGAAAAAAAACAAACAATCCTCGCATACATCTGACTTTGGAAGGAAGGAAGGAAGAGAGAAAGACAAAAGGAAAGTAAAAAAGAAAAAGTCATTCTGATTTATAATCATTTGTACTTTGGATGTGCCTTGAACTTTGCATTTAAAAAGAAAGTGTTTTTCTGATTTTCTACCAATCCCCCTCCTTGGCTTGCCATTTCTAATCATACCTTTCTCCTTGAAAGCAAATGACAAGTGAGGAAAAATTGGTGTATGGCTGCTAAAGCCTCTGCCTTAAATGAGCATTGCTTTCATTCAAACGGGTCAAAGTGAATGTCTGAGAAGGGGTGAGATTTTAAGGCTTGAGCAGTGAGTGGAAGTGTCATTTACTGACTCCACACCTTCTGTCATGGTGGAGTGGGACTTCATCTGGCACTTTAGCTTTCCCATCTACACTAGTCAAAATACCGTGTTATCACCTCCTTCTCTTTTTTTCCCCCCTTCAATAAGGATATTGAGAAGATTGAGAGAATGAATGGAGTAAATGTATATCATGTATATGAATAATATTCTTTTCCTAACAATGTACACTAGTCACAGGAAAACTGTTTTTCTATGTGGCTCATATTCATTCCTCTAAGCTCTGAAATCTTGCCTCAGAATTTAGTCCATGGAATGTAAATCCAAGATTCATAATGGGCTAAACCAATGAGAAAGATGAAGGTATCAGGTTTTTTTTAAGACAATAGGGAATGGCCAGGGTTGTGTCCATGGGGAGGGTCACATCCAAGGCCAGCCAGGTGTACAATTCTGGGACACCACAGTCATATCATATTATATGTGAATGGTGCCCCCTAGTGTGGAGTAGTGCATACCCTGCCCATTGGTCCATTCAGTTCACCCACCTTGAATTTACTCTGTTCCAGGAATGGTTCTAACTGGTGGAAGACAGCAGTAGAGAAAGCAGACAGGAATCCCTGGTCTCACGAAAATTAAAAGCATTCTCACTGTATTATTTTTTTAAAGGCAAAAAGCACCAGGCCAATCAAATAAAATGCATATATGTATAGAATTTGGCCCATTGGCCCACCAATTCATGACCCCTGCTTTAGGCTTTTAAATTATTTCTGTGACCTTGCAGGTTTTCACCACAGGGACAAAACATAGAAATGTACTGACCCACAGGTTTGCATCTTCTGCTTAGCTCATGCTTAGTGAGAGCAATATGTATATACAAAAGTCAGCTAATTAATTTTCAATTTAAATTCAATTTCCCCATCCCAGGATCTGTACTTACTACTTCTTCTCCCATGAAAACATAATTCCTAAGGTGATCTGTTAGGTAAGTGAGGAAGGAAAACTAGAATGAGGCAAGGGTCATGGCATTCTGCCAAAGCGCTGTCTGCCTAACTACCCATCACTCCTGGAGACTAATGGCAGAGGTGAACAATGTTCACTGTGGCTCTTGAACCAATTCAAAGTCCTCTCCTAACCACGTACAAATTTTTTTTTTTTTTTGCAAGGAAATAGGAAGAGTCCCTAAAGCTTCAGGTGTCTTAGGGATTATGTTAACAGAAGCAGGGAAGAGTAGAATTGAAAGAGCTCACATAAAGAATTTATTTTTCAGTCTTATGGCATCTTAATGCCATGTGACAAAAAGTTTTAATTTAATCTGCATATAGGCAAAATGGAACAAAAAAAAGGAGTTCTGATCACTTAACTACTTTTATGTCTGTGTGGAAGATTTTTCTTTCTTTTTCTTTTTTCTTTTTCTTTCTTTATTTCTTCTTCTTCTTTTTTTTTTGCATTGGAAATTTCAGTAAAATTGAAAACTTGTATTAATTTTCTGCAAGAAGCTTTAGAGAAATGCTGTGATGGTACTCAAAGAGTTTAAAAGTTTCCACCTCAGAACTTTGAATTTTCTTAAATAAGATCATGACTCAAAAATATTTAAAGAACCTAGGTCACAAACCTGACGAGAGAGTGTCAGAGTAGAAAGGTATAAAGACCAAATGTAAGCATATACATCTTCCAAGAACTAGAGCAAAGACCTTCCATGAGGAGTCTTCCTCTTGATCTACCTGCTTTCCAGAATCCTTTCCTTCCAAAACCCCTCATAAATGAACGATAACAATAATAATAATCAGAGGAGAGAGTGTTTCCCTATCAATCTGCATGTTACATTAAATTACTTTTCCCAAAATCTGGAAGTATTTCCTGAAAACTGGCAAAGGTATTAATTTTTTCTCTCTCTCTCCCTCTCTTTAAATCACAAAGCAAAATTCCACTGTCCCTCTACCCCCCCCCCCTTCTAAAAAAAAAAAAAAAGTTGTCGAGTTTTGCTTTTCTATTCACTGCAGTTCTGGCCAAAGTAAAGCCCTCTTTCTCAATGACGTCAAGATCTTTACCAAGATTAGGCTTTCATTTCTCTATTGCAGCAATTAGCCAGGGAATGTATAAAAGGCTTCAGGGAGACTCACTGGGCTGCAGAGAGAGAGAGAGAGAGGCACTTTGCACCACAGACAGATAGCACGAAGGAAAAGCCAGAGCGAGTGAGGAAGAGAAGAGTCAGTCGCTCCTGGGGAAGGGAGAGAGAGACAGGCTGGGAGAAGGAGAACAGAAAGTGTGTGTCAAACGGAGTAAAGAAGGGGGAAAACTACCCTTCAAGCACATTTTTAAAACTCTGGCAACTCCAGAAAGAAACGGGCTACGTTTCTGAACATTAGAGACAATGAAAAGCTAAAGAAAATTTTGCAATCTCTGCCACAGTCTCATAGGTGCTTAGAAATGAAAGTAGAGCTGCCTGTCTGTCACCGACTCTGAGAGGGGTGACTGGATTAGGGACGGGGACGCCAGTTTGTGTGTGGGTTGTTTTTTGTTTTTTGTGGGGTTTTTTTTGTTTTTGTTTTTGTTTTTTTTTTTTAACATCTTAAATCCTGAAAAAAAAAAAAAAAAAAGGCAGCAGCTCCGAATTGAATGAATTGATGGGCACACTCCAACTGCTGGGCTGCAGAGACTGGACTTGGTCTTGCCATTTCTGCTTCTTTGAAAGAGGAGACAACTTGGGCTTCCTTTTAATTTAGTTTTTCTCCTTCTCCCCCCACCCCGGCCTTCCCCTTTATCTCCCCCACCCCCTCTATCACCACCCCCCCTTTTAAATAAGAGGGTGAAGGGGAACCAGAGCGCACAAGGGAACTGACTGGGAGGCAGAGAAGATGGGCATCCTCAGCGTAGACTTGCTGATCACACTGCAAATTCTGCCAGTTTTTTTCTCCAACTGCCTCTTCCTGGCACTCTATGACTCGGTCATTCTCCTCAAGCACGTGGTGCTGCTGCTGAGCCGCTCCAAGTCCACTCGCGGGGAGTGGAGGCGCATGCTGACCTCAGAGGGAATGCGCTGCATCTGGAAGAGCTTCCTCCTCGATGCCTACAAGCAGGTGAGCTGCCCCGACAGGGGCTTCTCCCCCGGTGAGCAGGGGCAGGGGCTGGCGAGCGAGGGACCGCAGGCCCTGGGGAGCTTCGGGTTGGGATCCTGGCGCACTATCTAGGCTCCTGGCGTTATGCTCAAGGGAGCCCTTACCTGTGCCTTCCACACCTGTCACACAGGTTAGATTTGGGGATGACAGGTATTAAGCTGTTATGACTCTGTGCCACCTAGTAAAGACGCTTTCTAATAAGAGCCATTAATGTCTTGCTGCAATTTTGGAAGAGAGAGTATTTGTGCCTGATGAGTAACTTTGGGAAAAGTCAGAAAATGTTGGGGGAGGGGAGGAGACTGCTGCATTTAACCTGCTCTTGTAACAAACTTGGATTTTGATGTTTTGCTTGATGAGAGGCTGGGGTGCACTAGGAAAGACAGTTCAGTTCTGGGCACTGAAAAGCGAGGGAAAAAAGAAAATGCTCCTCAGAACCCTCAGAGTTAGCAAGCCTTAACAAAATGGTCACGGCGAGTAAGATTTGGCATAAAAGCCCCCTTGTTTCTGGTAGAGGTAAGAGTTAACGAAAGCAGCCCTGTGTGCAGCGTCCTCCTCTAGGTGGACGTTGTTTTACTTGAAGGATAGTTGACATACAATGTACAGGTGTACAACATGGTGATTTGACAATTATGTACATTAGGAAATGTTCACCATGAAAACTATGGTTACCATCTGTCACCATACAAAGTTATTACAAACTTATTGACTATATTGTGCTATACTTTTCATCCCTATGGCTTATTTGATTTGAACCCTTTTGAAGTGGTTATAAGGCAATGAGTCCTGGGTCACTAGATATCAATTTGCAATAGAAAGAGCTGTGAACTAGCTGTCAGAAATCCAGACTTTGTACGGGGAAACCACATTTGCCTTCTCAAAAGTAAAAAAGATGTCCTAGAAAGAGCAGATAAGTCTATGGTTCATTACAGTCTCAAAACTGTCACAACACATGCCTTGAGCACCGGAGCAGTGGCCTCACTTAGCTGCGGAACACACATCCCAGGGCTGCTTCTCAAAACCAGACCTGGTGATCTTTGTTTCTAAGACTTGCCTTTTGGTTGCTTGGAGATGTTGGTAGGACATCCTCAACTCCGATCTCAAGGGCCAACAGGGGGCATTTTGGCACTGGTCCTTTGTCAGTTGGCACCTCTGCCTATGCCCACGTGACTCCTACTGATCTCTGGGCTTAAGAATGGACTCACTTGGCAAAAGTTGCTGTCAAAGTAGACAGTCCTGGTTTTCCCCAACTGTACTGGGGGACCTCGTCCAAGATGGCAGGGAAGGGAATTTGAGAGGCATATGGAAGGCAATGAAGTGGTACATTGTAGACAAACAGCACCACAGAAGCAGGATGAAAACTCAGAATCAAAGAGGAGGAAGGGAAGACTCCCCCATAAATCAACCCTAGAAAAATAAATCTGTGCATGAGGAAAGGAAAAGGAGTAGCTTCTAGTCACAAAGAATCCAGAGTAGGTTTGTTCCACTGAAAATTAAATATTCAAGAAGGAAATATTCATTGTGAATTCAGGAAGGTTTACTACAACACACATCTTCCTTATTGAAAGCAACGTGCATCTGTCCGAAAGGCCAGAGAATAGTAAGAGCTCTTGTTAGTAAGTGAAAATTCCTTTTTGATGATATGAAACAATGCTTAAAGTTCTAATCATATAATCTCCATTATATTATGCATGTTGGGCAAAGGGGAGATGATGGAGGGAGATACTGAGATGACCATTTCACTCCCACAAATGTATCACTGAATGTGAATTTTTTATGTTTTGACATGGGAGTAAAGAATTTGGAAGAAGGTGGAGAACACACAAGTATGTCAGGCACATTATGAATTAGGAAGTTCCCTCATCTACATCTGTATTTTGTAGGTGTTAGGAAGACAAAATGGAGATGCCAATGGCTTGAATGCAGCATATTAAACTCTTACTTTTTTGAAAGATAATTGACATTTGCCTATAAAAGAAAAGTCACTTCTCAGGAGAATTTTATATATGAATATGTGCTTACATAGATATCTCACATAAAACATGGGGGTTGTGCTGTTACCCACAAATATTAGGTGACATTGTTTCTCCTATCAAGCAGCTTATTGAAATAAAGAGGGAAAAACAAATGTCTCTTCAATAAACTTGATTGTTTATTTTTTCACTGATAATATAGCATTACATTATGTAGCAATATTTTGTTAATTGTATTCCAAGAAATTGACAAGGACAAGTGATTTTTCTTTTTTTTTTCTTTTTTTTTTTGCATATGGTTTATGTATTCTTCTCCTGTATTGTTTCTATTGATTTGATTAGTGACCAAGTTCATAGCTGATGTTATTATGTTTGCTTTTTATGATTTATATAATAGATACCATGAGAAGGAACAAACCAGGAACCCATATATCAGAGACAAGACTGGACTGGGTGTACAATGAATAGAAACGTTGTGAACACAGCTTGCACTGAATTTAGGTCTCCTCTGTCTCCCAAGTATGACAAGGGTGGTGGTAGCTGTCGTGGCATTTGAGGGTCACTCAGAATCTCTAAAACAAGTTGAATGACTTCCCTGACTGCTGTTTTCATCTGTGATGCTGTCTTTGGGTGTGGCCATTTCCAGAGCCACACTGGAGGAAGTTTTGTGTGAGGTGGCACCATGGTATTTCACAATGCCGACTTACGTTATCTCAAGGCCGCCACCCTCAGAAGCAGAGATTTCTGGGAGGAGGGGTTTGCACACCTGCCATACACAAGGCATGTCATTTCTAATTCCCCTCATTGAAGGTCAGATATTTGGGGAGATAGTTAGAGAAAGTGCAGTAAAAGTGTTATCCCTGTATTTGGCTCCTGGAGGGGGTGACAAAGAAATTAAAATAGAACAAAATAAAAACAACACTTCTTCATTAAAATGTTGAATGGAATTTAAAATTAATTCCAGAGTGGAACTTTTAAAGATAATTTGCTCTTGGTTATAGGGAGTTCCATGCATGGGTTTTGATGGAAAAAAAGTCTACGGAAACTTGTGACGGACAGAGGTGAATAACAGATGTTTGTTATTTAAGTTTTCCTAATCTGTGTCATTGCATCTAACACTGCATCCTTGTACTAGCACTCCAAGACTCGAAAATGCAACCAATAAGCAAACTCCCCTGTCTGGGAACTGGGCTCCTACCTAAATGAAGTGTAAAAGTAAACACACAGTATAGATGTTGACAAGCAGTTTAATTTCTATGCAGTTAATATTGCGGTAGCACAGAAAACATATTCATTTGAACATATAATTTTGGTTTTGAAAGGGTCTCTAACATCCTCCTCCTCTTCATTCACCTCCAGCCTTTTGACACTAGTTTCTACAATGGAAAATAGCTCTCTTAAGAGAGAAACATTCTCAAAAGAACACAAAGGAAGCCCCAGCCAGAGTTTATCCATCACTTGGATAAAACACTAGGAAATGATACAGCTTAGAGCTGCATTTTCAAGGCATGCACCGAAAACAGAAGGACCAGAGAGGAGTTGAACTTGGAGGAAAGAGTCAGTAGCTCATTCTTCAACTCTGGTTTATTTGGCCAGTTGGAATGTACCTGGGTAAATTACTGTTTAATCATTGTTTGGCCATGTTTGTAAGGACACTGACGTAGCCTGGTCATTATGTCAAAGAATTTGAAATTTCTTGATGGTTAATAAAGCCATCCTAGGGCTTTTGTGTAGCAAGAAGGATGTGTAAATATTGTTCTGCCACACACCCAACCCCCATTTTTATCATTTGCCTTACTTCCTATCATGAGATGAGGTGATATTTTGTCCAGAGGCCTTTCTAAGGCTGTGGAAAAGAGGGGAAAAAAAAAAAAAACAAGGTTAGTAGTATATGGTCTATTTCCAGCTTCTGCTTGATGAATGGTTCTTTTTTCCCCTTGCCCTGCATTTCAGAGTCCACATGCTAAAGCATTATTATCCTTTTCCCCATGCACTGAACATTGTCAGTAAAAGGAATCCTATCATCAAAGGAATCAAATTTATAGGCCATATATTTACCCTCTTGTTCATATTTATAAATATGACTATCACAACATTTGCATTCTGCCTGGAGAGGTCATGTGTTATAAAAATGAAGCCCTTTATTTACTCCCTTGTTGGTGTTGTGTTGATGTTGATTACACAAACATAGGAAAGGACAACTGTAATAGCGCAGATGAGAGAGATAAAGTCAGTGATGACGATATTACATTTTACGTATGTCCTTTCTGATCCTTGGAAAATAAAGGGACCCTTTGGGAACATCGGAACTTCAAGACCAATTAGTGGAAATGATGCTTCTTGTGTTTGGGCATTAAATACTGGGCAGGGTTCTCTTTAGAGCAGCTAATGCTGGCAGGGAAAGAGGTACCGACCTAATTACTCTTCCGCAAGAGTAAAAAATGCCTTTTGAATGCCTCTTTGGCAAATATGTCTCATTAAGGACAAAAACCAAACACAAACCCTCTAAGAAGGAGAAATTAAGATGATAGGTAACTTGTGGCCAGGAGACTTTCTGTGCCACTGTGGGAAATTAAAACAAAGTTTGAGAGTACCAGGGGATAACTTGTTTTTGTTGAGCTTCTTTCCTGCAGCCTAAATGTTATTATGGGACCAACTTTATTTTCTTCATCATTTTGGCTCTTTGTCAAGGAATGCTTTGCTCCTGGGGAAAGCAAAGAATCTTCCATCATTGAAGACAATGGTGATTCTCCCATTCCATCTCAGCAGGGCATATAACTGAGCAAACCAAGAAATTCTCCACTTGAAACTCTGTTCATAATAGGAATTTAATTTTCACGGAGATCAAATGGGAAGATGAGAAATGATATTGGTCTCAATGGCAATTGAGAAAGGACAGTAATGTCCTTTTAAAAGATTTATTTTTGTTTGTTTGTTTAAAGTGAACTTCCATTTTTTTTTTAATTTCTGAAGTTTTTTTTCTTTATTGTTGCTAAAGTGTCATCAGCAGGTTTTAGCAAAGATGGACAGATTTTATGATTAGTATATGATGTTTATAAAAGTAGACTACTGGTCTACTCACACTGAGACTTACAAATAATGGGTGTGGGGTTTTTTCTCTCCATGTAGTTTTATTAATATCATTAGTATTACCTATGCATTTTCTCTAACCTAGTCATCTTCATGAACACGCTGTTTATGACATTCCAATCTGCAGTAGGGTCCCATAGCTGCAGAGCAAAATAAAAAGAATTGGCTACTTTGATTTCATACATTGGGAGCCAAGATAATCAAGAGCAGATCAACAGTATTCGGTGTTGATTATGGCAGAACTCTACAATAGGGCTCCAGGATTCACATTTCTGAATTATCTGACTCAGTGAACATATCCATCACCCAAACATAATTATGTTCATTGCATGTCTAGGTTATTATTAAGTGTAAAATTCTTCACTGACCCCTAGGATTATAATAGCTATCGTTCATTTACTAATTCATTCAACAGAATTTCCAGCTTAATAAAATGCCAGTGCTGCCCTCGGCACTACACACACACACACACACACGCACACACACACAAAAGCATTATGTATTTGGTAACTTTTCTAATTTTTAATTTGAGAGTGAAGGTATTGTACTTGTTTGAAATTTTCTAAGTCTGTACTTTGAAAAGAATTATGTGGCTGAACTATAGACATTGTCACTAAGAGGAAGGAGAAGGTGCTTTAATTTTCTAAGAAAATTAACTACAGGTAATATGAGAGCCACCTGTGACAGAAGCATTAGATGAGATTATTCAGTTGAATAATCAGGAATAATGCAAAGTCAGCAGTTCTGCTTGGGTGAGAGTCAGGGGCATCAGAGGTCTTTAACATGATTCCAAAAAGCAGATGGTTGTTTCCACCTACCAAGAACCTACAAGTCTGTAGTCTAGAGATGACTTTTCTTCTGTGAATGGGTTGTTGACTTCACAAGAAGTCACTACAGCATTTAATGGATTTAGAGTGAATGCATTCAGATCTTTATATCACAGTATGTTGAGGAACACAACACAGTATCATTGAAAGCAGCCCTTCTAGAGCTGTTACTGATAGTTTAAGTGGGAAAAATCTAATGAGAAGGTAGGTTAAAAGATATATAATACCTATAAAGTGTGTATCTTCAAATTTTAAGCATATTTTCATACCTCAGAGATGTGTGAGGTGTTATTTTACCTCATATAAAATAACCCAGCTGAAAGTGGTTTATAAGATTTCTCCATCTAGGGTAACTTGCAAATTAACCAAGAAAATTAATATAAACAAAGTAACTTTCTCCCTGATAGTAACTAAAAACAAATGTACTTATTTAAATCATACCAACAGCTTCCTTTTCTAAGAAAGAAGATTGTTATTTTAAGATTTTTAGGAAACTAATAGTATTGTTTCAAATCTGCATTGCTAGGATTTTTCAGAAGGGAGAGAAAGAACTTCTTTCCTTCTTTCTCTACAGTTAAAATGAGTTATGCATCACATTAGATAGAAGCTTCTGAATGAAAGCCCTTGAGTATTTTACATCAGTTTGGATTGTTGAGTCTTTAACAGTTTACTTCTAAGTGACTTCAGTTACTAACAGTGTTATATGTGGCTGTATTTATATGAGGGAAATAAGTCGATCCAGTTGGGAGTGTTTTGTAATATTAAGTATAGCGTATAAAAATCAACCAGGCTGTCGTAAGTTGTCCGTAATGTTATTGGCTTTGATTAAACCATACTAGGGGAAGATCCGATTGTGCTATTTCAAACTGAAGTAATTGGTTCTTTTATGTTGCAAGCTTTTTATTATCAATTTACAGATCCAAAGGCCAACAAACTTTCCTTCATTCTGTGTTCAGCTATTTAAACCACTTGCAAAGGGGCAAGTGGGGCATGTGGAACACTTTTCTTCTATACCTTCTTTTATACCTGCCTGAGTATTTTAAAATTCAGAGGAGCTTGTTAATAGAATGTATGATAGAAAAGTAAATGGTTTGTGATTTCCTAGATAAAAACAGGAAAACAAAACAAAAACCCATGAAAAATGAGGAATTAAAATAATTCTATGTTTTTATTTCATTTGTTTAATGGAAATGAACTCATTTCCATTACTTTTGGGTTATGGGAACCCAAAAGTAAGTGGTAGCTCAAGAAACCTCTAGGAAGGACATCATCCTGAGAAGAGATCAAATTACTTCTGAGGATAGTCTTTTTTTTTTTTTTTTTTAAACATAGAGTTTCCCAGAAAGATGATATGCTGTTTCACATGTTTGGGTGGCATTTAATAATGGAACCTATACTCACACAATGATTTATAGTATACAAGAGCTCATTTTCTTATGTTGTAGCCCTTATAACTGTCTGAGGAAGACAGGCATTATTATCAGCATTTTACAGATGGAAAAACTGAAGCACTGACGAGGTGAAGTGGGAGTAGCCCTTCTAGTAAATGGTGGACCTCAGATTTCTAGCTCTGGCCAAGAATTGAGCCCATTGGTACCATTGTCCATTGGTGGAGATTAAGTAAATTAGCATCATGCAAGAATATAAAGGTCTTTCCTGAGTATTTTAGAATTCAGAAGTGGGAATACAAAAAAGAGGTACCTAATCCCCACAGCTCTGACAATTTCACTTAAAGTAGACCATTCACTTTTAACTTTTAAAATGAAGTCAATTAATCATTTGTTGTATCATGTGTGCTAAGCATTGACAGCAGAGTAAGCTAGTAAAGAATACCAGCCTCAACATAATTATGAAAAGAGTGGTGCCTTCAATGGTTCTTTGAATGTGGTGGCTTCAATGATGAAAATAATTACCTTCAATGACTATACAGAATGAAAAAGACTTTTACTCTTTAGGGCCATTCTTTACATTACCAGCCATGATGCTTCTTTACTCAAATCAATATATATTTATCATACCCTATGAAGGAAATCCCACATTGTATTAGAGCCGGTTGTTTTTGTATAGAGTGAATTGGAGTGACAATGCATTTCATATGGTATTCTCTCCCCTTTTCTTTTTTTCACCATCAGGTGAAATTGGGTGAAGATGCCCCCAATTCCAGTGTGGTACATGTCTCTAATTCTGAAGGAGGTGACAACAGTAGAAATGGTGCCCAGGTGAAGATAGTTGATGGAGGCGAGTGCCACCTTCTTGACTTTGCCAGCCCTGAGCGTCCACTGGTGGTCAATTTTGGCTCAGCCACTTGACCTCCTTTTACTAGCCAGCTGCCAGCCTTCAGCAAACTGGTGGAAGAGTTCTCATCAGTGGCTGACTTCCTGTTGGTCTACATTGATGAGGCTCATCCTTCAGATGGTTGGGCAGTGCCTGGTGATTCTTCTTTGTCTTTTGAAGTGAAGAAGCACCGGAACCAAGAAGACCGATG
Organism: Neofelis nebulosa; assembly: GCF_028018385.1. Lineage (NCBI taxonomy): Eukaryota > Metazoa > Chordata > Mammalia > Carnivora > Felidae > Neofelis > Neofelis nebulosa. The sequence goes on along the minus strand of NC_080788.1, from coordinate 125,753,533 downwards.
TGCAGCAGCCCACCAGCTTCTGGAGCATTTCTCCTTGCCGCCCCAGTGCCGAGTTGTGGCTGACCGCATGGACAATAATGCCAATGTAGCTTATGGTGTAGCCTTTGAACGTGTGTGTATTGTGCAGAGACAGAAAATTGCTTATCTAGGAGGAAAGGGTCCCTTCTACTACAACCTTCAAGAAGTCCGGCGTTGGCTGGAGAAGAATTTCAGCAAAAGATGAAATCTAGATTAGCTGGTTGAAGGTATGATTGTAAAAGAGTTGTTTTTTTTTTAATTATGTAAAGAAAAGGAAACTAAGAACTGAATCCACTATTTCAACTGAGTCTCATTGTCTCCCTGAAAGACAGGAATTTACGTGTCAGAAGAACATAAGCTTCTAACATCTCCATACTTCTTTTACCACTCAAATGGCATTTGGCTAAATAGTAGCCCCATCACATCTCTTCCTAGTGAAAAGCCCTGAGTAAAAAGATCCCAAGATGTAGAAGAAGAAACCCTATTTCACATGTATTCATCTGCCTTGGGAAAGAAGTAATACAGCTGATGGAAGCTTTGGGACCTGAAGAACAGACTTACCTGAATAACTACTACGTTAGGGAACTATTGTCCTTGTTAGTACAAGGGGTATTGCCTAGGCTTTATTCAGCATGGATAGAGCCCAACTGGAAAATTCCCAAATATTTACTTATGATGAATCCTTGAGTCCAGTCCTTGTGCTTGGCACTTCTTGTTTAACAATGTTCAAGTAGTTTCTGCTGTTTTAGTTTCTAGCCATCTGGTGCTCTCTGCCAGTCTAAATATCCCAGAACTCACAGATGTATTGGTAGATACCAAGAATGATCCCTGGAGGGTTAGATTATCTGAAATCTGAGGGTTACTTTTTAGGCAGGTGGGAAAGTACTAGAAGAAAATCAAATTGACAAGCTACGAAAGGATGCAGAAAGATGAGGAGGCTTCACAGAGTTTAACTTTGAAGCTGTGGAGAGTGGGACTAATTTGTTAGCCACCGAAACATTGAAACATAAAACATACATGGGCCAGAAAAAGAAGCAGCTCAACTATAATTAGCATTGAGAATATACATATGAAATCAATATATTTATCATATACTCCTGAACTAAGGGAGAAAGGGGGATCGAAAGAGGGAAAAAAAACCACACTTCATTATTTGTAATTATGACAATTTTTTGGTAGAAATAATTACTTTTTGAAACATGTTTGTGGTATGTATATTTTCAGTTGATTAATTATGCCCTGTGATACTGATTAATTGTAAAACCAATAGGTCCAGTGGTACTGGTCTGTCCCTCTCCATTCCTACAATTATGATGTGGCCCCACTCATTCTTGGTCTTAGCCTTCATAATGGTGTTCTCTGAATGCTGAGCTGGACTCAGCTCTTTCTTTATTTATATATAAATAAAATATATTCTTAGCTGCTGTGGGAGGTAGGTACCCTGGCCATTCCGCTGTGGCACTGTTCTCCCAAAGTAGGTGAACTATAATGAATAATAGGTGCGAAAAAACAAGATTTCTTCAGCTGCAAAATAGAGGAAGGCAAAGTTAGTTTGAGAAAATTCTCATTAGTAATTTTGGAGGCTTTGATATAAGGCAACCCTCAGTGGCATGGAATTTGGTGAAATGGAATTTCCATTTCCATTTGAATTTGGACTGGGGTCTTCCTTTGTTCCAATTAGCTGAGGTCTGGTAATCTAAAGCCTCAATTGTACATTATTATAATGATATGTGTATATATATACATATATATATATACACACACACACATATACACACACACACGTGTGTATATATATATACACACACACCATATTTCTCTTTAAAATAAAGACACTATAGTTTTACCTGTAATGTAAGTAATAGCTAAATATCATAACCCCCAAAGAATAGACCAACTAATTTTATATCATAAATTTTTACTGTAAATTTGAGGATGCTGTCAAATCACAGTATATGGTTGTATTGAATGTACAAAGGTTCTTATGACCATTCCATTAATAATTGAATCATAAAATAAAAGTAATAGAAAAAAATCTCAAGTTGAAAATATCTTCTGAAACTAGTTGCCTCTGAAATGAGAAAAAGGTGGGAACTGAGTGTGTAAGAACCAAAAGTACATTAAAAACAAAAAAAGCTGGAGTGATATATCAGTCCTATCACTAGTTTATTGTTTAGATACTAATACATTATTTTAACTGATGATTGTGTTTTACAGCAACGTTTAAGCTTTCCAGTGTCTTAAAGTCTATAAAACACACCCACAAAGAAACAAAGCAAATTTTCAAAATGTGGCATCATCTAATAGATTTCTGGAAAATCACATGGAGAATAGATTATTTCAGACTTCTCAATTGTTAAATTCTATATTCCAGAATGATCAGTGGACCCCATTGTATTTTATCTTTAAAATGGTGTTAAGATTATGTGGTCCCCTAGAAAAGTAAAATGAAAACTTGGTTGCAGCACACTCACTCTGTTGTCCTTAAACTTCCCCTTTGTTCTACATGTACAATAATGGAACAGGATGTTAGAGAAGCTGGTGGGGGGATGAGATTTGGCTAAGGCAGTGCTAGTTGTCTGGGTAAAAGGATGATGGAAAAAGCACCCAGTCGTGATATATTTTTAAGGAAAGAGAAGGTTGTGTGTGTGCAATTCCTCTCCACGAGGATACTCCAATGGAGAAATGAAGCAGTGGAAGTAAATACACAAAGGCATAGGCTGAATATCAGGGAAAAAGATATGTTCAATAGAACATAGAAGACTTTCTGGAAGAAAGGCAGTTAGGGGCCAATGAAGAAAGTGAATTGACAAAGCTCAGGAATCCTACAGTATGTAGAATGGCTTGGTGTTACCAGAGTTATGTAACCTATTTATCTCAACATGATTTTTTATGATTTCCTCTGATGTATCTTTAGGAACATAACAAGAACTCATTATTTGAGGTAGAGGAGAATCAGTGCTTAGCTGGTATGCTCAGAGAAAGTATTAGATTGTCAATACCCACCCCACCTATCTTCTCTTTTATAAAGTATGTTCCTTTGAACAATTGTTATTCATATATATATATATATATATATATATATATATATATATATATATAAACAAACTTTGAGTTCTTCTTAGTACCTAAACATTCCCCCCCACCCATAGGCTATGTTTACATGGAGCTATCAGTTTAGCCTTTTAAACTGAATTAGCATATCTATTATTGAAATAGTTTCCAAGCAATTTTAGATATTATCATAGCATCTGGATTTACTCAAACATTTAGTGTTTGAAAGACTTATGTCTTGGAACTATTCAAACTTACTTTATTTTATTGCTTAGAGAAAATAGTGGAATCAACATGACTTTCTTGAATGGGCATGAATGAGATACCGGCACAATGATGTTGAAATGTTTGATATAGATATTAAAATGTAACTGACCTCCTTAGAGGCAGACTAGTAACTGCTCTTTGTATAGCTAAAGTGAAGCCATTTAACTTATATGACTTTTTATATTCATGTTTTGGATCTTTGGTACTATGTCTTCACCTTGTTTATAGAATTTACCCTTGATTTTTGGTAATATCAAGTTCTAAATGGTCTATTTATTTAAATTTTCTTGCCATTAAGCAGAAAATGCCTATTCTATAACCAAGGAAAGAAGAAAATCCTGCTGTCTTTGATTTTGCCTGGAGTGTATTTCACTATTTGGGCTCTTGAATAAAAAAATATGAAATATGTTAATATGTTGAGGTCATGTGTGGGTACTGCCTTGCTGCATAAAATACCAGAGGGGCATATTAAAGACAATATCTATGCCTTTGGGAGAATTCCCAGCTGGACACAGGTGTTCTTAGCATGTCCTGTGAGTTATGTCCACAGCAAAAGGAATGCACTGATGTACAGGACTTCCCATTCTGTAAATCTGACTGATGGTTTGGAAAATAAGCTTAATTAGAATCATATGGCCCCTGCAAAGGGGGAAATGTAGATACCAATTACTGTCCCATTGAAGGGTTCATGAAAACCTCTCCAGAATTTAGAGCTTTTCAGAACATGTCCAATGTCATGTCTCTCAGCAGTGGAGAATTCTAATTCCAGGAACTTAAAACGATATTGCCAAAAATCAGATCAAAAAAAATTTTAGTTATATTCCAACTTTCTCCCTACTTTCTCCTTTATCTTAAAAACAGAATTCAAACTTAGTCTTCATATGTACATCCAGAATGGGGTATAAGTATCTATTTCTGCCTTGGTGATTTGCAATCTCTTGGTAGTATCTTGAGGTCCTCTGTGAAAGAAGGTAGTGGGGCCTGGGAAAGCCAGGAAGTTGCTAACCTGGAAGAACGAGGTCCTGTGAATTTGGTCTATTGATTTGGGAAGGTTTGAAAAGATAATTCTCACCATTGGAAGAGGGCTGCTAGGTATCAGTGAATGACTTTAGGAAGAGCCAAACATTGGGCCACTTCTTAATGCCTTATGTTCTGGATAGCACCAGAAGCAAGGTCTCCGACTTAAGAGACCCAGCTCTGTTCTAAGGTGAGTCTGATACAATAGAAAGCAGACATGTACAGATATCCAAAAAAAAACAAAACTGCTCATGCAAGTCAGGGCTTGCTGCCCATCTTAGGCAGCAGTACCAGAGCTCTAGGGAGTTTATTTAATATTTACTGGGGAGATCTCAAGGACCGAGGAGATGTTAAATGAAGTCACTATTTGGGCTCCTCCCTCTCCCCAAAAGCAAACAGGTAAACACATAAATGAAAGAAGCCCACAGAAGGGGGTGGGAAATAAATTAAAAAATCTCTCAAGCCTTCTCCAGACTATGTCACTGGCCCATGTACTTTTTATGTGTGTTAGGATGAGAGAGTGTGAAGACATAAGTATCCAGTACTTTATAACCAAAGCAATTGAAAGAAATTGGGTAGGGAATGTTGGCCAGTTCTATTTTCTTTTGCATCACATTATCACCAGACTATATCACTAGCCCAAGCAGTCGGGCACCTGGAGAGGGAGATAGGGATGTGCAGAGGTGACCAGTGTGCAAATGATAACTACTGATGAAAGAGTCATTGACTCAGTTAGTGGTTGGATGTAGTCACATTAGTTTTCCTCTGCCCGTCTTTGTCTCCCTGGCAAGGAGAATATTTGGGGCATGATGCTATGGGCACTGGGTAAATGTGGTAAGAATGCATGTGTGTATTTCTCTGCTTCTCAGTTGCAGAAACAGAAATGCTTTGGAGATTATCAGTAGAAAGAGTGTTATTATATTGGTGCTGAGTGGTACGTGTGCTTTTAAAATTTGTTCTTGTATTTTAATAAATTTTGAATAAAAGAATAAAGTTACTCTTTGGTTCTGTTTGTTTATTTTTAAATTACTCTCTAGACCTTGCTCCTGGCTGGAACACATTCATGGTTGACAAGGGAAAGAGAATCCATCATTCTAATATTTATTCCTTGGTATTTGTGGGTAAAGACTCCGGCAATGCCAGGTTATTTTAATCTCATGCTGTGTGCCAGAGTCTTCAAGGAAATTAAGACAAGTTAGAAGAAAATCTTCAGATACTTTCCATATTTGTGAACAAGTCACACACAATTCATGGGAAGGGCCTTATTGAGATCATGGAGCAAACTTTTACTTTGTTAAATTTATGCCCCGGGTTTTTTAAGTGCTATAAATAAACTTTCCATGAGTTGGTTAAAGCTATATATATATATATATATATATATATATATATATATATATACACACTATATATAATATGCTTGTCAGTGTAATAATGTGTAATGAAAAAAATTTGAACACACTTCTATCAACTACTTTGCATTATGAGAAAGTATAAAGGATATGAATGTTTTATGGAGGCAGTGGTCTGTTAATGGCAAGAGATGTATTTGCAACATGGTTAAATATGTACACTTTAATCCTGGAAACAGGTGACTCAACCAATGTATTAATGTATCTTGAGACTCTGAACTTACTCATGGTTTCCTACTCAAAGTAATTTCATTAATATTTGTAGTATCTCATACTATTCCAGAATTTTAATGGAAATTTGAAGAATCATGACTGACAACTATTGACTGAGATTCTAGTTAGGGGTATACCCTGTGCTGGGTGCAATAGGATGTGTAAAAGCCATGAAACAAAATTCACGAAGATGTGACTCCCTTTAGGAGCCTATCATGGATTTGTCAAGGCTCTGCAAGTGACAAATGCAAATTAGTCTTCAAAAAAAGAAAATAAAAGAATTTATTGGCCAATATAATGAAACCCTAGAAATGATTGGGATGAAACTTACCTCAGGGACAGTTTGATGGGTCCAAGGACTTAGAAACCTTCAGTGCTTGTTTACTAAGTCTTTTGTCTCTGTTCTTTTGGGGTGTCAGGTTTTCCTCAGATCAGCTTCTTATCTTGCGTGATCTCGTTAGGGGAAGCTCCTCACATTCTTTTTTAAATTTCATTAAGGTATAATTGACATACAACATATTAGTTTCAGACGTACAATGTAACAATTTGATATTTCTCTATATTGTGAAATGATTACCACAGTGAGTTAGTTAACACTCGTTACCATACATAGCGTTAAAGAACTTCAACCTAAAATGGAATTGGAAGATAGAAAATGGGAAAATTCAGGCATATACCCTTAGAAAAACAAAACTTAAGGAATGGGAGATGATTTCCCATAAATGTCTAATTTATGGAAAACTGATAATATTGGAATTTTCTTAAATGATAGGCAGTTGGTCAGGGGTTGCCTCAAAGCAATGTTGGGAAGTTTCGATTATGGTTTCCAGAAGCAGGAATAAGAAATGATCCAGGTCAGGTTGGTCTCACAAGATAAGCTGAATTGAGATTTGTTTGTGTGACTGGACTGGTTTTGTCTGGTTAGGGAATTTTGAAACTTGGTCATTTGTTTTTGATTTTAACAGACCTAATCGAGTTCTCCCCAATTTGCACTTCCTGCCCATAAACACAGCTATGCCAAACCCTCAATGGACTCACCGGTAGCTTGCTACATTTAATTGCAATTCCTCTGTTATATTCCTGAATAAATACATCTTTTTGACAATTTTGAGCTTGCTTCAGTTTACTTCTTTATTTAGGTGGACAATAGTTGCGAAAAAAGGTTTTTTTTATTAGGACTTTAGGATTTACTATCTTAGCAACTTTTCAGTATATAATACAGTATCACTAATGATAGTTACTGTGCTGTACATTACTTGCATTCTAACTATAAGATGCTTCAAATAGAGTTTGACCCTATCACCAGAGAAGGACTTGAATTGGGCCAGCTTGTGCTGCATGTGGGTTGTGTTACATGTTGCCATGGTAACAGGGTCTGCTACCAAAAGGAGAGCAAGAAATATTGGGAATGTCCAAGGGTATCAGAAGTTAACTCTGTGGCCATTTCTTTAACTCCTCTTATAATGAGGGTTAAATAAGTGATTGGATGTGTATAATCAATAAGAACAAGTTCAGAGGAAGAAAGGAAAGAACTCTGGGTAGTGCTCTCAGAAGAGGCTCTGTGGAGTTTAAAATGAGTTGACCTAGGAGAAAGGGTAAGATTTAGATAGAGAGGAAGATGGACGGTCTTTCATTTAGTCAAGTCAATCTGTATTTACAAAGTGTCCATTAGATGTGACTAAGAAAGCCAAATCAGTAAAAAACATAAGACACTAAAATGGCCATCATCCTTAGGAGGGAGAATTCAATCCAATTCAGTGAAAGTTGAGAGAACTGAGGATAGGAAGCTATGTTTTTTTATTTCTTTGTGTTTCTCCCTCTCTTGGGTAAGCAGGCATTTAAGTATCTAAAATACAACCACCAATGGATGTTTTAAGTACCCACTAAGTGATAAACATTACCATCAAAATACTACATTTGGTGGGTATATATACAAATGGTATGAAATATGGTTTTCTGCACCGTGTTTACAGCCTCGCTGGTAAATGAAAAATCTAAACATGACATCTAATGTACCAGATATAGACTCCAAATGTACTGAGTCAAAACCTTGAGTATTGCCCTTTAACTCCATCCAGAAGGACCTTCAGAAGAAACCGGAGGGGGAAAAAAACAGAAAAGAGCACTTAAAAAATAAGAAAGTCTTTCAGCCAGCATTGAGCTCTTAAAGACATTCCAGGAAAATTTGTAATAAAATTCCTTAGTATAATGCCTTTTATTGGGGCATTTTGCAAAGGTATTCACAATCCTTTTCCAATTTTCACATGGGTGAGGATTCACTGTGGCTTAGCCATTTTAGTCCACTGCTGTAGGCTAGTTTTGTCTGTACAGGGGTAAAAGGCATAGAACAAACCCTCAACATATGCTAGTGACAAAACTTGGTAACTTTTAATAAGGAAAGTGCAAGGTCTGTTGTTGCAAAGTTCATGAAATGTCTGGATGAGCTTGCACACCTAGCTACTGAGAATTCAAGGGATCTACCTTCAGGAGTCAAGACGGGCTGGAACCCTGCTGCAGTTTGGCTCTTCACCTGCTGATATTTGTGGTTTAACTATCCGGGGTGGGGGAATAATTCTGGGTCTTGCAGTTACCTATGTCTACTAGAATAGTGGCAAAGATTCCTGGTATCTCTTGATAAATTATGGTTATTTCAACTGGCCTAAACCAGGGAGAGTGGACTGAGAGAATGCCAGGGATCCAGGAACCCATCCACTCCCACTCCCTCTTGACAAAAAGTTAACTTCTGTTTCCTCCCTGGCTGTGCCACCCCCTTTGTCTTCTCTTGCCCTCCAAAACAGATAAGAACTTTAGCCTGACTGCAGTGAGTATGAGATGGGATAGGATGGAGTGGATTGTATAGTTGATACAGTCTATGTAATTCAGGCAAAAATCTTGATTTATACATTTTAGACAACACATATGAGGCAATTTAAACAATCTACTAATGTGTGCACACACCACAAGCCTAGGTATCCTCATAGGCCACTCCCATAAGAAGTGGAAGATGCACTTAATGCTGCAGGACAGTTATTCATCAGGTGATCCTACTCAGCCACCAAATTTTCATTGCATTTTGTGTTACTATTCATCTATACGTTGTTAACCTATGTTACCTTAACTGTTTAAGGTTTAGGTGCTTTACCAATTCTAATGGGAGAAAGATTGTAAATGTTTGATTTAGTAAAGATTATATTATATTATATTATATTATATTATATTATATTATATTTTATTTTTAAAAAGAAAGAGCTTGAGTGGGGGAGGGGCAGGAGGGAAGAGAGGGAGAGAATCTTAAGCAGGTTTCATGCTCAGCATAGGGCTTGATGTGGGGCTTGATCCCATGACCCCAGGATCATGACCTGAGCCAAAATCAAGATTTGGACACTCAACCATCTGAGCCACCCAGGCACCCCTGGGTAAAGTTTCTTTAAAGTGAAAAAAAAACCCAAAAAACCCTAAGGGCAATTTTAGGAATTCTTACCCTTTGTTGATACTAGGGGAATCTAATCCATTTCCAACCATCATTATCTGGTGGAGACAAACCTTCCTTGCTTTTGTAATAGCTGTGCTCCTTTGCCAAACCCAACACTCAACTGACTCCACTACTGATTCTAACCATTTAAGTGTGTTTCCTATTACATTTTAAGGATGTGTAACTATAGGCTCTTTTTGTGTTATAATGACTGAAATCCCCTGAATTCATTCTTTACCACTATTTCTTATGGAAAAATTTTGGGGGGGGATATGTCTTCTTAGTTTGTGCAGAATTTTTAGAAGTATCCTCCTTTGGGTACATCAAGGAATGCCTACTTATATTTTGAAAAGTTCAAAGTTCTAGCCTGCATCCACTCCTTCCCTTGTTCTTGTGCTCAGAGCTTCTATGAGGAGATTGGTGGGTGATAATTGGGTCAATATTTTAGTTATATCTTTAGAAGATTTGTCATTTTCTATTATAGGTAAACACTTATACACACATTTATAAATATATTATTAATAGTAATATATGTATTTTATTCCATGGCAAAAAGACAGTTACCTTCTAAACCCTAGAGAAAAAAGAATCCTCTCATATACTTAAGGAGAGAGATATGTTGAACCCCAATTAAATTGTCAGTCATCATTCTAGTGACCAGATGAGAGTAGACCAATTATATTCCTACTGGGTATGTCATGATTGTAGAAAAGACATCAAGAAATTATCCAGGGCAAGGGCTATTTCTGTTTCTTGATGATTCATGTACATCTAGTTACACCCGTAGCCCAGAAACACCAAACGTGTTTGTATGTTGGTTTTGTGTGGAACTGGAAGGCCTCCAAATAACGTGCAAGTGGCAATAATCCTTTGAGTGCTGTGTTGCTTCACTGGATTCTTAGTCACTGTTTGGAAACAGTCTTCTAAAGCCACCAGTGACCTCCTTCTAATCTAGACAAGTCCAGAGGTAATTTTTGTTCAGTACTCGCTTTTTGTATTTCACAGCATTGGGCACTTCTAACTTTTATAGCTTCTCTCTCTTTTGCTGTTCCTTATTCACATTTAGTCCATTACAAGTGGATGCTCCCACATGATTATTCCTATATATTCTTTTTTTCTCTCTTGTAGTCTTTCTGTAACAAGGAGAGAGGATATATCATTACAAATTACGCAAGTTAGCTTTAGGTCTGGCTGTGAGGAGCAGAGACCTAAAATAATAATTACTTAAGACAGAAAGCTTATTTTTCTCTCTTACATAAAAATTCTGAGGCAGGCAATCTGCAGCTGGTATGGAAGCTCTGTTCCATAAAGTCCTTAGAGATCCAGGCTCTCCTTCTAGCTTTCTGCTTCATCCTCATGATGCCTTATAGTTCTTATATACCCCTCTCCTAGGCAGAAGGATAGGAAAAGGAAAAGAAAAAAAAAGGGCAAAGTATGTGTCTTACCAGCTTTGTACAAGGAGATTCTTAGAAACTGCTTTATGGACATTTCCACTTATATACCTTTGGCCAGAACTTTTATCATAAGACAATCTGACCTGTAAAGAAGATGGGAAAATATAGTCTTTATTCTAGGCAGCTATGTGCCCATCTGAAAATTCTATATTGTAGAAGGGGAAAACATATTTGTAACGACATTCTCCTATATTCTCTTCTAGAAGTTTTAATATTTGCCTTTCTTTTTTTTTAACATGAATTTTATTGTCAAATTGGTTTCCATACAACACCCAGTGCTCATCCCAACAGGTGCCCTCCTTAATGCCCGTCACCCACTTTCCCCTCCCTTCCACCCCCCATCAACCCTCAGTTTATTCTCAGTTTTTAAGAGTCTCATAGTTTGGCTCTCTCCCCAATTTTTGTTCCTTCCCCTCCCCCATGGTCTTCTGTTAAGTTTCTCAGGATCCATGTGAGAGTGAATACAAATGGTATATGTCTTTCTCTGTATTACCTATTTCACTTAGCATAACACTCTTCAGTTCCATCCATGTTGCTACAAAAGGCCATATTTCGTTCTTTCTCATTGACAAGTAGTATTCCATGTGTACATAAACCACAATTATTTTATCCATTCATCAGTTGATGGACCCAGCAATAGCACTGCTAGGAATTTACCCAAGGGATAGGAATGCTGATGCATAAGGGCAATTGTACCCCAATGTTTATAGCAGCACTTTCGACAATAGCCAAATTATGAAAAGATCCTAAATGTCCATCAACTGATGAATGGATAAATAAATTGTGGTTTATACACACATGGAATACTACTTGCCTTTATTTTTTAAAATATAATTTATTGTCAAGTTAGCTAACATACAGTGTATACACTGTGCTCTTGGTTTCTGGGGTAGATTCCCATGATTCATCGCTTACATACAACACCCATTGCCTATCCCCAACAAGTGTCCTCCTCAATGCCCATCACCCATTTTCCCCTCTCCACCCCATCAACCCTCAGTTTGTTCTCTGCATTTAAGAGTCTCTTATTGTTTGCCTCCCTCTCTGTTTGAAACTATTTTTCCCCTTCCCTTTCCCCATGGTCTTCTGTTAAGTTTCTTAAATTCCACATATGAGTGAAAACATAAGATATCCGTCTTTCTCTGACTGACTTATAATACCCTCCGGTTCCATCCATGTTGTTGCAAATGGCAGGATTTCATTCTTTCTCATTGCCAAGTAGTATTCCATTGTATATATAAACAACATCTTCTTTATCCATTCATCAGGTGATAGACATTAAGCCCTTTCCATACTTTGGCTATTGTTGAAAGCACCGTTATAAACATTGGGGTACATGTGCCCCTATGCATCAGCACTCCTGTATCCTTTGGGTAAATTCCTAGTAGTGCTATTGCTGAGTTGTAGCGTAGTTCTATTTTTAATTTTTTGAGGAACCTCTACACTGTTTTCCAGAGTGGCTGCACCAGTTTGCATTCCTACCAACAGTGCAAGAGGGTTCCCATTTCTCCACATCCTCGCCAACATACAATGTGTTTTATCCACCTGGAGCTAATTTTGTTTATGGCATAAGGTAAGAAATATAATATGACTTTACTCTCCTTTCAGATAATTAATTATTGCAGCATCCTTTATTCCTTTTCTCCCAATGATCTATGATGCCAAGTAATGACAAATCTCTTTGCCTGCATGGGACTGTCCCAATGCTCTCTGTTCTGGATTTTCTTGTCTATTTGTCTTTCTTTAGGCCAATGATACATTATATCTTTATTATTTGGTTGATCCATGAGAAGTTAACAATATTTGGTTTTGACCTATCAAAATGTCAGTTTGATATGAATTAAAACGAACCCTTAAGTTTAATAATAAGCTTTGTTGTTACAAGTGCCTCTCCCTACTTTCTTCAAACATACTTTGCTTTCTAAGGAGCATCTTTTGCTCTTCCACATAAATTTTCAAATCGGTTTTCCAAGTTCCAAGAAAGAACATTGTTAGCACTTTAGTTGGAATTTTGTTGAATTTATAGATTACTGTATGGGATAATTGGCATCTATCTGGCATTGCATCTTTCTATGAAACATGATATATCTTTCCATTTATTTAGATATTCTTTAATGTTTTGTAATGAAGTTATGTAATTTTCTCAATAAATTTCTCACACATATTCTGACATGTTATTTTGGTTCAATAAGTTAGTTATTCTTCAAATTACTATCATTTCATACAAGAGCTTGTTCATTTATATTTAATTATACTTTTACCAATTTATTTGCTTACCAGTCCTTCTTGAATATCAGGCCTACCTCATGAGATGACTTTCTTTTTTTCCTAAACTACATTTTTTAGCTCTTCTTTTAGTGAGGGTGTGTTGATGATAAAATGTTTTCTTTTATCTTTTTCCTGTGGATATTTTTTTTCACTCTTGTTTTTGAATTAAAGTTTAGGCAGGGATATAATTATAGATAACCTTTTGGAGATGTTATTATGTTGGTGTTTCCAATATTGCTGTTGAGAATCTGCTGACAGTCTATTATCCATTTGTTCTAATTTTTTTCTCTCTCTCTCTGGCTGCATTTTAGCTTTTCCCTTTGTCATGTGGTGTTTTAAAATTTCACCATCATGTACTTAAATGGGGATATCCTTTTATTTACTTTTAACTGGTATTGAATTGAAGATACATTACTCTAAGGGAATCTGAAATATTCAAAGCCATTAATTCTTTGAATGTCAATTCTCCATTTCTTAACATTTTCCCTTTGTTAACTCCAAACAGATGTATGTGTGTCCTTATTCTATCCTCCAAATCTCCTACTTTTTTTTTAATTTCTAAAGTGTTGCATTGCACTTGGTTTTGTCAATCTCTCTTATGAGTGCTCCTGTTCTCTTCTCATCTGTGTGAATCTGTTGCTTAACCAATCCACTGAGTTTTGAAGTTCAAAGTTTATATTACTAATTTATGAAAATTCTTTTGAGTTCTTTTCAAATGTTTCTGGTTATTTCTTGAAAGTGCCATGTTCTATGTTCTTATTTTTAATTCTATTTGCCAAAACTTTTAAAGTATATTTTAAGGTAATCTGCATCTGATTATTATAGCATCTGAAGACCTTGGGCTGTTTTACTCTGATTCTTGTTAGTTCATTGTTTATTTGTGTTTTTGATCATTTTATATTATATTCTTCCTCTTGGCTGATATTAATTTATGCAGATTATGAGGAACCTGGTTAAGGGAATTGTTTCTCGACAAGATCCATGTTTCCTTCTGCTATGTGTTCTGGGCCACTAATAACCTGGAAGCCCTTAAAAATTAAATGTAAACATACCAAGCGTTCAAGACCCTAACCTTTGTGAGGGCAGGCTAATCATTATGAATTTCCAGGGGAGACTCATTTTTCCTTTCTACCAAGACTAAAGCAAACTGTTCCCTCTGTTGCTCTTTTTCCCAGTGGATGAAATTTTTTCTGGCTTACATTTTTTGTTGAGGGAATATCCTTCCAAGTAACCCAGATTTCTGTAGGAGTCTCAGATTCGACTTGTTACTGTGATTCAGACTGAGGTCTTTCTCACCCTTCCAGGTCTTGATTATTAAAAACCTGAGCATCTAGATTTCTGTTGTCAGGAGATGCCCCTGGGCAGTCTATGACTTTAGCACTTGCTTACACTCAGTTTCAGGCTCTTTTAGGTGGCTTCTCCCCCTCCCCCTCCCCCTCCTTCCCCTTCCTCTCCCCCTCCTCCTCTTCCTCCTGCTGCTTCTTCTTCTTCTTCTTCTTCTTCTTCTTCTTCTTCTAACCTATGAATTTCTCTTACTTTCCTGTTACTCATCTATGTATTTTAAAGTCTATTTGTTAATTTTATCCAGAATTTCTCAGGGTTTGTAGTAAAAAGTTTTTCTGGAATATGTAGCCAATTTCTATTGTTGAAAGCAGAACTTGCTATTATTCATTCCTGTGGAATGGTATCCTTCCTCTAATGATTATTATCATCAATTCTATGCTAATGACAGTGAATCCCGAATCTAGATCTTCAGACCTAAACTCTCATCTACTTTCTATTTCCCATAGGCATTTGTTAATATGAATTAACAACTTGAATATTTCATTAGCTGTTAAAGCTCAAGGTGTCTGAAGTAGAATTTATCTTCTTCCACAAATTGATTCTCCTATCAAACATTGCTATTTTGTCATTTTAACAAGTCAACATTATTCCTAGATTTTAGCCTGTAAACCTTGAAAATACTAGAAATGATTATAGCATCCTCATATCCTTTATGCAATCTGTCACTGTCTCCTCTCCTTGCCCAAATATCTGTATTATAAATTATCATTCCTAATTCCTACCCAGAATACAAGGTCCTAATCACTTCACTTAAGAATAATCTGATAGAATTTCAATATATCTAGATATATTGATCATCTTTGTGGAAGGTAATATGCAAGCTACTAGAGTTGAGATAAAAGATGTGTTCTTTGGCTCTTTCCTCAAGATTCTTGGTTTCAAACGACTAATAAAAAAGTTTATTTACTAAATTCATACATATTATTCTTTGATTGAGTGTTGGCTAAATATAATTGATTGCCTAATTGTCTGCATCAGGTAACACCTGTGTGAGTGGGGACAAGAAAGAAGAGATTGCAATGTTCGCTGGAGTTAGGGAATGATAGTGAAGACAAAGTAAAGCAAAGCTGAAGGAGCTCCTTTACTGATGACAGATGACATCTTTCAGTGCCTGCACCTAGTCATACTTAAATATCAGCTGGATAAATAAGTCAATAAATGCCCATCCTTCTTTTTTTTTATTTTTCCTTCGCTTCTTCTTGTTAAACTTTTTTTCACCATTAAAAAACAAATCTATTTTTTTTTCTAGCCATCCTTCATTCCCCTTTTGGGGTTTACTTTGGGGCTTAATTTCTATAATAAAAAGAATCCTAGTTATCTATCCTCAGTGAGGTTTTGATCTTGTAGTACACTAAGATTCCCTCTTTTTTCTTGATTATAGTTACTACCTATTCCTCAAGACTCATTGTCCCCTTGAAGTGTGCCCTGGACCCTCTAACTCAGTTTTGTTCTTTGTCTGGATATCTGTTGCATGTATTTTCTATTTTTTTGAAAAAAATAATAAAACAACATGTAGCTAAGCATTAACTATTTTCTATTTCCCTTAATCTCTTTCTCTAATGATCATTTAATACACAAAAGTAACTATTTTAGTCATCTTTTATCTTCCTAGTGATAAACATAATGTCTGATTCATAGTGCTCAATACGTGTTTATTAGACTTTCTCTTGTGGAGAGAGAACTGTTCCCTAAGAAATGAAAAAAAAGTTTATTCCTTTATTATATCTGCCACCAACTGTAGTGAAGTCTCTGATTCAACATGCATATTTAGAAAATAATTACCCTGTGACTTGATGGGTGGTCGGGAACTCTTTGTTCCAATATAAATATTCTTGCATCATGGCATGGCTTAAAATTCAGCATCAAACAAAGAATCAAATTATTGGCTAGAAAAGTAGATTATTATATGTTAATATTTTTACCTAGTTCCAGGGGATTTGTTCTATCACTTGATTCATTAATTTACTGCCTTGGTTTGAGACTCTGATTTTACTCTGCCACATTAATAATAACTTTTTAAAAACTCATCATGGATTATGTGTGCTATATTTGCTATATCTGTGATCTATAAAGACATTTGGATCTAGACAAACATATATTTAGATAATTCACTGTTGGAGATTCTATTACAGATGGTGCTGTTAATTTATGGCTATAAAGGCAGGTATCTAATTTGTATTGTTCATTCCTTTTATCCCCAGTGAGTGCCCAGTACAGTTCCTTGAACATGGTAGATACTCGATAAATATTTTTTGAATAAAGGAGCAAAATAATGCATATTTACAATAAGGTTTATATAGGACCAACACTTCGGTTTATATAATCTCAATCTTGTACAGTATCTTATTTTCAGAACTATGTTGACCCATAGTCACTCAAATAATTTGACATCTCTATCTCAAAGGATTTATTTGTCATTTAGTAAACCACATGCTAACTAATTCAAATAGAGAAGGGAGAGGTGCCAAAGGAACATGAGAACAACAGATAGGTGTTTTAAAATGCATCTCACTTTTAAATATCAAATAATGTAATTTAATGAGAGGTCCTTATTGCATTATGAAGTTTTTCAATAAACAAATTGGTGGCCTCAGTGGTCAGAATACCTAGATTCTTTTTTTTTTTTTAATATATGAAATTTATTGTCAAATTGGTTTCCATACAACACCCAGTGCTCATCCCAAAAGGTGCCCTCCTCAATACCCATCACCCACCCTCCCCTCCCTCCCACCCCCCATCAACCCTCAGTTTGTTCTCAGTTTTTAACAGTCTCTTATGCTTTGGCTCTCTCCCACTCTAACCTCTTTTTTTTTTTTCCCTTCCCCTCCCCCATGGGTTTCTGTTAAGTTTCTCAGGATCCACATAAGAGTGAAACCATATGGTATCTGTCTTTCTCTGTATGGCTTATTTCACTTAGCATCACACTCTCCAGTTCCATCCACGTTGCTACAAAAGGCCATATTTCATTCTTTCTCATTGCCACGTAGTATTCCATTCAGAATACCTAGATTCTTATTGTAGCCTGTTGTTAGCTAGCTATGTGACATTGGTTGGTATTAGCTTCCTGGTCAAGTTTCCTTATTTAAAATGAAGAGGCTGGCTTAGTTTTGTGAAGGTCCCTTATAGCTCTAACTTTCTATATTTTATATTTACTCCATATGTGTTGTATATTGCAAACTCACTGGTCCACAGTTGGAGGCACCAGCCATCCTACCCTGGTGGGTACCCAACTAAGTATGCGGTTTTCATGCAGGAATGCAAGTTTGGTGTGATCAGATCTTCATATTTTAAAAAAAGAAACCAGAAATCTGGATTTTTATGTGAAATTTCAAACTTTTAAATATTAACCACAAAGTCAAGTAGCCTTAAAATACTGTTTAATCCAAACAAAACACAACAGTGGGTTGGATTTGGCCCATGGACTGCCAGTTTATGCTGTAAAGGATTTTTTTCTGCCCTTACCATTTTCAGTTACTACTTTTCTGGTCAGAGAACAACAGCTGCTGCATATTATTTTTCTGCTACTTCCACAAAAGGGTGGATCAAGCCCAGTAGAGCTGGATCATAATACCAATAGGTTTAGTGTTCCAGGATGTCCCTGCAATCATGATATGAGGAAAAACTATATTCTGTAAGTCTTACTTCAGATTTCTAAGATTCCAAGGTATACTATGACTAGTTACTTTATATATATCTTAATCAGAGAATTGCCAAATTATTTGGGAGAAGAAAAGAGAGATTTACAAGGGTTTCAGAAGTTCTATAGGCAGCAATTCAGTAGAAACCTTAGTGTCTAGTTCTCATTTTTGATCAAAATAGGCTCAGTGAGGGGGGAATGTTGTTACATATCTAATCCAATTATATTCCTTCTGCAAGTTTTATGCCTGATGAGGTCATCTAAACTTAATTAAAATTTAATTGAATCAGAATGGTGTGGCAGAAAATCATATGGCCACTGGAGTCAGACTTGGGTGTGAATCTAATTTCAGTCACTAACTATATAATCTGGAAGTTATTAATCTTGTCTGTGCTTCAGCTATCTATTCTCTACAAAAAGGGACAATAATAATTACCTCTTATGCTTGTTTTGGGGAACATAAATAACACATGTCCTGATATGGAGTGTATAATAGATAAAAGCTGAACTTAAACTAAATTTAACATACTTCTTTATTGAGCCTCTTCTATATGACAGTTTCTGTTTGCTTCTTATAGAGGAAATAACATGAACAAAACATTATTCCTACTCTCAAAGATTGAATGCTCTAATTGTGGAATAAGGTATAACCACAAATAGCTATCGTTTATGGTAGACTCTAATGTATATTAACAAATAGCACAAGAGCACATAGAAGAGAGAATTCTATATTATCTCCTTTATGAAAACTTTTATTATACTCCTCCTCATTGAAAAGTTCTTGAGTCTTGGTTATTTCAGTAAGAAGAAATGGATTGAGAAAAGATGCCAAGAAAGAACTTCTAGGAGAAGGTAACAGCATGAGAAAATGCATAGTTTCCAGGAACCATAGGGTATATAGTGAAGACATTGATGGAAAATATAATGGGAAGAGAAAAGAAAAAAATAATAGAAAGGAATGTTTTGGAAAGATGGTGGCATTAGCAGAAATATCCAACTCCCTTATCACCAGATTCCAATAAAATGGCCAAGGTCATGCATAAATGTGTGAAAACTAGAAACTATGAAATTCGCATTTTTAAAATGTGAAAAAATTTCAGCTACATAAAGTCCAAAAATGATAGACTAAATAAAGTATAGAATAATGACCTAAATCTTCCCTTCCTATAAACAGCAAGTGTCCTCTACTTGGAAAGGAAGAAATTAGCAGAGACTAGTAGAGGGTATTGATGGGCTGCTAATTCAGAAGAATGGCAGGCTGGGGGGTAAGAAGCCACAAGAAACAAAATCCAGAAGATCAAAAGTTTTATCCTGAAAAATTGGAGTAAGTTCTACCTCCTCGGGCTTCTTCTGTTCTAGCAAAGGGCAGGTAAAATTGATTTTTTTTCTTCACCTATCAAAGGGTATAAATAGAGAATGTCACCAAACACATCAAAATGATAATGTATTCAAAAGGATAAGACCACCTTTCTTTAAGTGGATGAAGAAAAATTTAGCAATGTTCTTATTCCTATTACTAAGATGATTCAAGAAGTTGTCACAGGTATAAAAAGTGAGCAGTCAGTTGTGAAAACTAAATATTCTGAGCTCATGAAAGATTTCATGGGAACTTTTAAAAATGCTTAATTAAAAGGAGGCAGTGAAAAGTTGATTGAATAGTTTGAGAACTGAATAATGATATTTTAAACTTTGACAATTTCTCTAAGAACCTATAGGATAAAAAAATGGAATTCTTGAGAGAGAGAAAAAAAATTGAACACATATTTAGGAAAAAAGCTACATATGATAGAATGGAAATCAGTAATGCACAGAATAAAAGAACAGAAAGAAAAAGTAAAGAAGTAAAGAAAGAAATTTTTTCTGATTGAAGAAAGATCCAGGTTTTTTGACTGAGATGATTCACCAATTATCAGGCAAATTTAATGGAAATATACTAACGCCTAGAAATATCTTGCTGAAATTTTTAAAAATCAAAGATAAAGAAATTTAAAACACAGAAGCTAATTGAAACAAGTTGGCTAAAAAAGAGCTAAGATAGGGTTGGCATCATACTTTTCCAAAATACTAAAGACACTGAGAATGGAGAATGAGCAAAAGGGTTTTGGATTCTGAAACATTGCTACACAAGAATTCTATACTCACAATGTGTTTGGCAAATGGAATGTGTTTGGTCAAGTGAGAGATATTTCATATCTGCAGGGGCTAGGAGAGTCATCAGTGTACCTTTCCCAAACACACATCCTGGGAGACAATGGATATTGACAGTTAAAACAAAATAATAAACTCAAGAATAATAAAGTCATAGTTAAAAAGATTAATTTTGGGGTGCCTGGGTGGCTCAGTTAGTTAAGCATCTGACTCTTGGTTTCAGCTCGGGTCAAAATCTCACAGTTGGTGGGTTTGAGCCTTGCATCAGGCTCTGTGCTGACAGTGTGGAACCTGCCTGGGATTCTTTGTCTCCTTCTCTGCCTCTTCCCCATTCATGCTCACTCTCTCTCTCTCAAAATAAATAAATAAACATAAAAAAAGATTAATTTTGAGCAATAAAACCATTTGAATATCAATAATTATTTCTTAGTGATGAAATATTTTGAACATTAAAATTAATCTTTAAAATAAAAGATTCATAGTAAGCAAAAAATAACCTAATAATAATTCAGTCTAAAAATTCAGATTAAATCAACAATAACTGGAAACTGATAAGAAAATCAAAGAACGATAAAGGAATATCATGTCTTCTCATATACTTGGAAAATGAATGCTTTTTCATTCTTCACACTAATAACTAGGGAAACTAAGTTCTATTGTATTTTTAAAATACATGTTAACATTTTTGTCAATGCTAGAAGGAAAAATGATGTAAACCTTCTAAATCACTAGAGAAAAGGAAAGAAAAGATAACTTCAGGTAAATGTCATTATGTAATCATTAAAGAAAATAAGCAATAACTATATATTTTAAGATGACAATAATTATTAGTTTTATGTTATCTAAGTATGGAATAAATTTACTTGTTTGCTTATTTGTGCTTTGTAAATTTTATACGCTTTTACATAAGCACAGATTTATTACATAATAAAAACAATTCATGTATATTTGAGTCAGTGTTGCAAATGGTATTAAAATAATTAAGAATTATTTTCAAATATGAAAAAATGCTACCAATATACTAGCAGTAAAAGAAGGATATTTCCACTTTTGTAAAGGACATATGTATATAGACCAAAATATCTTTGAATGATAAAATTAAGATTTATATCATTTTTCATGTTTTTTACATAAATTTTTACAATTACCTGGAGTAATTTTTATAATAATAAAAACCACCCTAAAAAAACTAAAACAAATGCTATCTAGAGCTTGGCTGGGGCTGGATTATAGAGGACTTTAATAACAGATTAAGGGTTTGGGATGCATTCTTGGTCAATGGGAAGGCACTGAAGCTTTTTAAGAAGGGAAGTAATGTGAACAGATTTGTATCCTGAGATTAAGACAGAAGTATTGTTATTGTTTAGGTTGGAAACAAATGGAAAATTGACTGGAATTTATTGTAATGGTCTAGACAGGAAGTAATAAGGGCCAGAACTACATCTCTGCAGCAAGGACAGGAAAGAGGAGAGGTATTTGATGTAAAAGAGGGGAATAATCAAGGGGACTTGGTGACAGCATGCAATGTTAGAGAGTTGGGGAAAGAGAGAACCCAAAGAGATATGAAATCAAAGTTACTGGGAAAACTGTGATAGTCTTTGCAGGGATAAGATAGTCAAGGGAAGCAGAAGGAGGAAAAAGTTTAAGAAACAAGATGATGAATTTGATTTCAAATATGTTAAACTTCTGGCGTTGAAGAGACATCACATCTTTGGGGTACTATATAATAATGGCTGAAATCCATCTAGGAAATACTCTTTTGAAGATATAATGGTATCGCTGAATGATCCTTTCCATTCTTGCTTGACAGCACATGAGCAAAAATCCAGAGACTCCAAGTCCCATAGGGCCAATGACCCCTATACAAGTGCCAGATTCCTTCCCTGCCTTGAGTTTAAAAGTCCCAATGCCAAAGATCTGCCTGGGTCAGAGTCCTATGAAAAGCGTAGGGGGTCCAGGGGGGTGCTCCCTCCACCAAACCTCCCCCATTTCTATACTGCTCTGGAACATGAGATGCTAAAGCCAGTTCTCAAGGCTTGCTCAGTCCTCTTTCCCAATCTGTCCTCTAAAGAGTGAGCTATCCTATGGCTCTGTTTCTCTTGATCCACAGGGTAGCCAATGGGTGATTTTTTGGGGGAGAAATATGGATTGAGGTGAATGTATTCTCCATGTGGCTAAGGCTCTTTGTGGCGAAAGATGGGGGCAGGTGTGAGAAAAGAAGGTAAGTGGACCACAGTATGGGGCAGGGCCATTTATTTGTACTTTTGTCATGAATCTTGCAATCTACTTGGCAGTGGGTAAGCAGAAGCAATGCACAGGACAATTAAAGGACATTTAAAATATAAGAGTAGATTAGTATTTTGGTTACTGGTGCTAAGTACTGAGTACAGCTGAGTACACCAGTAGGTAAGGGGAAAATCAGGTACAGATTTTTTGTAAGGCGTTTTTCCTAAACCACAATTAAAGGACCACTTGAAGAGTTTCCTTTCCCTTTGTGACTCATAGATGACTGAGATCATCATTTCCTATTAAGGGGAGACACAAGAAAAGGGAGGAGATGTATCACATTTTGGTCAATCCTGGTTTTCTGTTTTATTGGACTTATTCCTAAATAAAGAAAACCATATTCCTCATGTTCCTCCTAAGTCCATGCCTCCTTCCAAAAAATCAGCACCATTCATAAGCCCAAAACTGCTCTTAAAGACTAGATTTGGCAACTAAAATGACTTGTATGTCTGCTTCCATCCTCTTTTTAAAAACTCTGCCTGTACACCAAGCCCTACTACCCTCTATCTTATGGCCCCAGGACCAACCAGGGGTGTCTGGGTGGCTCAGTTGGTTAAATGTCTGACTCTTGATTTTGGCTCAGGTCATGATCTCCTAGTCATGAGATCAAGCCCACGTTGGACTCCCACACTTGGTGTAGAGCCTGATTAAGATTCTCCCTCTCCCTTGGCCCCTCCCCCCTTGCACTTTCTCTCACAAGAAAAATTAAATTAAATAAAAAATACCATGATATCCTGTATTTAATGGCCACAACTGATTAGATCAAAGAAGAGGCATCTGAGCCAATGTTCCTGAGTGTTAGAAAGTACTGATGGTGGATTACCTAAGATGCCGTGTTGGACCAGGTGAAAGCAAAGGAGGCTGATCAAAATAGATACAAAGAGAGACAAAGATACAGATATCCCTGCTGTCCAAGAGAAACAAAATGTTTTCCCATTCTTGGACTTTTCACCCTGTCCTTGTCCTCATGTAATTCTGCTCTTCCTTTTCTTTTCTCAGCTGCGTGTAAAATATACTGTTCCTCCTTACAAATCTTTTGTATAATCTATTCCTTGTAACAGATAATCACAAAGACTCTTATGTCAACTACACTAACTTGAGATAACTTAATCCCTTATCCTTAAGATTCAATGGTTGACTCTACTGGATTTGCTTATGTTGACCTTTCATCTTTCATATAAGGATGCTGGGGCATGAGAGGTTAAATAACTTGCCAGGGTCATGCACACAACTAAGCAGATTTGGGTGAGGAATGTTGGCTTGGTTTTCTTTCTTTGGCTGTCTTCATACTAAGATCTGCTCTACAAGTCAGTTCTACTTCATAACTACTGATAATTGAAATGTGATCAACAACTTTTAAAAAGTATCCATCCACAAGCCCCTTGGTGCAACATGCAAATCCAGTTTTTCCTGGTTGATTTTCCCTCTCCTTTTCTTCACAGTCAGTTCAGTTCTCTTTCTTAGCTTATTCTATATGCTATGCTGAACGAAAAGGCAAGTGAACACAGTTTCTGTATGCATCTCTTTCATTCTTCTGACTTTGCTAGAAACTACTCCCTGGGCAGGCCAGATGATACATTTAACTTCATACTCTACCAAATCATTTGGCAAAACTATCAAAACATTGGACATTTGAACAGTATTCAGGGTTCCCCTACTGAACACAGGTCTCAAAACTTAGTCAATACTCACTGTGGACAGAGTCACAGGTGATGAGAGGCATGAAACCATCTTCTTTATCCAACTCCTGCTGCTCTGTTTCTATGACTTCTAAGACCCCTGGGCTGGGCTGCCTGGATTTCCCAGAAGGAATTCTCTCCATATTAGCCATGGATTGCATGCAGTCCACTGTGGAACTGCATTTAGCAGAGAATATGATTGGCAAGCTCTCCAACCTTCTTCCCAGATAACTTTGGCTCACATGCCAAGATGTTGCATTATATTTAAGTTCTCATTGCAAATATCTAGGTAAGAGGAAATTGTTAAGACATTTCTGTTTACAAAATGCTTTTGCACACATAAACTTACTTGCTCTCAGAAAGGTCTACGAAATAGATACCATTATCTCCCTTGTTTTACAGATGAGAACACAAGCCTCAGAAAAGTTAACAGTGTTGATAAGTGGCAGAGCTAAAACTTAGCTCCAGGTCAAGTATTTTTTGTGTACAACCTGCTACCACTCATTCCTTCACTCAACAAACATTTCTTGAATGCCCATGTGGCACTGTGCTCAGAACTAAACACACTTCTTTCTCCATCTTGGGACATCAGAGAAGACTTTTCAGTAGGAGTGGCATCCAAGCTGAGAAAGGAAGTGGTAGATGTTCTTCAGGCAAAGTGGGAGGGCTGGTAGCCTTCCAGGCAGACCACATTTTTTATCTTTAAACTATCCCAGTGGACCTGAGAAATAGAAATTAGGCAAGCAAGCTAGGAACTAAATTTCCACAGTTGTGCAATCTCATTTTTAAAACATGAAGACATGCATCAATTAGCTTTTCTTTCTCCTTTGAGAGTCAAATTAAGTGTCTTGTCACTACCTTCTCAAGACCAAAGAAAGTTTAACACTTCAAAATGGCCTTTAGTTTGTTTTTTTGCTAACTTAATGATAATTGTTTGGCAATCCTACTTCTTTTTACTACCTCAGTAATAATTGAAATAGAGTTTTGACTGTGTACCTTTCACAAGAACTCTGAGGCTGCTTCCTATTTTGTGGCAACCCTTTACAAAGACTGGAATCTACTTTTTCAAAAGCCAAGTGATATGGGTTACTTATGCAGCAAACTTTAGAAAAAGGGATGCTGGCTGCAGAAACATGATCTGTTCTTTGGTATTCCATGGCATGTTTATGCAGAAGGGAGATACTTCCAATTAGTTAAGCAAAGTCATAACTTCTTTTCCAACACACAGGACAGCACTCCATGTGACAATGACTAAAAAAGTCACAGCCAGGACCAAATTGACAACCTGGTTTGGATGTTTTAGAAGGCTGTCTTATCAGCCCTTTGATTGACAGCAGTGGGAAAAGAGGAAAAGATATAATTCTTGCCAAATCATTAAGTCTTTGGAGCGTGTTTCATAATCTTCTTAATTAATCCCATATTTCACTGGCTTTGGGGAGAGTCAACACCCAAACAATGTAATAAATAATACAAAGCAGGAGAGTATTGACAGGGCTGAGGTAAGGAGATAGTTTACAATAGAACTTTGAGAATCACACTAGAAAGAAAGAGAGTAAGAAACAGTGCAGGAACAGGGGACAAAGTTGGCCTAGGTAGAATTATGTGTAACTTCTAGAAAGAGATAAACCCAGGACACTTACGTAGGTAGTCAAGGGACATGGGTAAAACTCTGTATTCAGTTATCATAAATATAGTTATTTCTAGGTAAATTCATTGGAAGGAGCTGGAATGGCAATTCATTGGGGGAAAACTCACTTCAAAGTCTGTAATTATGGGCTATTTGAAGAACAAAGAGTCTGGGCAGATCCCTGCTGCTGATTAAATGGCCCAGAAGCCTTGATTTTAGGATGAATGAATAAATTTATAAATGAATAAGTTAAGGTATCAGAAAACATTTTTAGTATGACCACTATGGCATTATTATTTTCAAATCCTTACTCTGAAGGAGTTCACAACTTAGAAAGGAAGACATGCAAATTAAGGTACATGATGGCATGATTTAGAGCGCTCTGGTAAAGATTTGCATGGAATGCTGAAACAACACAGAAGGGACTACCTCTACTTGGGAGAGTTAAAGAAATCTTCCTGGTGGAGGAGACATTTGATCTGGGTCATGATAGATGAATAAGAGTTTCCAGAATGAGGAAGAAGGAAGCAGATTCCAGGACAAGGGAATTACCTATTCACTCACATACCTGTCTACATTAACTCTTTTAAACGCAAGTATACTATTTGAGAAAACTCACCCTTGTCATTGTCATGGCTAAATTGACCATATTAGACATAAAAGCCCTGAGGATAGAAAACCGTGTGGTCACAAGGAAATATGATGTAGGCCACAAATGCAAGCCACAAATGTAATCTTAAAATTTATGGTAACCACATTTTAAAGAAGGGTAAACAGAAACAGTTTAATTTTAATAATATATTTTATTTAACCTAATATACCCAAAGTAGTTTCATTTCAACATGTAATCAATATAAAAACATCTAGATGGTATTTTATATTCTTTTTTGTACTGAGTCTTTGAAATCTGTTATATATTTTACATTTCATAGCATATTTCAACTCCGACAAACTACATTTCAAATGCTCACTAGACACATGTGGCTAGTGGCTACTGTTTGGAGAGCTTAGAAAACCAGCTTGTAAATTTTGCAGGATGGGATACCCCCAGGGAGGGCAAACCTAGAATGGGTCGCAGTGGAAGCCAAGGGAGTGCCGACTGAGGGTGTTTAGCAAGAGCCCAGATGACTAGCTCTGCTTATTTCCTGACTTTATCCAAAGACGGCCAGCAAGGTCAGCGCTGGTGTCTGCCTCTCCACCCACAGAAAGTATGCCAAGTCAAGTTTTCCTGGGAAAATTCTCATTTTGCCTTCCCTCTTTAATTTTACTTAAAAAGCCCACAGGCTATTCTTCTCAGTACCTGGTAATGTCTTTTCCAGCTCTCTTAGGAAACAGGGCCCTAAAATTTCCCTCACATATTAGCCCCAGTGGACCCGGTCTCTGTTCCATGGAAAACTTGCCCAGAAATGAGCTCACGGACCTTCTCATTATGGCCAGAGGCAAGTAGTACTGTCTGGGGCACCAGGAGTAGAGGTCAGAGGTGAGCTCAACTCCCATGAAACAATGCACTATCTCCACCCATAGAGACTAGACATAGGTGGTGCCCAAAGCTGACGGCATAAGAGAGACTAGGTCTTGAAGCTCCTTGATCCTATTGTCTAGGACTGCCACAGGATCAGATCATTGTAGATTTTCTTTCTTATGCCCTGGCCTCCTGCTCCTGACTGATCCTCTGGCTTGCATCTAGACTTCTGGTCCTCATACACCAACAATACTTAAAATGAAATAGTAGATAGGATGCCATTGCATCATTCCCTCTAAGGAAAGTTCCCAGTCATACATTTATCCCTGCAAGATCAGGGGAAGCCATTCAGGATGTGGCGGTAGCCTCAGGATCTGTAACTGAGACAATAGGGACCAAGATAAATTAATCAGTGGAAGAGATTTCATTTGGTATGAATCCTGTGCAAGTCCTTACCACTTGTAGAATTGCCTGTGTTGTGTATGCATGCCAAAGGGCTACTTGAAGGAAATAAGCCATTTCTATTCATCCCTTTTGGCAGTAGATAACTCAGGATCTCTTTTAAACTTGCTGGTAGTGATTAAAAGGCTTATACTCGAGGAAGGCGACATATATCTTTTGATGGAAAGCCAAGGCAAGCGAGAATGGAAGTACTAAATTGTTTTTGTTTGCATTGTATCATCATCATCATCACCATCATCATCAATTACTACTAGTACTACATTCTCCAGTTTGGCACCTTTCTTGAGTTTTATATACTTTAATTGCTTAATTATATTTACATTTTCTCTACTAAATGGCTTTTAGGCAGCCTAGTCCACCGGAAGGCAATGTGTGTGCATGTATTCGTGCATAGTTCAGCCTTTGTTTGAGTACAGGTAAATAGATAAGACAAGTCATTACTAAAATCATTATAGCCTGGGTCATTACCCACAATACCATCTGCTGGTATTTTGTCAAACCTTCTTCTATTAAAGAGTCATTAAATTACTTCTTGTAGGAAGCTTATAAATCAGCCCGTATGACAGATAAATAGGACACCAAGTAACTTTGTTTTAATTGTCTCTGCTAGCATCCAGTGTCGCTCAGTCTATTTATTTATTGATAGCACTTTAATTAAAGATACTCTAAATCTGATCTTGTCAATGGTGCGGGGGGGGGGGGGGGGGTAGGACTGCAATACTGTAACAAGAGGCTGAATTCCATGTGGTTTTATTTACATAGGGAAATTGATAGCCTGGTTTTAAATATGTACTTCCCTATGGTGGAAAATGATTTGTTTGTTAATAATTTGAAGAGGTAAACAGAAGTGGAGAGAGTTTTGCATTTATATTTGCTTATGATATGTTAAGCATAGAATCTCACCTGAAACCCATCTAACCACATTGTTGTCCCAGGGTAAGACACCTATATTGTCTTTGTTATGTTTCAGTGTACATTATATACATGCAGCTTAATTCTCTTTGCTGTCCAGGCCTTCCCCTGTACCCCACCATTTGATCTAAGTCCTGCTCTAGTCCTTATTACTTGTGGAGCTGCCTGAGTTGTGTGTGTGGATGCCTTGTGGATAGTTTGGGCTGGTCCAGTCAAGGGCAAATCTAAGGGCTGTGTTCTGTATTGCTGGAGCTAGAAAAGGGTCCTGATCCAAGACAACGAAAGATGCTAAAACTATAGGAATTGGCTCAGTTGAAAACAGTAAGAATAGAGCCAAGGACAGAATTTCAAGTGAGAATGAAAATAAACACTAACTCTGGGAGAGGTCAAAGTTAGAGACCAAAGTTGAAAGTGCAGAATCAAGAATTTGGAACTAGGTGGATTACATCAAACCACTCAGCGAGTAAATGCAGGATTTGGACAACATGCCCTTGTTTACCACGACTCCAAAGTTCTTTATATTACACCATACTTCTTCCTCTTCTATTAATAACTAGATGTTAGACTTTGGTCAAGTCATGAAACTCCTATTTCATAGGTACCAACACAACCTCACAAGATGGTTATACTTGTGAAGTTCTGAAGACATATGCAGATGTAAACCATTATCCTCAGATAATTAACCACTGCCCAGGGATACTCAGAACTGTGTCTGAAAAAACAGACACAAAGAAGAAAAAAGCTATGTCTTTGCATGGTCTACACAGCCATCTGAATAGATAAGAATCTAGGATATTAGTGGGCTCTTTCATTTTCATATTACTGAATTTTGATGGAATGTTTTTCATAGAATCACATTGTTAATTGATTGAATTGACTGGTTGTTAATTAAATCAAAGCAGCTGAACCAACTTTGTATAGACACATCAGAAACATTCCTTTCTGATGATCGTGGTTCCTCCAGACTTTTAGGGCCTTGCAGTAGGGAAAATCTTGTGAAAATCAAGTTTGCTTTGGCTCTCCATGGACAGCAATTGATGTGTCATGAAGTTCACTAAGGAGGCTGAAATGGTTCTACCCACAGAGCAACTTCTGAGATTTGCTTATCTTCTGTGGTTCCACTAAAGAGCACACATAAAAATCCACTGGTGTGTACATTGTTCAATATTTAAAACACAGTTGACATAGTTCTTCTGCTAGTTGGAGGCTAAATTTTCCTTCCCATGAAAGATTAGTGTAACTTCTTGGATGTTTTCATGGATATTGAGAATCATGCACATGACCGTGTTTCTCTTTTTGCTTTAATTTCCAGGAAGTTCTGAGACATAATTTTGGCTGACATAAATCAATTATGTTAAATATACATATGCTTACATGCTTATCCATTTGTGTTCAATCTCTCCCTTTCTCTAACGCCTCTTTTTGTTTGTATATTTTCCTTATTTTAGTTATAAAAAATGGATTCTCAGGTGTCTCCTATCCCACATAGCCCTATTCAGTCCGAGAATGGCTTCCAAAATCCTGCCATATTGCACTTTTTTATAACATGTGTTTCTTAAAAGCCAATTCAAGTCCTATGTGGTACACCAACATTTAGTAAACAACAATTAATAAACATTTACAATAGTGTTAAACTATATACATAAGACACTAGAACAGGTATAAAAAATAGAATAGTCAGTCATAAAGTATTTCATAAAGTCAAAAGTATTTCATTTTGTCTGCTGGGTTTTAAGAAACATCAAAATAAAAATAATTTCCCCCCTTCTTCTCTCTGGTTGACGGAGTACTACTTGCTTTCACAACCTAGCTCAAGTTCTGCATTCTTCACGAAGTCTTCTTGGCTGTTCTAACCAAATGACTCTCTTTTTGGAATTTCCATAGCGCTTTAAGCTCACAGTGCACAGTTTAGCATCTAGTTATGTTACCTCATATTTTTCCTTCATCATTTCTGCTCCAGCCACACTGAGCTTGTGCTTTATCCCCGATTCTCCCTGGTGTTTTCCCAACTGTGACTTTGTTCTTACTGCTTCCATCTGTCTAGAATGGCCTCTCCTGCCCTTTCCTTATCAGATTACACCTTTTTACCAGAGTCCAGGTCAAATAACTTTGCCCCATGCAGGCTGCACAGCCCAGGTCAGCCAGGGACATCTCTAAATTCATAGTGTCTACCATCTATCTTATGGAAATTACTTTAATAGTATTTTTGGACATCTTCCGTGTGATCTTTATAACCCAATATTATATTTATTTACATTTCAAGTTTAACTTGGGTAATGATGGGAAACATGTGGTTGTTCCTGAGATAAGATTCACATCTATTCCTACACCCTATGACAGAGGTTCTCCAAATTAGTTGTGCATCAGAATTACCTGTGACGTTAAATAAATACAGATATACAGGCCCTAACCTAGATTAATGATTGATGGTATCTGGGTTTTGGCCTGGATATCCATGTTACTTTGATGCATGGCCAAATCTAAGAACCTTTGGTCTATGAAAAGATTTATGAAGAATAACTCAGAAGAGTTTATAAAGCCTCTGAATGCTTAAATTTAGACCTTGATAGAAAGTGATAAGGAAATCAGTTGCTCTGTAAGACAGTACTGCATGTCAGTGGCTAGAGAAAAAGTTTAACTCTTAACAAAATGACAGTGCCTTAATATTTTGCTGGATATTGTGACATTTTTTTTGGTGTATGTTTACTATTTTTTTCATCTCTTACTTTGTGTTCTGGGTCTTTGTTCTTATTTTCTTACAACAATGAACAATGAAATCTATACTGCAACTACCTGAATGCTTACTTAAGAGATTTAGAACTTGTCTTTGTCCAAACTTTGTTACTATTACTATGCCGAAGATGTGTATTAGTCTGTGCATTTGGTTGCAAGTGACAAAATGTCAAATCAAATGAGTTTAAGCAAAGATAGGAATGTATTAGATGGGAGTTTACTGCTTATGGCAGAGCAGGTTGGCTGATCATCAAGCTGTTACTTCTCTCCTGTGGCTACTCAGTAGCTTTCACCTCCCATCCTCCTCACAGTTGGGCATCACTCACCTCTCATCCTCCCTACAGTTGGGCAAGCTCGTATAACTGGGTTCTGCCAGTGGCATGTGTGCAGAGGTGATAGATTCCACTTAAAGACCTGACCAATGAATCCCTCTCCTGTGCCATACTCTACTTGCATTTTTTCATTTGGTCCCTGTGCAGAGAAGACTCCAAGGACCAAAGAGAAGTGGCACACCTGAGTCCTGAGTCACTGCTCAGAGAAAAGCCACCTAATGGAGCTACACATCCAGTATGGACTATGTAATTGAGGTAAAAAAATATATCAGTTTAAGCCATTCAAATTTTGGAACGGCATTAACTATTAAAAACACTGGGGTATCCCACATAATAGAAAAAAAAAACTATCAACTTGTGAGAAGGGCTATTATATAACTGGCTCCTTCAGAAGCAACTAGAACCAACATTTAAGTATCTACAAAACTGTTTACTTGTTTCTAAAGAGCTATTAAGCCATCTCCCATTTGGTAAGGAGGGTGAGAGATTAAATTATGTACATAATTTTTACTCATAGAAGAGAGATTTGCCATTAAGAAATGCCATTAAGAAATGCCATTCAGGGGGCGCCTGGGTGGCGCAGTCGGTTAAGCGTCCGACTTCAGCCAGGTCACGATCTCGCGGTCCGTGAGTTCGAGCCCCGCGTCAGGCTCTGGGCTGATGGCTCGGAGCCTGGAGCCTGTTTCCGATTCTGTGTCTCCCTCTCTCTCTGCCCCTCCCCCGTTCATGCTCTGTCTCTCTCTCTGTCCTAAAAATAAATAAAAAAAAAAAAAGTTGAAAAAAAAAAAGAAATGCCATTCAGTTACCTAGAGAAGGCACACCATTGTTTTGAAAGAAGCCTTAATTAGGAGTGCCTTTCTTTTCTGGACTAGCTCCTACTTTGCTTCTTTGGATTGTATTGAGACGGAAATTTTTAAATATTGATAATCAACATTTTAGCTCTTCTGAAAGTGGAATCCTTCCATAGTCAAAACATTCCTCTTACCTGGAACCCAATTTGGAATATGGCAATAACAAACTTAACTGTATTACAAATTAACCACATAACTACAATAAAGAGGGTGGGAAAGAAAATTTCTAAGTAATCTTGGAAAACCATATTTCAACTAGATACCATAAGGCTAAATAGTAAGAACTATACAGAAATTGTGCTCTAGTTAGTAAATTTGTTGTTCATAGAGATATGGATTAGCATTTCTGCAGCTTATTTGTGTCTTCTAGGAATGAATAAATAAGTACATATAATAATATGATAATGAAAGCTACGTTTTTGTCAGAGAAAAAATTAGTAAAAGGGAAAGGCTAAAAAGAACACTGTCGTTGGATTGGAATCAGGTATGTCAGTATAAACTCATGGCTCTTCATATACATGGAAATATAGGTGTGCATGCATGTATGGGTTAGAATACATCCATATTTTCTGGCTCTGGCACTGAGGGAGGCTAGAGATAATGACATCCCAGTAGCAAAAAGAACACTATGCCCCACACCTTGATTTCTAATACCATTCAACAATTAAAGGACCCACACTTCTCAAAAAAATGCCTAATTAATGTCTGGGATCAGGAAAGTACATTAGAAGACTTGGAATATTTTTTGATGCTAAAAAGTAAGGAAGTGCTCCAAAACTGATGGGAGCATCTTGAAGTGTCAATTTGAAGGGATTCCAGATTACATAACTGAAACAATGTGTGTAATAAAATACATAATGATGGCAATAGCTTAAAATATGTAGAATAAAATAAATGCTCATGAGTCCATATAGACATAAATAATTATATAAGTGGTGGAGAAGGGGACAGTTCTTGAAGCTGAATTCCAGGGAATAAATGAAGAAAGCATGGTGGAAATAAATGTCTGAGAAACCATCGAACCAAGAGGGGCCTCAGGAGACCTAACTAAATGTAATGCAGCAACCTAGGTGGGATTCTGGAATAGAAAAGGACAAAAGGTAGAACTAAGGAAATCTAAATGAACTGTGGACTTTAGTTAATAATAAAGGAACAGTGTTGGCTCATTAATTATAACAAGTATATTAATGTAAGATGATAGTAATAGGGGAAACTAGGTGTGGGGGAAATGTGTATTCTAAAAATGTTTAAAAATAGTCTCTTAAAATTTGTAAAAATCACCACTTGGTCAATACTATAGTAATAATTGTTGCAGTCAAGTGTCATCAATGGTTGTTAAAAATAGTGGGCAGAAGAAGATATAAAGAAATGGAAAGACATTCCCTGCTCATGGATTGGAAGAATAAATATTGTCAAAATGTCAATACTACCCAAAGCTATCTACACATTCAATGCAATCCCAATCAAAATTGCACCAGCATTCTTCTCGAAACTAGAACAAGCAATCCTAAAATTCATATGGAACCACAAAAGGCCCCGAATAGCCAAAGTAATTTTGAAGAAGAAGACCAAAGCAGGAGGCATCACAATCCCAGACTTTAGCCTCTACTACAAAGCTGTCATCATCAAGACAGCATGGTATTGGCACAAAAACAGACACATAGACCAATGGAATAGAATAGAAACCCCAGAACTAGACCCACAAACGTATGGCCAACTCATCTTTGACAAAGCAGGAAAGAACATCCAATGGAAAAAAGACAGTCTCTTTAACAAATGGGCCTGGGAGAACTGGACAGCAACATGCAGAAGGTTGAAACTAGACCACTTTCTCACACCATTCACAAAAATAAACTCAAAATGGATAAAGGACCTGAATGTGAGACAGGAAACCATCAAAACCTTAGAGGAGAAAGCAAGAAAAGACCTCTCTGACCTCAGCCGTAGCAATCTCTTACTCGGCACATCCCCAAAGGCAAGGGAATTAAAAGCAAAAGTGAATTACTGGGACCTTATGAAGATAAAAAGCTTCTGCACAGCAAAGGAAACAACCAACAAAACTAAGAGGCAACCAACGGAATGGGACAAGATATTTGCAAATGACATATCGGACAAAGGGCTAGTATCCAAAATCTATAAAGAGCTCACCAAACTCCACACCCGAAAAACAAATAACCCAGTGAAGAAATGGGCAGAAAACATGAATAGACACTTCTCTAAAGAAGACATCCGGATGGCCAACAGGCACATGAAAAGATGTTCAACGTCGCTCCTTATCAGGGAAATACAAATCAAAACCACACTCAGATATCACCTCACGCCAGTCAGAGTGGCCAAAATGAACAAATCAGGAGACTATAGATGCCAGAGAGATGTGGAGAAACGGGAACCCTCTTGCACTGTTGGTGGGAAT
Organism: Neofelis nebulosa; assembly: GCF_028018385.1. NCBI lineage: Eukaryota > Metazoa > Chordata > Mammalia > Carnivora > Felidae > Neofelis > Neofelis nebulosa. Next base: position 125,718,475 of record NC_080788.1, on the reverse strand, counting down.
GCAAATTGGTGCAGCCGCTCTGGAAAGCAGTGTGGAGGTTCCTCAGAAAATTAAAAATAGACCTACCCTATGACCCAGCAATAGCACTGCTAGGAATTTATCCAAGGGATACAGGAGTACTGATGCATAGGGGCACTTGTACCCCAATGTTTATAGCAGCACTCTCAACAACAGCCAAATTATGGAAAGAGCCTAAATGTCCATCAACTGATGAATGGATAAAGAAATTGTGGTTTATATACACAATGGAATACTACGTGGCAATGAGAAAGAATGAAATATGGCCTTTTGTAGCAACGTGGATGGAACTGGAGAGTGTGATGCTAAGTGAAATAAGCCATACAGAGAAAGACAGATACCATATGGTTTCACTCTTATGTGGATCCTGAGAAACTTAACAGAAACCCATGGGGGAGGGGAAGGGAAAAAAAAAAAAGAGGTTAGAGTGGGAGAGAGCCAAAGCATAAGAGACTGTTAAAAACTGAGAACAAACTGAGGGTTGATGGGGGGTGGGAGGGAGGGGAGGGTGGGTGATGGGTATTGAGGAGGGCACCTTTTGGGATGAGCACTGGGTGTTGTATGGAAACCAATTTGACAATAAATTTCATATATTAATAAATAAATAAATAAATAAATAAATAAAAATAGTGGGCAAAAATGTGAAGAGAAATAGGATATTTGTGTGGTTTCGAAGTATCTCAGCATAAAATGCTTATTAATTACAACAGGAAAATAAGTAACTTTATAGTGGAGAAACCTGATAGATACCACTTGATCCAAATGATCAAAGGTAACACTAGTCAATAAACTTACTGACATCCTGTGCCTCCTAATATTTATGTAACATCCCTATAGGCAGGTGCTTCTTAAGTTTTAACATTTATACAAACCACCTAGGGATCTTGTTAAACATGAAAATTCTGATTGAGGAGAGACAGGGCCTCAGATTCTGAATTTCTAGTAGGATCCCTGGTGATCTGATGCTGCTGAGTGGACCATGCTTTGTGAATCCAGGTCTGTAGGAAAAACCTGTAACCTTTTCAGCAAAGGGTGAGTTGGGTGGCAGGAGAATGTTCTCATTCTTTTGTAACCCCCCTCCAGACTTTTCTTTATCTTGCTTGAGACACAAAGGGATGTACTTCTTTCCTCAATACCTTTTTAGCATCATAGACACCCAAACCTCAAATAAGTATTATTTCTAAGCAAAATGCTTTACATGAAGAATTTGCATGTGACAAGAGTTTTCCTTTCCTGGAGCAGATATGTATGTAGCCCATCTGTTTTGGAAAAGGCAAGAGAGGTAGTAAGCATACTGAGTAGCAATAGTTGATAGTCTTGGCCTACTAATATCATCAGGTGTCCATGAGTAGGAAACTTTGTTACACTGTGTTTGGGAAGAGTACATTAAAGCACTATTTAGGGAATGATCCTGAAGGTTCACAGTTACTGCATAAAAGTCCAAGGAGTGTATTAGTACCAAGGCTGAAGAGAAACTTTCCAGCAGCATGGAGCAGTGTGTAATAGAAAACATGGCTGCACACTCATTTGCTGGTATTGATTCCAATGGAATTTTGTATCCTTGTAGAATACTGTATTTGATGGCTGTTCAGGCTTCTTAGTAGCCAGCTAGGTTGCTGCTGGCCTGGCCAACATGCCTAACCTTCCTATTTCAGAGATAGCAGCTGCCTAATGATGTAGAACTAAAGGTCTCTCTTCAGCAGGATGATTTTAGAGAGCATTTGAGCCATTGTGCTCTTGGCCTTATTTTCTGGATTGAAAAGATTCTCAATTCTAAGAAAATGTGAATGGCTTTTCTTTGTGATGCAATTGCATTTTATGTTTTGGGGTCGTATGGGAATTCATGAGAGCTGAGCTAACCTCAACTAAGAAAATGAAATTGGGATGGAGAGTGTCCAGGTGTCAAGATTGTGGTCAACCATTGAAAAGGCTCCCTCTCCGACAGCTGCTGGCACCACACTGAAAGTGCATGGAGATAATCTAGTTTATTTATTTTTTGTCTCAGGACATTTCATTTTCTGGCTCCATATAACAGTCTTTATTTCCAATCCTTTTGCTCTCAGTAGGCTTTCCTACCATGTTCTGTCATGTTTGAATCAACGATGATTTGGAAAACCTGCCTAGCTTTCATTTCATCCCTGTCCCTTCCCCTCTCACCTCTGGCGTTGCCTCTCCAGTTACCCCACCTGATTTTGTATCTTGCAACCCACAGGCAAACAGTATTTTACCTTTCACACATGCCAAGAGACCCTTTACCTGTACCTCTTATGGCAGGTGGTGCCTTCCAAATTCTGAGAGATAATGACATCTAACCTGAAATTCTATTCTAAGTGAAACTTGCAATCACTTTCCCTGAAAAAAGTAAATATTATTTCTGATAGAGCATTTCTTGAAAAACTGCTGAAGCTAGGATGCACCAAAGTAAGGAATAAACCCAAGGTAAAAATCTCTGGGATCCAGGAAACATGGAACTACACAGGAGAGGACCAAAGGGAACAGCCAACATGATGATAAAGGGACATCCCAGAACCTCAAGAATGACAGTCCAGATTGGAACAAGAGGGTTGGGACAAGAGAACGAGCAGGAATTAAGTTGAACTATATTGAGAGTTTGGAGAGAGGTGAAATATGTGTGGGGGACAGGGAGGCATGTAAAAAAGACCAATGCTCCTCTTCCACATCATTAACATGGGAAAAATTAAGAAAGATCACAACACACGCTGTTTAAACATGGAGAAGCAAATTGTGGAAAGGAATAGCTAAGTGCTTGCTTCTAAGGACAAGACCAGGAAAGGAACACAAAGAGATGGTTGATTTTATTGAAAGACTTGGAAAACTGTCTGACATTATATGAAAATATCAGACATTGTTTTTATTTTCAAATAAGAGAATGGAGTGATTTACTTCAAGGGATAAGTAACCCTGATAATGGTCGTAAGAGTCAAGTGTCTAAATTAATCCAATTCAAAAACTTACTAGGCATGTGTTATGTTACAGATGCTATGGAGACAAAGACAAATAATATAATATTTCTGCCCTCAATGACCTCACAATCTAGGCCAAATGAGACATGCATACAAATACTGTGATGCAGAATGTGATCATAAATATTGCAAATAATGCTCTGGGGAGTATGGAGGAAGAGGTAATGGCGTCAAAGTAGTTGGATTTGAGAAGGATGCAAGGAGAGTTGCCCAATACCCTGTGTGAACTGGTTTGCTTCCAGTTTTTGTTCCTGGTTTTTGTTTGGACAGAATGTAAATGATAAGGAACCTGTTTCTTAACTTTAAAATATTCTTTGGGTTAGGAGAGATTTGGACCTCTAGAGATAGAAAAAAGGAAAAGCATCACAGATGAAGAAGGAACTATAATATAGTTGCAGGAATAGGGTGACAAAGGGTGTGTGAGGAGACTGGCAAGTATTATATGTGAGTAAAGAGTGCATGGAAGAAATATGGCCTGTGGCCAGTTGAGAGCAATGAGTGTCAGAAAAATATAAATCTGTTTACACAAAATAAATAAACAAGATCCTGAAAGTCAACAGTTTGATAGAGGGTCCTCCTGTGTAAGACTTGTGGTTGTCTGTATATTCCCAGTGCCTAGCTCGTATCTGGCATGAGGTAAGCAGGTCAATTTAATAGAATACAATCAGCCATTTGTCTTTTGAAATAAGTACAAAGAGGCCATTCCCTGAAGGACCATTACTCATGATACTGCAGCTAGTAACAATAATGCTGGTGACTCACATTTATTGAGTATTTAACATGTAGTACATTAAACTAAGCACTCCATTGAATCATCTTGACTTCCTAGGTGGTAAGAATGTTAGTAAGTTCACTTTTTAGATAAGTAAAACTGAGGCTTAGAGAAGGTAAGTGGCCTACAGATCTTCAGACAAATACTTCTCTTGTCTTTCTTTTAGATTATGTAGGTATTTAGATCACCCATTTATAAAATTGTACAACATTTTTAAAGAATGATGATATTGTGATACCACTTTATTTTATTCTACAAAAGGCTTAATTGTTGCATTTCATTTAGAGTTGGCCACAAAAGTATATAAATATGATCCCAATTTTGGCTTAAAATAGTACATATATCTGGAAGAAAATATATCAGAATTCATCAAGTCTAGGACAGTATCAGCAGTATGATGCACTATTATTTCTTTTAACAATAAGAAATAAAAAATTCGGTTGATTAAATTATGGTATGCTACCAATTGTGAGGCATAACCTCATTTTGGAGATGTTAAAATGTAAGAAAATGTCTATCGTATAATAAATGAAATATACTGATTATAGGGTAGTGGAATTATATATCGTTTAAATTCTCTTTCTTACAGGGCGACCTGGGTACCTCAGTCAGTTAAGCATCTGACTTAGCTCAGGTCATGATCTCACAGTTTGTGATTTTGAGCCTCACATTGGGCTCTGTGCTGATGGCACAGAACCTATTTGGGATTCTGTCTCCCTCTCTTTCTGCCCCTACCCTGTTTGCTCTCTGTCTCTCTCTCTCTCTCTCAAAAGTAAAGTAACAACAATAAAAAATGAAAAAAATAATTCTCTTTCTTATAATATACATATATTTCTAATTTTTCAGCAATTAATATATATTACTTTGATTCTCAGAAAGTTGATTTTCTAAGTGTTGGGAATATTCAGAGCATCCCCACAACTAGGAATAAAAATATAGAATTTAGATAGTAGACATCAGCAGCTTATACTATTGTTTTTTGAAGTAATTTCAGCAACCACTCTATGATTGACATGTATATGATTGACATAAATTCCCTGAAAGACTGTGTTGTCACACAGTTAAAAAGGGAAAGGGGATTTCCTGTAAAACATGGTGGAATAAAGGCATGTTTATTTCAATTATTTCAATTCCTAACTCTTTCCATGCCAGAAACCTGATGAACACAACAATTTAAACTTGGAAATGTAAAATTTTACCTGCACTGAAACTTGGTTAAAATCCCCAAACACAGTCTATGAATTGCAACCATCCATCAAATACTGTGGGGCTTGAATCAAATGGAAGAAGACATTGAAAGCCAACATATACCTCTGAGCTTCAGCAGAGTATAAATTTCTCTCAAAGTAAGCAAGGATCCTAATGGGCCTAATGGGTCCATCTGGTGATTTTTTAAATTAGAATAGTAAGGAAAGTATGGCTAGCCATGAGAAAAGTGAAGAATATGATGGTTGGGCGTGTACTGCTGACAAAAGCTAAACACTAAATCACCAAATAAAAGAAATCTGTGATAAGATGTTTCACTGAAAGTCACATAAACAGCAGTCACATAGATCTGCTGCAGAAAGATATCCCCAGCACAGAAGACAGAGCAAATTTGGTGAGAAGGAGCTCAGAGATGACAAGCGAGGTGACGTAGGTCATACACCTACCCATTCCTGGATTGTTTTTTAGTAAAAAGTAGGCCATGTTAAAACTGCTGGTTCAAAGATGAATGATAAGCCAAAGAGACCCAAAGCAGAACTTTGGCACAGGTGCTACAAAAACAAAAGGATGAAAGATACATCAGTTTTATTAAAGGATGAAAGATACATCAGTTTTATTAAAGGGCAGATGAAAGTACCTTTTAGAGAAATATGAACTTTCTAGGAAATAAAATTTCAGCTAAACACTTCTTTGTACCTCAGAGAATTAGCAACAAAAGGAGCTACTTAAAAAATAATGAGTTTAGAAATATAAAAATCTTAATCACTTTTAACTCATTAAATTTTTTAATTTAATTTCTAATTAATTAATTTTTAATTTAAAAATCAGTAAGACAGTATTAGAAGGCACAAACTTTGCACTGGCAAAACTCAGGGAAGAGGTTAAGAAAAACTAACACTTGCAAAAATAGAAGCTACATAGAGGAGGTCAAAAAAATAGAATGGGTATTACTCAAAACATTTCAGACCTCAAAACTATCAGGTCAATGACATGATATTCAGGCTTGAGGATATCACCAAGGGAAAAAACAGCTGTCAGATATGGAAGATAAGGATATCAAACAATTATACAATTAGTGTACATGAGGTATAGAACATGTAGAAATGGAAATATATTCAAAGATTAAATAGAAGAAAAATTCCACAAGTAAAGACAAGAAGACTATTCAGGAAGAATAGTTTACCTTTAAGTGTGATCTGGTGCCGAGTTTCCTTATTGCTGTCAAAAGAGTTCTGAGGAGCGCCTGGATGGCTCAGTCTTGAGCAACCAACTTCGTCTCAGGTTGGAGTTCAAGCCCTGCATCGGGGTTTGTGCTGACAGCGCTCAGAGCCTGGAGCCTGCTTCAGATTCTGTGTTTCCCTCCCTCTCTGCTTCTCTCTCTCTCTCTCTCTGTCTCTCTCTCTCTGTCTCTCTCAAATAAGTAAACATTAAAAAAATATTTTAAAAGAAACAACCAAAACAAACAATCCATATTGTCAATTACTTACAGGATAGTTAGACATATTTCAGCCTAGCCATAGTAAAAGATTAAAAGGAAGGCTGGCATATCTATCTGTCATCTATCCATCCATCCATCCATCTAGATAGATACAGTCATAGATATGCAGATATATATGCATACTATAGGTATATATACTAATGTATACTATATGTATACATACTAATATGTATATATAACTAAAATATTCTGTTATCTGAAAAGAGTAAGTTGAAGACAATTTGTCACAGCATGGAATTTTTTGATTTATGAAGACTATATGTGAATACAAAATTCTGGAAGGATGTCAAGACACTTTATATTAGTTATGTCTTAGATAATGGAGTCCACTTTATATCTTTCTGACTGTTTAAATTTTAATTATGAACATATATTACTTTAAAAATTAACTTAAAAAATAAAAATTGCCTTTTCCTTCAAAAAAAATATTGCCAGCCTGTTTTGCTGAGTCTTCCTTGTCACTTATAAGACATAATTCTATTGTTAGATAATTAATTATAAAACAATGACTAAAAACACTATGATATATCATAAGTTCATTCTCTAAGCTAGCTAAATTCATGGAATTTTGGCATGGACATAGCATATTTTCATCATATTTATTTATTTTTCCACCAAAAAGAAACTTCACAATTTAAAGTCACATCATGAAAGGATGTAGGATGTTTTGCAATTTTGTTTTGCTTTTTGAAAGAACATGATTCTCCAAAAAATTAATTTTTTTTTTTTGCATCTGACACAGAAAGGAATTTTCAAAGTATATAGAAAATATAAAAGACCAAAGAAAATGACGCTAGTAGTGGGCAATATTAGGGGGATTGCAGTCACTTTTTGCATTTAAACAATCTGTATTAAAAATTCTATATTCTCTATATCCGACTCTACTATTCTACTACAGGAGGCACTGAGAAGCCACCACAGGTTTAAACCACAAAAACACATAAAGATGAGTTGATTATGAAACTAATGAAATTTCACTTTTAGTACCCTAAAGAGGTCCCTCCTGGAAAATTATACACATGCCAGACCCCACAAAGCTTGACTCTACCCCTAGTGACCATATCCATGCTCAGTAGGATATCTTGCTTATAATAGATCCAAAGAATGATGATACTTAATTGAGGAAGTTATCTTTCTCTGCTTTTCTCCTAAACACTTCGTCTCTACCTTAGTGAACAGAAAAATCAGGAGCAAGGAATAATATCCCAGGTCAATGATGGTCACAGATGTGACTTTCTGGGGCTGAAATTCTCTTCCTTGTCTTTGGCAGTAGTCAGACAACAGAATGGGTGACATGGGCAATACCTGGGCCACTGTCTTCTCCTTTCTGACCCCTGTTCATGTTGGAATTCCATAATTTCCTTGAATATTCTGGACTCTTTTCCTCCTCAGTTCCTTTGTGCCAACTGTTTCTTCAGTTTATGTTTAAAATTATAATTTGTGCTTAAACCTTTTCTTTACTTTGTATGGGGTCTGCTCTTTCTTATCCTTGGAGTCAGCTTCAATATCACTATCCTTCCTCAGAAAGACATATCTTAATCTGACCATTTGCACCCATGACTTATAACCCCCAAATCTCAATGGCTTAAAACAACAAAGCTCAAATACCATATGATTTTACTATGTGGAATCTAAAAAAACAAAACAAAACAAAACAACAACAAAAACAAAAACAAATGAATAAACAAACAGCAGAAACAGACCCACAAATACAGAGAGCAAACTGATGGTTGCCAGAGGTAAGGGAGAAAAGGGATGGGTAAAATGGGTGAGAGAGAGAGGGAGATACAGGCTTCCATTTGTGGAACGAATAAGTCACAGGAATAAAAGGTAAAGTATAGGGAATGTAGTCAGTGATATTGTAATAGTGTTTTATGGTGACTCTTGTGGTGAGCATAAGGCATAGAGATGTTAAGTCACTATATTTTATACCTAAAACTAATGTGACATTGTGTGTCAACTATGCTCAAATTAAAAAAAAAAATTAAACTTGTATACCACATGTAGAGTTCATATATCCTAAGTTAAATTTCTGGTGTAATTTCTGGATATCCTTGTCCAATAATAAATACAAAATGATACTGGAAAAAAGAAAAGAAAAGGAAAGGAAAGGAAAGCATTGTATTGAATAAAAATGTTACAAAACAAAACAAAACAAAAACATCAAAGGTCAATTTCTCATTCACACTTCAGACCCAAAGCAGGTCAGGACAGTTCTGCTTGTTATAAGCTTTCAGGGCTGTGATGGGTGCTCCATAGTTCTTGGATGCCACATTTTACTGCATGCCTTTACAGTATTTATTTGTGGTAGAACAGAGCAGAGAAGGTAGAAAATGGTGTGGCACGCCAGCTCTTGAATAATCCATGTGGAAGTGACATACATGTCCTCGGTTCTTTGGCGAATGCAAAGGCACATGGCCAGATTTAATATTAAGGAGCTAAAACATGCAATTGACTCTAGTGTTTGGAAAGTTAGAACAAGAAACACTGGTGACCAGTACCCATGTCTGCCACTCACCTTATCTAGAATCAATCCCTTCTTTCTTCTCTAGGTCAGTGTTGGTTTTGAGGAAACCCAATGAAGAGAAATCCTCTTTACTAGCTGAGTTTGAAACCACTTAAGAGATAAGACAAATAATTCAAATATAATGCTGGAGATAAAAAAGTTAGCTTTATTACTGAATGGAAGGAAATAGCTTAGTTGTGTGGCAACAGAGAGTTTCCTAATATCTAATGCCACATTTGGGCCATCACCTTTCAGAAGGGGCTTTCAGAGGGAAGTTGTTGCCTCGGAAGAAGAAAAAATGGAAGGGTTGAGATATGAGTACTGATGACCTACTCCCAGATTCACCAATCAGATAAATCACTTTATCTCCCCAGGGGAGGAAAGAATTTTGTCCTAACACTGCTCTTACATGAGAATGCAAGTTACATAAGGGCAGGTGCATTTCTGCCTCATTCTAAATTGTGTCCTTAGTTTTTAGCAAAGTATAGGGCACACAGAAGAGTATTCAATGCCTATTAATTGGGTGAATAAATAAATCAATTAATCAAGTAATGGGATAACTGCTCCTGCCTGAATCAGATTTGCCAGGCATCACAATGAAACAGAAAATAACATAATACATTGAGCCTGGAATTGGTTAATCACACAAGGGAATTGATAATATTAAAATAAACTATGTAATAACATAAATAATATAAAACTATTATTATACTATTTATCATAATGATTTCAATTCTATTATATAAATCAATATTAATATAGTGGTCATTTTAATATATAAGTATACAATTATATACTTGAATGTATTTTACTGTAATATTTATAATATTTACATTAGAGTATTTTTCTATTATTATATTAATATAAATTCTTTATTATTATGTTATTATTTAATATGTGAACTACATGTTGACCTGAAATAGCTTAAGTTCATCTGTGGATCTCTGAGTTGAAATAAGAATCTCCTAAAGCAGATCTCGGGCTACATTAATTTTTTTTTTTTTTTCTGATGAGTTGGGTAGGTGCATAGCTCCCTGTCCTTTGTCTTTATTCCATTCTAATAGCATTTGTCTTAAGCGAAAGTTTAGAAAAAAAGTGGAAAGTATGTTTAAAGGGAAAACAGATGATAAGTTTAAAAAAATAAAAGGAGAAGGAGGCAAAAATTGATATAGAGACAACCAACTTCATGGAAAATCCAGAAGTGTGATCCATATAAAACCTATTTAGCATAGTTATGAGTGATGAGGAAAAAAGGAAAGAAGAAACTAGCTTAGAATAATTCAAACTGCAGTAACAGCTAACACACATGCAATGTAAAAACACACCGATTAGAGACAAAATCTAACTGAGGAGACTCAAAGACTATCTTGGTTCAGCCTCCAAACTCAATTACTAGGAATACAGAGGGATGGGATGTGAGCAGTACAACTTCACTTGGTAGCCAGTGCTTTTCTGGAGATCATCAGGGCACTGAAACCATATCAGGGATAATTCAATTTATTCAATAACCTAATTGATATCAATTAAGAGTAGACCAGTTAGTTCCATTAATGAGTATAAACTCCTAACGAAGTCAGGATCAGGAGCTCAATATAGGTCAGTTAAATTTTATCTATTAGAGAATATGTGGTGTATTCTTAACCCCAGATACCCCTGTCATATTTGGTCATGAACAGAATGGAATGGAGATGGCAGGGGTTGGGGAGCCAACAGGGCAGAATTTACTTAAAAAGAAGAATATCCATGGTTTATGTAATCTATTACTACACTAGAAAAACAATTCAAACACCCAGGTTGTGAAGATAAGTCAGTAGCATCATTTAATACAAAGGATAAGATATTATTATTTGCTAAACATAAGTAGGTTACTCAATCTTATACTCCCTATAAAATCAAACACCAATGTTTACCAAAATGGAAGTAATTGGATGCTTTCCTATTCTTGGGTGATTTTCATATACTTTTACCAGGAAAGGTTTGGGTACTGTCCAAGTAAACAGTGCAGGGCTTGGAGATGTTTTGAACCATGATTAATGCATTTGGAAATTGATGACTTAGGGATGGTCACGTGAAGATGATGCCCTTTCTAAATCTTTGATAGAATTAAACATAAAGTACTTTGAAATTCAAACAGATAATGGATTAAGAATATACATTCATATGTATTTTAAGAACTGTAGGAAAACATTAGATCATAGAAAATTTGAGTTTTAATGAGAACACACTTGGCTAATCTTGAGTTCAGGAGAGACTCAGTTAATGTATCGTTAAATGTGTTCAAAGGAAGCTACAGACCAATAATATACCTGTTGAATATATAAATGCACATATAAATGTACATATAAGTACATAGCCACTTAAACATGTGTGTGTCCTTAGATATAATTGTCAGTGGACAAGAGACAAGTAAATAACTGTACTTAAAGAAACTATATGTATTATATTTTCATTTATTCTTTTATTAAAAGAATAGTTGCTGAGGCTAATAACTCCCTGTTTAAAGGCAACTCCCATGACCTCTGAGGTTTTGCCCACCTCAACAATTTTTATACAGTTTGTATACAATTACAAGCATTGAGAACTTACTATATACAAGGTCCTTCACATTTATTTTAAATTATTTAATTCCTTACAATAACTCTATGAAGCCTGAACTACTGTCTCTATATTACAAATGAAAAAAAATGAAGCTAGAAGAGAATAAGTAATGTGCTTAAAGCCTCATGATTAATGGAAAATCTAAATTTTGTCCGATTCCAAAACCCATCTTTTAATTCTATGCTGCCTCTTTTTACACCTTTTATCACAACTGATAGCATGTAAAAGTATATCCATGGGTTTAGGTTCAAAAAACTGGAAAAAAATTGTGAAATTTAAAACAAAGTAAAAATCATAAACAAAACATTTTATTTTTGTAGGTGATAAGGCAGAAGAGCTTAAACAAATAAACAATCAGACATGACAATAAAGGGCTAAATAGAAATAAAAGTGTGATTTTTACTACTTAAGTTTTAATATCATTAAGGCTAATAGCTGACTTTCTGTCTTAGCCAAAATATGAACTCAGTATGATGAATTATGCATTACTTGAGCTAAATCTGATTGTGAAATCCTCTAAAGAATTTACTTGAATCCTGTTTTTCCAGTTAGAGCTTTTACTTGCTTCAGGGAGAATTTGGTACTGAGGGGAGGTTCATAGAAAAGGAGTAGGTAAGAAAGAGATTTCTCCAGCCCACCTCACTAGGGAATATTTGGGAATGTATAGACATACTATCATAGAAAGAAAAAGCAAAAGAATAACAATAGCTGACATTTCTTGAATGCTCTATTACTGTTTGAAGGGCTTTGTGTATGTTAACTTGCTTAATCTTCACAAAACAAAGGCAAGAATAAACCTGATAAGAATCCCTGGCATTATGGCACTTTTTTTCTGGTAAAGATGAACTCTGCTTAGTGAAAAAAGTGACTATATCAATCATATACATGAGTTGTCAATCATTTGTTGTATAGAATCATTATAGAGTTACTTTAAATACCAAACTTTTCTAATGCATTTTAGCTGTGTTTGGATTTATAGAACATTGATTTAGGGAGAAACTTTCAAAAATATCATTTCTAAATTTAAAAATACACCATGTGCTTCTCACATTTATTTGTCTGTTGACCCCACTAAACCTAAAGATGCCTGGCTGAAGCTTAGAGAAATAAGGTTAACCAGTAAGAGGATCTTCCTCTTACTTTTGTTTTTGGAGATGTTATTAAAATCACTTACTAGATCTATATTAAATGAGTCACTTTGGGTTCTCCTGCAATACTCATTTTCACTTACTTGGTTTCACTTTATTTTCCTACGGTCGTGGACTATGTTAGCGCAAGAGTTGCAAAGAATAATACATAGTGTGCTTCTGGTTCCCCAGTGAAGGTCAGAATCGTAGAATGCTTATGTTGGATGGAAGACCATATCTATCATGTAGTAATTACCTTTGTTTTGTTTCTATATATGATGAAGGGGAAAAAAATTAGAGAGCGGCAAAGTAGCATGACTTTTGCTGAGCAACATTTTTTACTTATTCATTTTTTTCTGCATTGATTGAATTGTCCACATATTTTAATACAGTTTAGTTTTGGCTATTGTCTCAGATGATGCAGGTAAGTAGGTAAGGTAGAAAGTATTTTGGTAGACTGGGTTCTTGGCTTTATGTAAGTGAAATTTGTAATATGGTATCTCTTCAGCCTGTCTTTTATTAATTATGAAGTTATTCTTTCAGAAAGAATCATTTGACCATCATAGTTCATAATCTGAATATCAGAGTCTATTAGTTAGCATCTAGCCTCACATGTGTTCTTGACTTTTGTCCTTTTGCCCAGTAATTCACTGACTACAAAGTAGTAAATAAATTGCAGATCACACCCTATAAAAGTTAATGGCTCAATTATACTTGTGTTACTTATAACTTTCTTTAATAATTCTCAAGAGTGGCACTGGGTCATCTCACCAAGACACCAGAGAGGGAAGTGTGTGCCTGACTGACAATTTCTTGTCAAGGGACAACCAGGGAAGTTTTGAGAAATAATCTAAGTTTTACTCACCCTATGCAAAATACAATGCTAGGTCATATGGGAAACACAAAGAGGTAAAATATGTAGTCTTTAAGAAGTTTCTGTGGTACTGTGAGTCAGGGTGAGGTGTTGGCCTGGGTAAATCAGAAGAGGAATCTAGTAGCAAGGTGAAGTAGATAGGAAGGGAAAGTCCTGATCTGAGGTGAGTGATGGTGAACTAGTCCCAAGAGAATAATAATAACTCTTTTTTATTGAGTTTTTACTTTGTGCCAGGCACTATTGAAAGCACTTGTATCATTATAATAATATATTAATATTTTTATAGTATATAATAATTTATATTAATCAATTTTATAATAATCCAATGAGGTATACATTGCTATTATTCTCATTTTGCAGATGAGGAAAGCTAGACAGAAATGTTAGTTTGCTTGCCTAAGAATTGCCACCCATAAAGTGAGGAAAACGGACTTCAAAACCAGACAGAATGGTTCCAGAAGCGAAGTGCTAAATCAGTAAACTGCAGTTGTATGAAGAGTGTGACTTGATTAGTTGATTGACCCATGACAAACAGTTAATTAACTGGCCCATAGATACAAATGTCTTAAAGGAAGCTCAGAAGGCCATCTTGTTTCCCTAAATGCCAATATGGATTGCAAATACAATGCCATTTTATTTTGTTTTATAGACACTTTTAAGAGCTCCATTTACCTTGGTGCAGGAAAATTTAGGAAACCATGGATTTTAAAGTAGGGAATCATTATCCTGTTTCTTAAGAGTATTTTTAAAGAGAGGCACCTGGGTGGCTCAGTTGGTTAAGCCAGTCGGTTTCGGTTCAGGTCATGATCTCATGGTTTGTGGGTTGGAGCCCTGCATTGGGCTCTGTGCTGACAGCACAGAGCCTGCTTGGGATTTTGTCTCCCTCTCTCTCTGCCCCTCCCCTGCTCGCTGTCTCTCTCTCTCTCCCTCTCTCTCTCTCTCAAATATAAATAAACATTAAAAAAAGAATTTTTATTTTTAAAGATATTTAAGAACTATTTTTATATATTACTTTAATACATTTTTATATTTTAATGAACTATATTTAATAAAATATAGCTAAGATATATTTAATTATATATTTTTAAGGTATATTTTTTGAGAAGTCTATTACAAAGAGAATCAAAATGATTCTTACTGCTCACTCTTATGCTCTAGCCAAGGAGCTTACCTAGTCAGAAAACCACACTTAGACTCTACGGAAAAGATGAAGTTTCTAGTATGTTCAGAGAAGGGTAAGTAAACACAGTAGCCTTGGAGGAAAACAGTATGGTTGAAGGGTAAAATATAAGGTAGGAAGTCGTATGTGGTAATATCAGTTTTGTGGCTGCTACTCATTGAGACAATGGTGAGATTACCATCCAATGTACACATCCATTCTCTTTCCTAATAGCTTCGTTCTTGTGGTGATTAGGAGAGGCATAAACCAATCTTTTAACTAGATAACCAATCTTACAGCACTTCATTTTATATCTTCTCCAAGAAATTTGAAAGGAACCACTGTAATGAAATCTATTCATTTCTTCAAAGATCATAGTCATCTTAGTTAGACATGAGGCCCCAATGGTATTAAAGGCAGCTGATTGTTGAAATGTTGCTCTTCTCTGTCTAGGGTACTCATTTGGGAGAATTACCAAGATAAACAATTACTGTTCAATTCAATCAAAAGTCATTAACTTCTTAAACAAGATTGCCTGGTTTATATTCCAAAACCACGAGTCAGTGAAAAGTTTCAAGGATATTAGAGAGAGTCTCAGTAGAGTTCCCAATGATTTTTTCTTCTGAATTTTTCAGAATTCTCAATCTGCAAATGTGTATCACTCTGTACTTTCAAAGAGCAGAATATACATAGATCATGGGTAGTTGCTCTAACACAGTATGCAGGGCACATTATTCTCTTGATCATTTAGAAATATCCAAGTCATATAATCTTAGCTATACTTTAATGACAACATAACACTCAGGACAAAATCCAAGGTAGAGATTGCTTAATAGTTACTAATAAATATTTCCCAATGCTTTTGGTCTTTACCGTTAAAATGATTATCTTAATCTCATATAGGCATGGCAACACAACATGCCCTCTCTCATCAGGGAACTCCAGATGGGGTAATAAGCCAATGGATTTAAATTATTGGATAACTTTTCATGACCATGCTGCCAAAGCACTGACACCATCATCAGATTTAGTCACTAGGATCTTTCCAAACAGGCTGATTTTGAGTTCATGTTGTCCTTTGGCAAACAACTTTGCACATTGACATCATTCCTAATGCCAGGAGGAGATAAGTTTTGGAAGCTGACTCTACCCAAGGCTGTAGGATTGACCATTTAGACTGAATTGGACAGTCACTGAAACAATTGGCCAACCCATTACAATTATAAGTAAATAAATACATTAGCCATAGTTTTAATTAATGATTACAGTTTGGAATGGGTTGAGAAATAATTTGGCACAGCGAGGTCACGTGGTATAGGAGAAATCATAAATCATGTTGGATGTAACAAAGAAGACCATGGTTCTGACAAGAGATGTGAAAGGGCAAGTCACTTCACTGTTCTGAGTTCCAGGTTTTTTTAATCTAATAGCTATTGAAATTGTTACTGGATGATTTGTTTGATTAGAAAAATTCACCGGAAGGGCGCCTGGGTGGCTCAGTTGGTTTCACGTCCGACTTCGGCTCAGGTCATGATCTCACAGTTCGTGGGTTCGAGCCCGGCGTTGGGCTCTGTGCTGACAGGTCAGAGCCTGGAGCCTGCTTTGGATTCTGTGTCTCCTCCTCTCTCTTGACTTCTCCCCCACTCATGCTCTTTCTCTCAAAAATAAATAATAAACATTTTTTTAATTAAAAAAAAAAAGAAAAATTCACTAGAAAAAACTTACCGTGATGATTAAAAGTTACTTATTTGAAGCTGTTTTAAACCATTTTTAACATTAGGTATGGTGGTCGGGAGGATCTCATAATTTTTCCCTCAAGTTCCTCCCATTCTACCCCCTCCCCACACAAACCATAAATAATAGCTACATAGCAACCTATTTGAAAGAAAAGATCACACTTTGGTGATTATTATAGATCTCACTGTATCATATAGTAAAGAGTTTTCAATAAATGTTAGTTGAATGGAACTATCTTTTACCCACATTTGAAGATCAAAGGGCAAATTATCTTTAGGAGTCTTAGAATAATCTAGTAGTTTAATTCAAAATCAAGACTCTTTGGATCCTATTAAAGGAGTTGACTGCTTAATTCACTCAGCTTTCCCACTGAAATAGCCTCTTCCTTACTACTCTGTATGGAAAATCCTTTTGTCCCTCCAAGAGTACCTGGTATTTCTCTCACTAGAAGAGTTGGCAATTATGAGAGTTGCCAAGTTCTGTTTCAGTTCAAAAGATCATCTCTGCTTATGGTACTTATATGGGAGAAATACCTGTTCTTTGTTACATTTTATCAGCAAAGTTAATCTCATTTTGTGTTAGGAAGTAACCTAGGTCTTTCTTTGTTGGACTCCAAAATGAAACACTGCTAAGGACTTTTATTTCTCTTTGCAACAACTCATTTTAATGGGATTTATGTATGTAAATCTCTCAGTGCAATGCTTGATACAGGATGGATGTTAAATAAATGTTACTTCTCTTTTTCTCTCCTTTAATTAGCCACCAGGAAATACATATAGAAACTAACTTTCACTGAAAAATATGTTGTTTGTCAGAAGTTATCATTCCTGAGTTTTTGGTTTATTGTCTCATGTATTGGGGAAGCAACTCCAGTTTCCTGAAGGGGTAAATCTGTAACTTTGAATTTCTGGGGTTAATTAGTGTCTTTGACCCCTTTTGATTAATATTAGGAATGTTGAATATAAAATTTTAGCCAGATTCTAACCTGAAGTTTTTTTGGACTGCATTCTTCTTCCTTCATCAACCTGACACTTGAAATTCAAAAGGCTATTTGTCACTTCTTAATGTCACCACCCATCCATGATGTTAGCCAGCTGTGAGACAGCTGCCACATTCCACCCCAGAAATGACTTCAGTGAAGGACCCCAGTAAGAAGGCCTTTCAGCTACATGTTGAGTCAGGATCAGAATCCTAATTTGTTGGGTTTGTGTTATTACCCAGGCTTGGCCTACATGCACAAACCAGCTTGGGAATGAAACAGAGATTGAATTTAGTTTATTCCTTTTAAGTGACTGGCTGAAACCTTTTTATTAGTTTTCCTTTCCCAATGTGACCAGTTTTATTTCCTCTTCAAATTATTGTGTCTAAATAGACAGGGCCTTGGGATGAGATCACCAAGTCAACATTCCATTATGAATCTTTTTTCAACTGCAAGGAATAGAAGTGGGAGAGGGGAAGGTAGGGAGGAAGGAGGTAGGGAATTACTTGTGGAAACACCCCAGACAAGAGCAAACACTGGTGCCAATGTCAGGACACATTTCCACCTGCAGGTTCCTGGAACAAAGCACTCTCATCATTCGACTGGGGATAGTTAGTAGGGGCCACCTGACTTATGGAATGGCTTGTCTTGTGTTAATTCCCTTGGTCAGTTTGTCTCTGGGTTTCTTAAAAGGCCTTTCCAGAGACATGGACTAAACAACAATTTATGCAGTTTTCCTTAGAGGAATATCCATAATGGACTCTTCTCTTACTGGTATTAATTTACAAAGGAAGGATGGAAATTTCCCCCTTTTTCTTTGTTTGTTTTTCTTTTGAGCCAGTCCTCAACTTAAACTTAATGCTGTTATGCAAAGGGAAGGAAAATTTTACTTGAAGAATAACCAAACAAGGCTCAGTCCAAGCCTGTAGTTAAAAGTAACTACTCATTATTTCTTTCACCTTCCAATTTTCTTTATGTTTCTATAAATATGCAACTATATAGAGACCCATCCTGATTACAGAATGACTCCAGATTCTAATTAACTGAGATGATGACATGTAATGATCATTCAGGTAAATAGGCTTTTGCTTCACTTAATAGGGCCAGTACATTTTCTTGCAGGATATGGAAAATTCTGTGAAGAATTTGCATTAGCCAATAGGCACAATTAGAGAAAATGTTATAGCCAATGGACATATGCATTGAACAGTATCACAAGCTTTTTGAATTAATGATACAACCCAGAGCTCAGATTCAAAATACCAGCTGTTGAAAGAGAATTTAAGACCAAATGTTTTATACATTTGTGTCATGGAAAACAACCATCAGCTGTACTTTTTTTTTTTTTTCCTGCAAGCAGATTCTCTCCAAGTTAAATAGGGCAATGCCCAAGGAGTGTTCCATGGATTCTACAACCATGTCTTCTTTGCATCAAAAATCCCACTAGTTGGTAAAAATAAAATAAAATAAAATAAAATAAAATAAAATAAAATAAAGTGAAATGAAATGAAATAAAATAAAATAAAATAAAATA
Source organism: Neofelis nebulosa (assembly GCF_028018385.1). Lineage (NCBI taxonomy): Eukaryota > Metazoa > Chordata > Mammalia > Carnivora > Felidae > Neofelis > Neofelis nebulosa. The sequence goes on along the minus strand of NC_080788.1, from coordinate 125,699,483 downwards.
GTGTGATATTTTTACCTGATTGATTCTCTAAAAACCAGTTAATTGATGAAGAAGCTTATACTTCTTCAAAGGTTCAATTTCTGAAAAACACTACATCCAAAATCTTATCAAAGTTTGAGCTATCCCTCTGTGGGATTAAGATGTGCCAGAAACATTTTCCCTATTCCTAGGAGGGATCTATTGTTACATCAGAGGAGGCTTGTGAAATATCTGGGCATTTCCAAATGGCTGCTTAGAGGCATCTTCTCATTGACCAAGAGCATTGGGTCAGACTTGAAGATCAACAGAGAAATTACCTTTTTTTTTTCAACCTAAATGCTACATTAGTATAAGTGGATGGATGGGAGCTACACAAACTACTCTTCCCTTCACAATTTTCCCCCCATGCAGAGATTAGAACAACAGAGAAATCTTCCTCTCTCAAAAGGTTAATTGGTTTTCTTGGTATAAACCTAGCTTTATACTGAAATTAACAGTTAACAGGAGAGCCTCATATATCTGCAAAGGTGTATGTCATGAACAATTAAAGAAAGTTGCAGAAGGAGATAGTAAGATAAGATTAAAGTAATATGCTAGCAAGGCCATAAATTATATAGGAATGCATACATATGTAGTGAACGTATAAACACACATATGGAAATGATAAAATAAATTCAGGTAAGTAGTTAGCTTTACCAGTGAGAGAAGGGAATATGATAAAAGTCTTAGGAAACATCACTTTTATTTGTGATGTTTTATTTCTTATGCCAAGTGATGAATTAATGGGTTCTATTATTTTTATACTGTTGCACATTTGAAACATCTCAGCATTAAAAAAAGAATTTTCCAGATGAATGGTTAAGAGTTTGGGACTTTGGAATCACCCATGCTTTTGTTTAAGTCTTGGTTCTTTGTTTTGTTTTGGAAAGTTACACAACCCCAAATTAATTTCCTCATCTTTGAGATGGGAATAAAATAGTACCCATCTTATAAGATTGTTTTCTGGATGAAATTAATTAATGCATTGACAATATTTAGCATACTGCCTGGCCTGCTGCACTCAAGACATATTATGTATATGCTTGCACACAAAGTGCAGATCATTTTGTGTACTTGCATATAGTGTAATTACGCCTTTTAAAACTTACTAGCCATATGATCATAGGTAAGTCACCTAAATCTTCTGACATCTAATTCTCATATTGTAAAATTCAAAAAATTAGATTACCTATCATATTCATCACAAAATCTCTAGGAATATTAAATTCAATAATGTGTAAAAACACTTTGAAATATTTAAAGTCATCATTAAAAATTAGTGTTTTAGAAAAATTAAAATATTTTTTGTCACTATTCACTCTTTCAACAATTGAGAATATTGAAAATCTACTGCTGTACTAGACAGTTTGCTAAATTCTGTGAATAGAATAATATATTTTTACAAATACATATTTTGGGGGCATCTGGGTTGCTCAGTTGGTTAAGAATCTGACTTCAGCTCAGGTCATGATCTCACCATTCATGGGTTCCAAACCCACGTCAGGCTCTGTGCTGATAGCTCAGAGCCTGGATCCTGCTTGGATTCTGAGTCTCCTTCTCTCTCTGCCCCTCCCCAACTTGGGCTCTGTCTCTGTCTCTCTCTCAAAAATAAATAAACATTAAAAAATTTTAAAAAATATGTTTTCTAGGCTCATGCCCTCTTAGGGACACAGTCTAGTGAAAGATACCAGTAATAGCCAGGTATCTTAGTAAGCTTGAGTTACTATAACAAAATACCATACACTAGGTGGTTAAAAAAAATAGACATTTATTTCTCACAATTCTGGAGGCTGAGTAATTGGCATATTCAGTTTCCAGTGAGAGCCCTCCTCCAGGCTTGCAGATCATTGCTTTCCTGCTGTGTCTTCACATGGTGGAAAGAGAGATCTGGTTTCTTCCCCTTTTATGCAAGAGCTCCAATCCTATCATGGGGGCCACACTCTCATGACCTCATCTTAACCTAATTACCTCTGAAAGGCCCACCTCCAAATACCTGGGCATTAAGCCTTCAATATATGAATTTTTCGAAGACACAAATATTCAATGCATGAAACCAAGGAAAATGGAGAGAGAGGGGAAAAAAAATATGTGCCAAAGCTATATAATAGGAAAGGGTAAGGTAAAAAATGAGGATATAAAGAAGGCTCCATGTTACTGTAAGGAGGTGGGAAGTGGATGCTGTGATATGTTGAAGATATAGGAATGAAGAGACAATAAAGGACTTTGCAGACCATGTTCAGAATTTTGGTCAAAGAAGTCACTAAAGGATTTTAAGCAGATGCTTATGTGGCCAATCTGTTTTACAAGGTCATTCTAAAGGCTATGTAATGATCATATTAGAAAGGAGGAAAAAAAGGAAGTTAAGAATGGCTTCCATTAGTCCAAGAAGAGACTCTAATAGTTTGGAATGGGGGTGGAGGTGGGGTGATGTTGGAGAAAGATGGATATACTGAGAATTGAAGAATAGGTGATTGATTGGATTTGGGTTGGGTAGAAGTGAGGAAGAAAAATTGTCTGCCTGATTGAAACAAATTAAGCCATTCATTCAAAATACATTTATTGAATTCCTACTAATGGCAAATAGTGCTTACATAGTGTTAAACAATATAGACAGATGTAATCCCTGCTCTCGTACGGCTTGCAAACTAGTAAGGGAGGACATAACTGAACAAATAAATAGATAAAATAATCACAAATTATGATGTCTGAATCATTTCCCTGTGGGGTGGGTACCATAACAAATTACCACAAACTTTGTGGCTTAAACAACAAAAATTTATTCTCTGAATAAATTTCTGAAAGTCAGTTAGTTTCCCTGCACTGAAGTTAAGCTGTCAGCAGCGTTGTGCTACCTTTGGAGTCTCTAGGGGGAGAATCCATTCCTTGACTCTTCTAGCTTCTAAAGCTGCTGACATTCACTGATGTGGTTTGTGGCCACATCACTCAAATTTCTGCCTCCATAGCCACCCTGTCTTCTTCTTTTCTGTGGAAAAGTCTTCCTCAGTCTCCTTCTAATAAGAATATTTGTGATAGCATCTAGGGTTCACTGGAGATACCAGGATAACCTCCCCATCTCAAGATCTTTAATTTAATCACATTTACACAGCCCCTGTTATGTGCAAATTTGCACATGAAGCAATGTTCACAGGTTCCAGTGGTTAGAACATGGATATCTTGGAGGTGGGAGGGGGTGGTATTTTTCAGCCTAACACATACCCTATGAAGGAAATAAACAGGGGACTCTTAAGGAGAATAATGATGAGTGTTTATTTTATGGCTAGAAGGTAAGGATGAGGAAAACTGGAATGAAGTACATTGAAGAGATAGACTGAGATCTGATCATTTAGGACCCTGTAAGTGTCCAGATTTTATTCTAAATGCATTGGGAATTCATCCAAGGAATTGAGTTAGAAAGGCTATGTGATTTGATTTACGTGTTTAGGAAGATAATTTTAGCTGCTGTAAAGAAAATTAGTAGAAGATGGATGACAATGGAAGCAGGGCAACATGCCAAGAGGCAAAAGAGAATAATGGTTGGAACAGGGTGGTTCAGTGGAGATATAGCATCATGGATAGAACTGAGATTCACATTAGAGATAAAATAATCAAGATTTAGATGGATTAGATGTGGAGCGTGAGAGGGACAAGGCAGAATAAAGGATGGCACTTAGATTTCTAGCTTTAACAATTAGAGAGCTAATGATGTTATTTTATGACATGGAAAAGTAAGATGCAGAAGGAAATAAGAGTTGTACCTTGGGAATGTTCTCAGATAACCACGAGGCTGTGGAACTATAGGAAGTTGGGTGAAGAGGTCTAGGGCTCAGAGAAGAGGTGTGGGCCAAAAATATAAAAGAGGGAATGTTTATCCCAGGGATAATAATTAAAGCAATGAGAATGGATGAACTCACTCAGAGGCTTCTATATGAAGAAAGATGAAGAGAGTCCAAGGCAAAACCCCAAGGAATACCAGTAGTTAAGTTTAGGTAATGGAGGAAAAGCAAGCAAAAGAGACTTCAAATGAATGACCAGTAACAGAGGGGCAGAAATACCCAGAAGAGGATATTGTCACAGAAGTCAAGAAAGAAAATGGTTTCATCAAAGAGAGAAGACATATACTCTTGTAATTGGCAATGTGGAGGTCACCCCTGACTTTCACAAGAGCAGTTTCAGTGGCATGATGGGGCTGAAGCCAAATTGCACTGATGAGCTAATGGGAAAAGCTGAAGGGTTAGTGTAAGTCAGAAAATAGCAATAGCACACAGTTTTCTGGAGTTTTCTCTCATGGATGGGAGCAGAAAGTAGAGACACAACCAGATAAAAATTTTAATTTTGAAAGGAGTTCCTAGTAGGGTATGTTTGTACATTTTCTTAGTAGGGGTGATGAAATAGAAAGGAAGAAATTTGGTGATACAGTGAAAAAAATTTAAATTGGCCCCATGGTGACTCCATGTATTAGAGACAATTTTCAGCAGTCCCATCAGTTTTTCTCTTCTCTGATTTCACCTTATGCAAACCCTCTCCTGGGAAAAAGAGAGAGCTCTTTTAGCAACCAAACTGTCCATGTCTGTTTGATAGACTATATCATACCTGTTGGCTTTCTTTGCAGACACTTTCCCTTATTACTTTACTTGAAAAGTCCTGGACTTTCTTTTATGAACTAAGATAAATTTTCTTAAAATTAGTTTGGTTTCATTCCCCTGTCTTGTCAACAATTATTCAGCCAAGGTGGGATGGAGAGGGTAATTCAAGTCATCAAATGTTCTTAAATACTTTTAGAATGGGAGTGGTCCAAGACCACAGCCCATCCCCATTACCCTCTCTCTCTCCTGCAGAGGTGAATCCCAAGAATATAACACTCCAGGCTTTATCCAATCTAGAATGGTATTATTTTCCCCAGATAAGTGTAAAGGCAGACGGTTGGCTGGAGAAGAAGCTTCAGAGTGCTGAAAAGTCCAGCCCCTAGTCCTCAGCTTTAACCTCTTTACTCTCATGCCTCATGATGGAGGTGTCAGCATTTGAATACCAGCCCTGTCACTTATTGCTCTCAGACACCCTGATCACAAGCTTCCTTGTTTTCTTTGAAAAGGTGAACTTTAAAATGTGACTAAAGTATATGAGGTAGATTTATTAGTAGGAGACATTGAGGAAGACCTGGGCATTGTGGCTATACTCCTTGAAAAAATAGGGTTCACGCTTTCAGTCAGGCATAGTGCTACTGAGAAACGAGAACTTGTTAATAACAGCAGGTAAGCAGAGAAAGGAACTCTCTTTCCTCTGCCCCATTCCTTCCTAAGGTTTGAATTTGTTTAGCCCACTAATTTATAAGCATCATCACCTATGCCCCTACTTTACCTTGAAAGTTCTTCTTTGCCAGGGAATCTGGTGGTCATCCCATGAGAAGAAGGGCATATTTTCTAAAGGTTCAGGAATGGTGAAGGTCAAGGTAATATTTTTCCAAAATTCTATGCCATGTTCCCAAAAATATCACCTGAAAAAAACATGACTTTGTTCTGAAAGTTAAAATGTAGTAGGTCAAAAGTCACTTGTTGCAGCTACAGAACAAAAATCAGGTTTGATAATGATGTACATGAAACTGTGACATGGCAGTGCCCCAGAGGAGCCTGATTAAGAATTGCAGTTAGGAGCCAGCTGTCCCATAGGAACAAATTCTGACCTGTGTGCACACTGAGGCAGTTTGAAAACACTTCTAATCTTGGGTGAGCTTAGCAACTCAGCCATCCCCAGTGATAAAAAGCAATAAACCCCAAAGAGAGTACTAATGTTGAACTTAACTACCTTCTCCCCCAACCTGGTCACAAGAGAATAGCTTATACTTTGGATATTTGTATTTCAACATACAATTTTGGCTTAGGAAAACTAATCTATGATCACAGGGCAAGTTTTTTGTGTTTGTTTTTGTTTTTGTTTTATAACTTGCTCTTGCAATGGTTGAATCCCTTATCTCAACAATATACACTGACACTGAGACTATCCTAAAATATTCTGTGTTCTCCTAAGATAGGCATTTACTTAGTCATTCTTTTAACTTCTGGGGTGGCAAGAGAAGGCAGGCAATGATAAGAATCATAATAAGGATGGGAGACTGGGCCATAGAGAAGGGAGTGGCTTTCCCCAGTTGAAAAGTGGTCTGAAATGCAGTGCTGGCGTTTTGATTCTCAAGTAAGCATTATAAACTCTGATTGTAAGTAGAGATATAATATGACTTTCCAGCAACTAGTTGGTGGAGCTAAAAGCCCATAGCCTTTCCATAACACTTTTAAGGAGATTTGGATCCACAAGATAATACCAATTTTTACATGTAACTATAAAGCTACCTCCCATATATTCAAAACTCATGTCAGGTTGCATATTCCCCAAGCTTTCTAGTATGCCCTTCCTTATGTTGCTTTTCACTGCTTGGTTAGCATTTCCTTGGGAAGAAGACCAGAGGAGTGGAGCAAGGGAAATAACATGGCAGAGAGAGGACATCACAACCAGGAACAGTGTCCCTAAATGCTCAATGGTTTGTTTGTTGCTGGATTCTCATTCCCAGAGAGAGCCCTTTAGAACCTCTTCAGATTTGAGTTTCAACTGTGGTCTCACATAGAGAGTGACCTGTCAAAAGCCAGTGGAGTAAAGGCAAGTGAAATGGAGCAGACACTGGAAACTGCCAGGAGAGCAGAGGCTGTACTTCATTACATGACCAGATCCTGACAAGGAAAAGTTAGAAGGCCAGGAATCTGAGATGCCATGGTGACTTGGCAGCTAGACCTCAGGCCATGAGGCAGGATACCAGAGTTCAGGGCAGACTGCATTTCACTGGAACTCCATGCCAATTGAATCATACTGAAATCTGAGATGGAAAAGACAAAACCAGGTCAGCTGCTCATTTATCAGGGGCCAGAGAAAGGCTACAGTTTTCCCTGAGATTTTCATTCCAGTGTTATGCTAGGCCAGACAGCATCCAGAGGGCCCAAAAAGAGTTTCAGTAATCCTTGGAGGGATAGTCCCAGCCCACCAGACTGAAAGCATTACTTGACACTGAGAAGCCAATTTCCTGGGTCAGTTGTATCTCTGATTTTTTTTTTTAATTTTAGTTAAATCCAAGTTAATTTACATATAGTGTAATAATGGTTTCAGGAGTAGAATTTAGTGATTCATCACTTACATAGAACACCCAGTGCTCATCACAAGTACCTTCTTTACTGTCCATCACCCATTTAGCCCATTCCCCAACCACCTTCCCTCCAGCAAACCTCAGTTTTTCTCTCTGTATTTAAGAGTCTCTTATGGTTTGCCTCCTCTCGGTTTTTATCTTACTTTTCCTTCCTTTCCCTATGTCCATCTGTTTTGTTTCTTTTTTATTTATTCTTTTATTTTTAATTTCTGTTTAATTTATTGTTTTAATTTATATCTAAGTTAGTTAGCATATATTGCAACAATGATTTCAGGAGTAGATTCCTTAATGCCCCTTACCCATTTAGCCCATCCCCCCTCCTACAATGCCTCCAGTAACCCTCTGTTCTCCATATTTAAGAGTCTCTTATGTTTTTGTCCCCCTCCCTGTTTTTACATTATTTTTGTTTCCCTTCCCTTATGTTCATCTGTTTTGTATCTTAAAGTCCTCATGTGAGTCAAGTCATATGATATTTGTCTTTCTCTGATTAATTTCATTTAGCATAATACCCTCTAGTTCCATCCACATAGTTGCAAATAGTAAGATTTCATTATTTTTGATTGCTGAGTAATACTCCATTGTATATATATACCACATCTTCTTTATCCATTCATCCATCGATGGACATTTGGGCTCTTTCATACTTGGCTATTGTTGATAGTGCTGCTATAAACATTGGGGTGCATGTGTCCCTTCGAAACAGCATACCTGTATTCCTTGGATAAACACCTAGTAGTGCAATTGCTGGGTCATAGGGTAGTTCTATTTTTAATTTTTTGAGGAACTTCCATACTGTTTTCCAGAGTGGCTGTACCAGTTTGCATTCCCACCAGCAATGCAAAAGAGATCCTCTTTCTCTGCATCTTTGACAATATCTGTTGTTGCCTGAGTTGTTAATGTTGGCCATTCTGACAGGTGTGTGGTGGTATCTCATTGTGGTTTTAATTTGTATTTCCCTGATGATGAGTGATGTTGAGCATTTTTTCATGAGTTGGTTGGTATCTGGGTGTTTTCTTTGGAGAAGTGTCTATGCCTTTTGCCCATTTCTTTGCTGGATTATTTGTTTTTTGGGGGTTGGGTCTGATAAGTTCTTTATGGATTTTGAATACTAATCCTTTATCTGATATGTCATTTGCAAATATCTTCTCCTATTCTGTCAGTTGCCTTTTAGTTTTGCTGATTGTTTTCTTCATCTGTGCAGCAGCTTTTTATTTTGATGAGGTCCCAATATTTCATTTTTGCTTTTGTTTCCCTTGCCTTCAGAGATGTGTTAAGTTGTTGCTGCGGCCAAGGTCAAAGAGGATTTTGTTTGCTTTCTCCTCGAGGATTTTCATGGCTTCCTGTCTTACATTTAGGTATTTCATCCACTTTGAGTTTCTTTTTGTATATGGTGTAAGAAAGTGGTCCAGGTTCATTATTCTGCATGTCGCAGTCCAGTTTTCCCAGCACCACTTACTGAAAAGACTGTCTTTATTCCATTGGACATACTTTCCTGCTTTGTCAAAGATTAGTGGGCATATGTTTGTGGGTCTATTTCTAGGTTCTCTATTCTGCTCCATTGATCTGTCTGTTTTTGTGCCAGTACCATACTGTCCTGATGATTATAGCTTTGTAGTATAGCTTGAAGTCTGGGATTGTGATGCCTCCTGCTTTGGTTTTCTTTTTCAAGATTGCTTTGGGTATTTGGGGTCTTTTCTGGTTCCATACAAATTTTAGGATTATTTGTTCTAGCTCTGTGAAGAATGCTGGTGTAATTTTTTTTTTTTTAAAGGAATCTTCCCTTCGTTTAATTTTTTTTTTTAACGTTTATTTTTCAGACAGAGAGAGACACAGCATGAACGGGGGAGGGGCAGAGAGAGAGGGAGACACAGAATCGGAAGCAGGCTCCAGGCTCTGAGCCAGCAGCCCAGAGCCCGACGCGGGGCTCGAACTCACGGACCGCGAGATCGTGACCTGAGCCGAAGTCGGATGCTCAACCGACTGAGCCACCCAGGCACCCCTGCTGGTGTTATTTTGATAGGGATTGCATTGAATATGTAGACTGCTTTGGCTAGTATTGACATTTTAACAATATTTGTTCTTCCAATCTATGTGCATGGAATACTTTTCTATTTTTTTGTGTCTTCAATTTCTTTCATAAGCTTTCTATAGTTTTCAGTGTATAGATTTTCCATCTCTTTGGTTAGATTTATTCCTAGGTATTTTATGGGTTTTGGTGCAATTGTAAATGAGATCAATTCCTTGATTTCTCTTTCTGTCGCTTCATTGTTGGTGTATAGGAATGCAACCAATTTCTGTGCATTGATTTTATATCCTGCTACTTTACTGAGTTCATGGATCAGTTCTAGCAGGTTTTTGGTGGAATCTTTTGGGTTTTCCATATAGAGTATCATGTCATCTGCAAAGAGCAAAAGTTAGACCTTCTCTTGGCTGATCTGGGTGCTTTTTATTTCTTTGTGTTGTCTGCAGAGGCTAAGACTTCCAATACTATGTTGAATAACAGTGGCGAGAGTGGACATCCCTGTCTTGTCCCTGACCTTAGGTGGAAAGCTCTCAGTTTTTCTCCATTGAGGATGATATTAGTATTGGGTCGTTCATATATGGCTTTATGATCTCGAGGTATGCTCCTTCTATCCCTACTTTCTTGAGGGTTTTTATCAAGAAAGGATGTTGTATTTTGTCAAATGCTTTTTCTGCATCTATTGAGAGGATCATGTGGTTCTTGTCCTTTCTTTTATTGATGGGATGAATCACATTGATTTTTTGGCAGATATTGAACCAGCCCTGCATCCTAGGTATAAATCCCACTTGGTCGTGGTGAATATATTTTTTTAATGTATTGTTGGATTTGGTTGGCTAATGTCTTGTTGAGGATGTTTGCATCCATGTTCATCAGGTAAATTTGTCTATAATTCTCCTTTTTAGTGGGGTCTTTGTCTGGTTTTCGAGTCAAGGTAATGTTGGCTTCATAGAAAGAGTTTGGAAGTTTTCCTTCCATTTCTATTTTTTGGAACAGCTTCAAGAGAATAGGTGTTAACTCTTCCTTAAATGTTTGGTAGAATTCCCCTGGAAAGCCATCTGGTGCTGGACTCTTGTTTTTTTTTTTTTTTTTTTTTTTTTTTTTTTTTGACTACTAATTCGACTTCTTTACTGGTTATGTGTGTTCAAATTTTTTATTTCTCCTATTTCAGTTTTGGTGGTGTATATGTGTCTATGAATTTGTCCATTTCTTCCAGATTGCCTATTTTATTGGGATATAATTGCTCTTAATATTCTCTTATTATGGTTTTTATTTCTGCTGGGTTGGTTGTGCTCTCTCCTCTTTCATTCTTGATTTTACTTATTTGGACCCTTTCCTTTTTCTTCTTGATCAAACTGGCTAGTGTTTTATCAATTTTGTTAATTCTTTCAAAAAACCACCTTCTGCTTTCATTGGTCTGTCCTGCTTTTTTTGTTTTTGTTTTTTTTTTGTTTTTGGTTTCGATAGTATTAATTTCTGCTCTAATCTTTATTATTTCCTGTCTTCTGCTGGTTTGGGGTTTTGTTTGCTGTTCTTTTTCCAGCTCTTTAAGGTGTAAGGTTAGGTTGTGTATCTGAGGCCTTTCTTCCTTCTCTAGGAAGGCCTGGATTGCTATATACTTTCCTCTTATGACCGCCTTTGCTGTGCCCCACAGGTTTTGTGTTGTGGTGTTATCATTTTCATTGGCTTCCATGAATTTTTTTAATTTCCTCTTTAACTCCTTGGTTATCCCATTCATTCTTTAGTCAGATGTTCTTCAGTCTCCAAGTACTTGTTACCTTTCCAAATTTTTTCTTGTGGTTGATTTCAAGTTTCATAGTGTTGTGGTCTGAATATGCACGGTATGATCTCAATCTTTTTGTACTTGTTGAGGGCTGATTTGTGTCCCAGTATGTGGTCTATTCTGGAGAACATTCCATGTGCACTGGAGAAGAATGTATATTCTGCTGCTTTAGGATGAAATGTTGTGAATATATCTGTTAGGTCCATCTGGTCCAGTGTGTCATTCAAAGCCATTGTTTCCTTGTTGATTTTTTGACTAGATAATATGTCTATTGCTGTAAGTGGGGTGTTGATGTCCCCTATTATTATGGTATTATTATCAATGAATTTCTTTATTTTTGTGGTTGATTGATTTATATGTTTGGGTGCTCCATATTTGGTGCATAAGTGTTTACAATTGTTAGGTCTTTTTGTTGGATAGACCCCTTAATTATGATATAATGCCCTTCTGCATCTCTTGTTACAGTCTTTATTTTAAAGTCTAGATTGTGTGATATAAGTATGGCTACTCTGGCTTTCTTTTGTTGACCCTTAACATGATAGATGGTTCTCCATCCTCTTACTTTCAATCTGTAGGTGTTTTTAGGTCTAAAGTGTGTCTCTTGTAAACAGCATATAGATAGATCTTTTTTTCTTATCCATTCTGTTACCCTATATCATTTGATTGGAGCATTTAGTCCATTGACATTTAGAGTGAGTACTGAAAGATATGAATTTATTGCCATTATGATGCTTGTAGAGTTGGAGTTTCTGGTGGTGTTCTCTGGCCCTTTCTAGTCTTTGTTGCTTTTGGTTTATTTATTTATTTATTTATTTATTCCTCTTTTCTCCCCTCAGAGAGTCCCCCTGAAAATTTCTTGCAGGGCTGGTTTAGTGGTCATGAACTCCTTTAATTTTTGTGTGTCTGGGGAACTTTTAATCTCTCCTTCTATTTTTAATGACAGCCTTGCTAGATAAAGAATTCTTGGTTGCATATTTTTCTGGTTCAGCACATTGAATATATCCTGCCACTCCTTTCTGGCTTGCCAAGTTTCTGGACAGGTGTGCTGCAAACCTGATCTGTCTTCCCTTGTAGGTTAAGGACTTTTTTCCCTTGCTGCTTTCATGATTCTTTCCTTCCCTGAGTATTGTATGAATTTGACTATGATATGTCTTGCTGATGGTTGGTTTTTGTTGAATCTAATGGGAGTCCTCTGTGCTTCCTGGATTTTGATGTCTGTGTCTTTCCCCACGTTAGGAAAGTTTTCTGCTATTATTTTCTCATATAACTCTTCTATCCCTTTCTCTCTCTCTTCCTCTTCTGGGACCCCTATGGTTCTTATGTTGTTCCTTTTCAATGAGTCACTGATTTCTGTAATTCTTGTATTGTGCTCTTTTGCCTTGGTCTCCATCTTTTTTTCTGCTTCATTATTCTCTGTAAGTTTGTTCTCTATATTGCTCATTCTCGGTGCTGCCTCATCCATCCTTGCCTCTCTGGCATCCATTCGAGATTGCAGCTCAGTTATAGCATTTTTTATTTCATTCTTACTAGCTTTTACTTCTTTTACCTCTGCAGAAAGGGATTCTAATCTATTTTCTACTCCAACTAGTATTCTTATCATGACTCTAAATTCTGGTTCAGACATCTTGCTTGTATCTGTGTTAAGTCCCTGGCTGTCATTTCTTCCTGCTCTTTCTTTTGGGGCAAATTCCTTTGTTTCATGATTTGAAGGGAGAAAAGGAATTAATGAGGTAAAAAAAAAATTAAAAACAATACACACAAAATCAAATAAATGATGCTAGATTCTAGGTGTGTTTTAGTCTGGTTATTGAAAGGAGTTTTATAGATTAGAGAAAAAGGGGATAAAAAAAGGAATACATTTGAAAATTTGAGAAAATGAATACAATGAAATAGAATAAAATGAAATGATGCAAGTAAAGTAGAATTTGAAAAATTCACCAAAAAGTAAAAAATATAGTAGGAGAAAATAAAGAAAAATATTTTTAATAAAAATTGAAAATAAAAATAAATTTTTCTCTTTCTGTATTCAAGAAAAAGATAGAGAGGAGTTCCGGAAGATGGCGGCGTAGGAGGACGCTGGCCCACCGCGCGTCTTGCTGATCACTTAGATTCCACCTACACCTGCCTAACTAACCCAGAAAACCGCCAGAGGATTAGCAGAATGGAGTCTCCGGAGCCAAGCGCAGACGAGAGGCCCACGGAAGAGGGTAGGAAGGGCGGCGAGGCTGTGCGCGCTCCACGGACTGGCGGGAGGGAGCCGGGGCGGAGGGGCGGCTCGCCGGCCAAGCAGAGCCCCCGAGTCTGGCTGGCAAAAGCGGAGGGGCTGGACAGACTGTGTTCCCACAGCAAGCGTGACTTAGCGTCTGGGAGGTCATAAGTGAACAGCTCTGCTCAGAAAGCAAGAAGGCTGGAGGACAAAGGGAGGGAGAGCTGCTGAGCCCCCCGGACGGCAGAGCTCAGCTTGGCGGGGAACAAAGGTGCACGCCAGCGCCATCTCCCTTGCCCATCCCCAGCCAAAATCCCAAAGAGAACCAGTTCCTGCCAGGGACTTGCTCGCTCCGTGCAAACACCCAACTCTGTGCTTCTGCGGAGCCAAACCTCTGGCAGCGGATCTGAATCCCTCCCGCTGCCACAGGGCCCCTCCTGAAGTGGATCACCTAAGGAGAAGCGAGCTAAGCCTGCCCCTCCTGCCCCCGTGCACCTTGCCTACCCACCCCAGCTAATACGCCAGATCCCCAGCACCACAAGCCTGGCAGTGTGCAAGTATCCCAGACGGGCTACGCCACCCCACAGTGAATCCCGCCCCTAGGAGAGGGGAAGAGAAGGCACACACCAGTCTGACTGTGGCCCCAGCGGTGGGCTGGGGGCAGACATCAGGTCGGACTGCGGCCCCGCCCACCAACTCCAGTTATACACCACAGCACAGGAGAAGTGCCCTGCGGGTCCTCACCACTCCAGGGACTATCCAAAATGACCAAACGGAAGACTTCCCTTCAGAAGAATCTCCAGGAAATAACAACAGCTAATGAACTGATCAAAAAGGATTTAAATAATATAACAGAAAGTGAATTTAGAATAATAGTCATAAAATTAATCGCTGGGCTTGAAAACAGTATACAGGACAGCAGAGAATCTCTTGCCACAGAGATCAAGGGACTAAGGAACAGTCACGAGGAGCTGAAAAACGCTTTAAACAAAATGCAAAACAAAATGGAAACCACAATGGCTCGGATTGAAGAGGCAGAGGAGAGAATAGGTGAACTAGAAGATAAAGTTATGGAGAAAGAGGAAGCTGAGAGAAAGAGAGATAAAAAAATCCAGGAGTATGAGGGGGAAATTAGAGAACTAAGTGATACACTAAAAAGAAATAATATACACATAATTGGTATCCCAGAGGAGGAAGAGAGAGGGAAAGGTGCTGAAGGGGTACTTGAAGAAATTATAGCTGAGAACTTCCCTGAACTGGGGAAGGAAAAAGGCATTGAAATCCAAGAGGCACAGAGAACTCCCTTCAGACGTAACTTGAATCGATCTTCTGCATGACATATCATAGTGAAACTGGCAAAATACAAGGATAAAGAGAAAATTCTGCAAGCAGCAAAGGATAAACGTGCCCTCACATATAAAGGGAGACCTATAAGACTCGTGACTGATCTCTCCTTTGAAACTTGGCAGGCCAGAAAGGCTTGGCACGATATCTTCAGTGTGCTAAACAGAAAAAATATGCAGCCGAGAATCCTTTATCCAGCAAGTCTGTCATTTAGAATAGAAGGAGAGATAAAGGTCTTCCCAAACAAACAAAAACTGAAGGAATTTGTCACCACGAAACCAGCCCTACAAGAGATCCTAAGGGGGATCCTGTGAGACAAAGTACCAGAGACATCACTACAAGCATAAAACATACAGACATCACAATGACTCTAAACCCGTATCTTTCTATAATAACACTGAATGTAAATGGATTAAATGCGCCAACCAAAAGACATAGGGTATCAGGATGGATAAAAAAACAAGACCCATCTATTTGCTGTCTACAAGAGACTCATTTGAGATCTGAGGACACCTTTAGATTGAGAGTGAGGGGATGGAGAACTATTTATCATGCTACTGGAAGCCAAAAGAAAGCTGGAGTAGCCATACTTATATCAGACAAACTAGACTTTAAATTAAAGGCTGTAACAAGAGATGAAGAAGGGCATTATATAATAGTTACAGGGTCTATCCATCAGGAAGAGCTAACAATTATAAATGTCTATGCGCCAAATACCGGAGCCCCCAGATATATAAAACAGTTACTCATAAACATAAGCAACCTTATTGATAAGAATGTGATCATTGCAGGGGACTTTAACACCCCACTTACAGAAATGGATAGAGCATCTAGACACACAGTCAATAAAGAAACAAGGGCCCTGAATGATACATTGGATCAGATGGACTTGACAGATATATTTAGAACTCTGCATCCCAAAGCAACAGAATATACTTTCTTCTCGAGTGCACATGGAACATTCTCCAAGATAGATCATATACTGGGTCACAAAACAGCCCTTCATAAGTTTACAAGAATTGAAATTATACCATGCATACTTTCAGACCACAATGCTATGAAGCTTGAAATCAACCACAGGAAAAAGTCTGGAAAACCTCCAAAAGCATGGAGGTTAAAGAACACCCTACTCACAAATGAGTGGGTCAACCAGGCAATTAGAGAAGAGAAGAAATTAAAAAATATATGGAAACAAACAAAAATGAAAATACAACAATCCAAATGCTTTGGGACGCAGCGAAGGCAGTCCTGAGAGGAAAATACATTGCAATCCAGGCCTATCTCAAGAAACAAGAAAAATCCCAAATACAAAATCTAACAGCACACCTAAAGGAAATAGAAGCAGAACAGCAAAGGCAGCCTAAACCCAGCAGAAGAAGAGAAATCATAAAGATCAGAGCAGAAATAAACAATATAGAATCTAAAAAAACTGTAGAGCAGATCAACGAAACCAAGAGTTGGTTTTTTGAAAAAATAAACAAAATTGACAAACCTCTAGCCAGGCTTCTCAAAAAGAAAAGGGAGATGACCCAAATAGATAAAATCATGAATGAAAATGGAATTATTACAACCAATCCCTCAGAGATACAAACAATTATCAGGGAATACTATGAAAAATTATATGCCAACAAATTGGACAACCTGGAAGAAATGGACAAATTCCTAAACACCCACACTCTTCTAAAACTCAATCAGGAGGAAATAGAAAGCTTGAACAGACCCATAACCAGCGAAGAAATTGAATCAGTTATCAAAAATCTCCCAACAAATAAGAGTCCAGGACCAGATGGCTTCCCAGGGGAGTTCTACCAGACGTTTAAAGCAGAGATATTACCTATCCTTCTCAAGCTATTCCAAGAAATAGAGAGGGAAGGAAAACTTCCAGACTCATTCTATGAAGCCAGTATTACTTTGATTCCTAAACCAGACAGAGACCCAGTAAAAAAACAGAACTACAGGCCAATATCTCTGATGAATATGGATGCAAAAATTCTCAGTAAGATACTAGCAAATCGAATTCAACAGCATATAAAAAGAATTATTCACCATGATCAAGTGGGATTCATTCCTGGGATGCAGGGCTGGTTCAACATTCGCAAATCGATCAACGTGATACATCACATTAACAAAAAAAAAGAGAAGAACCATATGATCCTGTCAATCGATGCAGAAAAGGCCTTTGACAAAATTCAGCACCCTTTCTTAATAAAAACCCTGGAGAAAGTTGGGATAGAAGGAACATGCTTAAAGATCATAAAAGCCATTTATGAAAAGCCCACAGCTAGCATCATCCTCAACGGGGAAAAACTGAGAGCTTTTTCCCTGAGATCAGGAACACGACAGGGATGCCCACTCTCACCGCTGTTGTTTAATATAGTGCTGGAAGTTCTAGCATCAGCAATCAGACAACAAAAGGAAATCAAAGGCATCAAAATTGGCAAAGATGAAGTCAAGCTTTCGCTTTTTGCAGATGACATGATATTATACATGGAAAATCCGATAGACTCCACCAAAAGTCTGCTAGAACTGATACATGAATTCAGCAAAGTTGCAGGATACAAAATCAATGTACAGAAATCAGTTGCATTCTTATACACTAACAATGAAGCAACAGAAAGACAAATAAAGAAACTGATCCCATTCACAATTGCACCAAGAAGCATAAAATACCTAGGGATAAATCTAACCAAAGATGTAAAAGATCTGTATGCTGAAAACTATAGAAAGCTTATGAAGGTAATTGAAGAAGATATAAACAAATGGAAAGACATTCCCTGCTCATGGATTGGAAGAATAAATATTGTCAAAATGTCAATACTACCCAAAGCTATCTACACATTCAATGCAATCCCAATCAAAATTGCACCAGCATTCTTCTTGAAACTAGAACAAGCAATCCTAAAATTCATATGGAACCACAAAAGGCCCGAATAGCCAAAGTAATTTTGAAGAAGAAGACCAAAGCAGGAGGCATCACAATCCCAGACTTTAGCCTCTACTACAAAGCTGTCATCATCAAGACAGCATGGTATTGGCACAAAAACAGACACATAGACCAATGGAATAGAATAGAAACCCCAGAACTAGACCCACAAACGTATGGCCAACTCATCTTTGACAAAGCAGGAAAGAACATCCAATGGAAAAAAGACAGTCTCTTTAACAAATGGTGCTGGGAGAACTGGACAGCAACATGCAGAAGGTTGAAACTAGACCACTTTCTCACACCATTCACAAAAATAAACTCAAAATGGATAAAGGACCTGAATGTGAGACAGGAAACCATCAAAACCTTAGAGGAGAAAGCAGGAAAAGACCTCTCTGACCTCAGCCATAGCAATCTCTTACTCGGCACATCCCCAAAGGCAGTGGAATTAAAAGCAAAAGTGAATTACTGGGACCTTATGAAGATAAAAAGCTTCTGCACAGCAAAGGAAACAACCAACAAAACTAAAAGGCAACCAACGGAATGGGACAAGATATTTGCAAATGACATATCGGACAAAGGGCTAGTATCCAAAATCTATAAAGAGCTCACCAAACTCCACACCCGAAAAACAAATAACCCAGTGAAGAAATGGGCAGAAAACATGAATAGACACTTCTCTAAAGAAGACATCCAGATGGCCAACAGGCACATGAAAAGATGTTCAACGTCGCTCCTTATCAGGGAAATACAAATCAAAACCACACTCAGATACCACCTCATGCCAGTCAGAGTGGCCAAAATGAAGAAATCTGGAGACTATAGATGCTGGAGAGGATGTGGAGAAACAGGAACCCTCTTGCACTGTTGGTGGGAATGCAAATTGGTGCAGCCGCTCTGGAAAGCAGTGTGGAGGTTCCTCAGAAAATTAAAAATAGACCTACCTTATGACCCAGCAATAGCACTGCTAGGAATTTACCCAAGGGATATGGGAGTACTGATGCATAGGGGCACTTGTACCCCAATGTTTATAGCAGCACTCTCAACAATAGCCAAATTATGGAAAGAGCCTAAATGTCCACCAACTGATGAATGGATAAAGAAATTGTGGTTTATATACACAATGGAGTACTACATGGCAATGAGAAAGAACGAAATATGGCCCTTTGTAGCAACGTGGATGGAACTGGAGAGTGTGATGCTAAGTGAAATAAGCCATACAGAGAAAGACAGATACCATATGGTTTCACTCTTATGTGGATCCTGAGAAACTTAACAGAAACCCATGGGGGAGGGGAAGGAAAAAAAAAAAAAGAGGTTAGAGTGGGAGAGAGCCAAAGCATAAGAGACTGTTAAAAACTGAGAACAAACTGAGGGTTGATGGGGCGTGGGAGGAAGGGGAGGGTGGGTGATGGGTATTGAGGAGGGCACCTTTTGGGATGAGCACTGGGTGTTGTATGGAAACCAATTTGACAGTAAATTTCATATATTAAAAAAAAAACTGCCTAAATTTAACAACTGTAACTTCTGCACGAATAAATGATATTTGCTTGTTAAAAAAAAAAAAAAAGATAGAAATGAAAAAGAAAATTGAATAGATGTACCAGTGAAGAGAATGAAATATGATTGAAATTACATTGTTTTCCCCTAGAAGTCAAACTATGAAGTACTTTATAGTCTGTAAACTAAGCAGGCGGAGAGACTCTGGTGTTCCTGAAGAGCCTGGTTGGCCCAGTTGGGCGGGGCTTAATGTAACAGCTCAGTTCTCCACTAGATGGCGCTGCTTAGCTTACTAGGGTGGATTGTTTTGGTGCTCATAGGTGTGTACGTGCGTGCGCGGGAGCATTGAAATGGCGTCACCAGTTAGAGTCTCTAGTGTTGGAACTTGTGCTCTCCCTGACAAACAATGGCGCACCTATTCTTTGTCTCTGGCTTCCGTCCACTCCACGCTTTTACACTGTCTGTGACCAAGCTGTCAGGTTGCCAGGCGGTACCTCCCTCCTGAGTTGTATCTCAGGTGCGGCTGTTTTCCCCGAGCCCTCACTTCTGAGGGACTGCAAGTTTGACCCACTCAGACCTTCTGCGGGAGGGTCTCACCGAGTAGTGGCCAGATGCCGGCCCCACCCAGGAATGTTCGCGGGTCCATGCTGCTGCCAATGCCCAGAGACTGCAGCCTGGCGCCAGCCCACCCTAGCAAAAATTCATGTGAATGTGTAGCAGCAGCATTTCGGGGATTATGGAAAATCGCAACACCCATCTGGCACCAGGCTTCACCTTTAATGACCTTCTTCCAGTACCAGGGAATGTGGTTGTTCTCTGTGATCTGCGGGGACTGGGTGGTCGCAGAGCCTCTGCCAAATGTCCTTCCAGCAGTGGAACCGCTTCTCCCCATGTGGCCTGAGAACCTCCCAGACCCCACTCTGTTCCTGGGGATTCGCCCTTCTCACCAGAGCACCACCAGGTATTGAGCTGCGGAGTTTCAGACTCTGCACTCCCCATGTTTATAGTCTTAATGGAATTTAAACCCTCTCCTTTCTCCTTTCTCCCTTTTTAGTTCTGTCCCTGCAGCTGTTTCCCCTTTTCCACTTTCTCTCCAGCTGCTTTTGTGCAGGGTGCTTTTCCTGAACTCTCCCCCCATCCCCGTCCTCTCTCCGCAAGCAAAAACAGCTCCCTGCCCTCTGCACCTTCTCTCTTCCCCAGTTCACTTCTCAGTGCTGCATACCTGCTGAGTTCTGTGGTTCAGGTTGTGCAGATTGTTGTGTTAATCCTCCAGTCAGTTTTCTAGGTGTGTAGGATGGTTTCGTGTTGGTCTGCCTGTATTTCACGGACGCGAGATGCAAAAAAACTTCCATGCTGTTCTGCCATCTTGGCTCCACTTGTTTTGTTTCTTACATTCCACATATGAGTGAAATCATATTTATCTTTCTCTAATTGACTTATTTTGCTTAGCCTAATACATTCTAGTTCCATCCACATTGTTGCAAATGGCAAGATTTCATTCTTTTTGATCCCTGATTATTACTCTATTCTATAAATAAATATATATATGCCACATCATATATATATCATATATCATATATATCATGTATATATCATATGTATATCATATCATATGTATATGTGCCACATCTTCTTTACCCATGTCAGTCGATGGGTATTTGGGCTCTGCATAATTTGGCTATTGCTGATAATGCTGCTATAAACATTGGCGTGCAAGGGCTCCTTTGAATCAGCATTTTTGTATCCTTTGTATAAATACTTAGTAGTGCAATTGCTGGGATCGTAGGGTAGCTCTATTTTTAATTTTTTTGAGAAAACTCCATACTTTTTTCCAGAGTGGCTGCACCAGTGTGCATTCCCACCAGCTCCTCCTGGGTGTTTGCACCTTTCAAATATTTACTCTTCTTTATTTTCGGATACTCTCATGACCTGGGTCAGGACACTGATAAGTGAACAAATGTTTTCTGAAGCGTGTGTTGCTGTGTTAGATACTGAGCAGGGAACATAGAAATTCAGAGGCAGAAGCTCTCCCCTCAAAAGCCTTTTCAATGTGTTCTGCTTTGTATAGTCACTATGTCACCCCTAACCATTATGACATAAGGTAGTTGAAAATAAGTACCAAAGAATAGGCTAGGGTGGTAATAGTTATAGGGTCTCAGCTTACTGGACTGATTAGAGTAAATCAATATTGACTCATTAAGATGCAATTGGGCTTTCTTTTAACCATTGAACTGATCATTTTTTAAGAATACAAATGCAGAATGACTTTCATTCGTCCCCCTTCTTATGATATCATAAGAACTAGAAGAAGAAAACCATCTACAGATATTGGAAAAAAGGGCTCTGGTCTCTGGGCATACTTCTTCCTTTTGTGAAAACTCCTTCTAGCACCACTGCTCCCTTACTCCTGAAACTTTTGCTGAATAACTCATACTCATCTTTCAGTCTCAGGTTAGATAGACATTACCTTCTCTGGAAGCCTCACCTGATCCTCCCTCCCACTGTTTTGGCTGAGTGTTCCTTTAGTGGGCTCCCACAACATCCTGTGATCTTCCTTGTCAAGACACATCACTGAATTGCCTATCTTCCTCTAATGCATTGTAAGCT
Source organism: Neofelis nebulosa (assembly GCF_028018385.1). Classification (NCBI taxonomy): domain Eukaryota; kingdom Metazoa; phylum Chordata; class Mammalia; order Carnivora; family Felidae; genus Neofelis; species Neofelis nebulosa. Next base: position 125,677,899 of record NC_080788.1, on the reverse strand, counting down.
TGAGGAGAGTTCTTGAGTTCACATGCCCAACACAATGCCTGATCCAGGGTGGAAACTCAATAAATATTCAATGTTTTAATGAATAAAGCCTGAAAGAGTGAATGAGAAAAAGGTGATGTCATGGATGCAACTATTTTGGCTGTGCTTTGAGCTCCTTTCCCATCCCCCAAATTTGCCCTTTTCTTTTGGCAATTTTCTCTTAACTGCATCTACCTGGGAGATTTCATTTGAGTGATATGCAAGGAAGAGGTGCGATCATCAGGGTGTTTATTGGACCATCCTCCCCCACTGCTCGGGCTGTTACTTCACAGAAGTGGAAGAACGGGCAGGTTACAACTCACCACAGTCTTCCCACTGTGACTCTCTTTCATTTCAAGCCAATTGACAAATGCATATTGACTTTTCTCAGCGCACTTTCACTACTACACTTGGTAAAAAGAAAAGAAAAAAAAGAAATCTTTACAACCGCACTCTGATTGGATTTCTACTGTTTCCCCCACTTACACATGAAGATAATTGAGTTATATAATGTGCAGGAAGTCAGGCCAGGTTGGTGACACAGATAATTTGTGAACTAGAAGCCTCTGGGTTTACAGGCTGTGGCAGGCTGCTATTTCCCCAGTTGCCTTAAAGGTCTCAGTTCATTATCTCTTGTCAATAAGGAATGAATGGGGTAACATGTCTCTGAAGTTTGGGTCCTCATTGCTGTCTTGAGAAATAAATACCAGCTCTTTATAACTCTGCATTTATTAGACAAGCCAGTTTGCTGACTGACTTAGAAAACTTTCAGAACCAACTGCTGCATTAAAGTGGTCATAAAGAGAAGACAGTGGAATTATTCACAATGCCAACCTTGATTTCCTTTTACTTTATCTCCACTACTATCCCAATGCCCATCTCCCAACAGACTCAGCCATCCCTTGAGGACTCAGTATTTAGACTGCTCTTTTCCCTGGAATGTCTTGAATTTAATCTTCCCTTCTGTAGGCTTTGCATTTCATCAGACTAGGCACCTTGCCTCTCAGAACTGCTCATTCATTATCCCTCCAAGATTTCTGAAATTCCTCCAACCAGGGAAAAGCCTTCCTTTAGCAATCAGTAGTATGTTTTTTAATGAAAATAACCAGGGACAGGAAACCAGTTGATTCAATTGGATATATATCAAATTTGTCCCTGAGGGTAAGGTTTCATAATAGACAAGGATTCTAGAAGTACCTACTGGTTATTCTCTCCAGCAGAGAAGAAAAGAATAAAGCTGGAGTCTGGAGGGACCCAGATAAGTTTTTATCCTCAAGGTTTGCCTATAGAGAGCTTTCTCAAAATAGTGCTCACCTCTGCATGTCCTCTGTCTTCAAAACATTGCTGTAAAGATGAAGGTCATGGGAATAATTATATTACTTTTGCAGGAACTCGTGGACATTATGGGAGCAGTAGCACAAGCAGCCAATCAGCAGTCACACCCATCGATAGCCAAAGTCTTCCCACTTTGGGGTTATACAACAGAGGATGCAAAAGGCAGAAACCACCCATTGTCTTTATTTCTTCTTGACACATAGCAAGTGTTTTAAGATTTTAGGCAGTATTCTTTAGCTGGCTGAATAGGGCTTCTCCAGGGCAATGGCCTTCTATTCATCTTTGTCTTCCAAAACCCAGCAATTGTTATGTACTTAGTAAATATTTACTGATTTTCTGTTTATATTTATTTTCTTTAAATTCTTTGTATTTAATTTAAAGAGTCTTTATTTAAAAAAATTTTTTTTTCAACATTTTTTATTTATTTTTGGGACAGAGAGAGACAGAGCATGAACGGGGGAGGGGCAGAGAGAGAGGGAGACACAGAATCGGAAACAGGCTCCAGGCTCCGAGCCATCAGCCCAGAGCCTGACGCGGGGCTCGAACTCACGGACCGCGAGATCGTGACCTGGCTGAAGTCGGACGCTTAACCGACTGCGCCACCCAGGCGCCCCTTAAAGAGTCTTTAAAGGTTTCATACTGGGTTTGTAAAATAAGGGTGTTTCTTCAAATCTTTGTGAATTATTTTGCCTTTTTTTTTTAGAACAAGTCTTTTATTTGTGAGAAATTCTTTTCTCCTCAAGAAAATCAATTAAATAATATATGTGAAAGATCTGAATACCTCCAGAGATAAATACTGTCTTTAAGCTATTATCACCTTCTTATTTTATAAAGAATAACATAGTATTGGGGGACCTGTGTGGCTCAGTTGGTTAAGTGTCTGACTTCGGCTCAGGTCATGATCTCATGGGTTTATGGATTTGAGCCCCTCATCAGACTCTGTGCTTATAGCTCAGAACCTGGAGCCTGCTTCAGAATATGTGTCTCCTTCTCCCTCTCTCTGCCCCTCCCCAACTTGTTCTCTCTCTCTCTCTATCTCAAAAATAAATATTTTTTAATTAAAAAAAAAAGAATAACATAGTATTTTGTTTCACTAAAGATAGTATGACTACATGTCTTGGTTCAACAAAGATGGTCCTATCTATGCCTATTATTCCGAAGTAAATATTAATAGATCTCCTTTCTACTCTCAGAAGTATCCACATTTGGACAATTGTCCAATTAGCTCAACTGGCAATTGACAATTAGCTCAGCTACTTCATGGTATTGTTGGCTTGGCAACCATTTTGTTTGGCCAGGCAACCTTCAGGGACCTTAAACTGACATCAGCCTCTCACGTGAGCAGATGTTCTCCATAGCCACTGTGGAGTCACAAGCCAATATGAGTTCCTGGTAGACTTCTCTGACAGACCTTGTGATCAACAGTCTCCCCTGCCTTCTAGCACCTCTATTTTTCTCCATCCTTTAGGTAAGACCCCCTTGGAGATGACCCAAACTCTGCTCTTTTGGTTTGAATTGATGTCTGGTTCCAATCTGGGAACCTCAAAGTGCTCCACACACAGACCCTATTAAAGGCATGTACCCCATGTCCTGTCTCTCCCTTTACCTCCCCAAGTGGCATCTTGTGGCATCCTTGGTACTTTCTCCAAGATCCATGAGTGATAAACTTCTCTATTTCAGCTTCTCTTGAGGTATGCTGTTGAACCATGACTCACCACCCAGCACCCTGTGCTCTGCTTAACAAATGTTAATTTAACTAAGTGGCAACAGTAATAAATTATAAAGTCTACCATAAATCTCATAGAGCCAAAAGTCTTAGATGGTAGCCCCAGTCTGCCTATCTGTGACCTCAGATTAGCTATTTACCAACTCTCTGATCTCAGATTTCATTTTTAGTTAGTAGAAGATAACTTTTTGATCCATTTTTCAACCAACAAAGCAGTTAATTCCCCAACTTAAAATTTTCAATCTAGAATTCCTCAATCTAAAACTTTGAATCCAGAATTCCTTCCTAGTTGGCCCATATCAATACATTTGACCTGTGTTAACTTTATTTTCCTTCCACTGTCATCCCACCTTCTTAATATCTATCCCACGTTACCCAGATTTCTGTCTGTATAAATTAGAAACATCATGTAGTTATTTTGATGTGTAAGCACCCTTTCTCATAGATGATACTTCCTACCTCACCTTTGGGACCTGCTGGTACTTAGATATAGATCTAGAAACAATGCGGGATAGTGGGAGTGGATCCTAATTAGAAACAACAGTGTCTGGCAAGGCCAGGGGAGACCATTACAGATCTTCAAACAAAAGAGTTGACTTCATCAGACAAAGTTGGAGAGTCTTCTTCTATAGGCAAATAAGACTCATCGGAATTTAGGGGCTTTACATCCCCAGCTTCATTGGGATCTTCATATATTTCCTCATTCCACTTTTCAGGATGTCATTCCTTATCAATCAATAACTTCACTTTAACAGTATGTACTTTGCAAGATTGGGGATTCAACTTGTATTATAATTCAACCACATGCAGGATGAGACTTTGGGTTTGGCCTTCAGAAATCTCAGCCTTGGACCCACAAGAGATAAAGGTTTCTTCAGGGAAAATTTTCAGGTGATTTACACTGTCAGTTGGAAATTTCATCTATTTCAGCTTTTCTTCAGGTATGTTGTTGAACCACGACTCACCACCTAGCACCCTGTGCTCTGCTTAACAAATGTTAATTTAACAAAGTGATAACAATAATAAATTATAAAGTCACTATAAATCTCATAGAGCCAAAAGATTTAGATGGTAGCCCCAGTCTGCCTATCTGTGACCTCAGATTAGCTATTTACCAACTCTTTGATCTCAGGATGGGGAGTCTCATCATTTTAGCTGAAGCAGTTTCCCCTTCATTTACCCAAGCACTTGCTTTCATCTTGTTTCATTTCATCTTCCTTTCCTTGGTTGCTTGCTGTAATATCATCACTTTATCTTCTTTACAGCACAAATTAGTACATGAAATATGATTATTTGCATGTGTATTTACCATTTCCCCCCTAACTCCTTGCACCTCCTGAGCCCATAAGTGTAAATCTTTAAGTAAGGATTTTGTCTTACTCACACTGGTAATCCTAGCACCTAGTAGATACTAGATGTACAGCAAAAATTTGTTGCTTGACTAAAATCAAAGTCCTTTTTTTTTCTGCTAAAGAGGATTGATAATAATAGGAGAAAGTTTTGTATTCACTTTTATTAGAGTGGTCTTGTACTTCTTTGTTGTGGTTCAACTTGAGTTAGAACAAATCAAGTGGTTAATATTGGGCCCAACTAAGTTGTAAAAGAGAGTTTTCGAGGTGCAAAGAATAAGAAAGCAAATCTAGAGTAGGAGTTACCCTATCTTCTACAGAAAATTCCAATCTTCTCTTCTCCCATGCTTAGATGGGCACTTTCTTCTTAACATTTCCCTCTGATGGGAGGTTTTGGTATCAAGCAGACCACTTTTCTCAGAGGGATGTCTTTGAAACGTGTGGTAATATCATCAAGTGAGGTGCAGGTTACCTTCCCATCTGAGCTGTAAATTAATGAGTTTTGTTTTTTTTGAAGAGATAGGCCATTGTCTCCTGCAACTGGCAGAAGAGATTAATTTTGAGTTTTCTCTTATTGGTGAGAGTAGTTAAGGGCAAAGGACAGATGATAAACTTCTAAATCAAAGTTTTTAAGAAGTATTTCTTCTTAGAAAACTAGGTTGTGAAGCATTGACTAATGAGACGGTTAATTTTATTTGTCAACTTGATGGGGCTAAGGAATGCCAAAATAGCTGGTAAAATATTATTTCTGGGTGTGTCTGTGAGTGTTTCTGGGTGTGTCTGAGTGTGTCTGTGTCTGGGTGTGTTTCTGAAAGAGATTAGGATTTGAATAGGTAGACTGAGTAAACTGATCATTGTCACCAATGCAGGTGGGTTTTATCTAATCCATTGAAGGTCTAATAGAACAAAAAGAACATAGAACAAAAAGATTATAGAACATAGAACAAAAATGCAGGGGAAAGTGAATTTATTCTCTCTGCTTGAACCCAGACATTCATATTCTCCTGCTCTCAAACATTATGCTCTTGGTTCCTGAGCCTTCAGACTTGAACTGGGACTTTACACCATTGGTTCCCCTGGTTCTCAGGCCTTCAGGTTTTGACTGGAACTACACCGGCTTTCCCACACCTCCACCATGCAGATGGCAGTGTGTAGGACTTCTCAGACTCTATAACTGTGTAAGCCAACCCTTCATAATAAATATTTTTATGTGTATATATCTCTTATTGGTTCTGTGTCTCTGGAGAATCCTGATAACCAACATTGGACTTATGAAAAAGACATAGGAGATATTTTCTTTGATAAACTTTAGTATAACTCAGTCCCTATGGTGGAGGTTCTTAGAATTTTTTAAATCACAGGTTAAATTTTGTACTCTTCCTATGAAGGAGACTATATTCTATTTGGTTAGTTTGCTCTAAAATATTATAAGAAACACTGTTTGTATATGATTCAAACGTTGTGTAGAGAAACTGGATGAAAGCTAAGGAAATAGTGTGGGTTTTAAAATACCACGTATTTATTATTATTTCTGTTCTCATTATTCTCTGTAATTCCTAAGTCCAGACCATGCCAGAACTTAACCAGAAACGAAAGTTATATTACCATTTACACCCAAATTACAATGTCATCAGACTCAAGTAAGAAATTAGTACCATTCATAATATCATCTAGTTATTTCTCAAAGGGTCCAAGAGAGTGCTTTCTTTGTATCTACAAGCAATCTTTTAGCTGTAGCAAAGTTTTGGTGGCTGCTATGCTTTTTTTTTCCTGATCTAGTAATTACCACTTACCTATAGTCTCTAAGAAGGAGCTTGAAGAAGGCTTATCATCTTTGTGAGAAACTCAGTGTCCAACCTATAGTAGATTTGATATATTAGTGCCCCTCTTCACAATTGAATCTCATTTTCCAGTATGCAAGCTCTTGCTTTATCCCCTTCCATATTGACCCTGGGCTTCACTGTGTGACTTATTTTGGTCAGAAGAATATCAGAAAACATGATTCAGAGCATTAATAAATGCTTATATCAATGTTGAATGTACCATGTTTTGTTCTATTGGAATATTCCCTTTGGTGACCCATTTGTCATGAAATAAAGTTTACCACCTCAAGCATACCATGCTTTGAGGAAGCCCAAGGTAGCCACAAACAGAGACCACTTGAAGGTGAACTGAGAAAACTGGGCTGGAGCTGGAAGCATGGTTCCAAACACAAGGCCCCTGTTAAGCCATCTCTCATAGTTAAGCCCTCCAGATGAGAGCTCCAGACATTAGTAAGCAGAGACAAGCCATTCCCACTGTGCCTGACAGAACCCCTGACTCAGAGAATCATGAGAAAATAAAAGGATTCCTTTGTTAAGCCACTAAGTTTTAGAGGGTGATTTGTTGAGTGAGAGTAAATAATTGAAATAAAACCGTTATACTCAGTTCTAAAATGATGCTAGGCCTATATAGAAGTAGATAAAATTGCTTATTTCTAAATGGTGCCCAAGAAGATCTTCCCAGGTTAAACTCTCATTGACATTAATTAGGTCACATGTTCATCAGTGAACCAATCACCGTGGCCCAAGTGCTTTTCTGGGGTAGGCCACATATTCACCCCTGGAACATCACCTGAACAACTGAGATGGGAGTGTTATTACAAAAAGAGAAATGGACTTCAAGCAGGCAGAAAAGATATGTGTCTATTACAGAAGACAACAATAAAACAACAACAACAAAAACCCCAAGATGCCAAGTTCTAGTTCATTGTCCAAAATTCCCATGAAAGAATATCCTAAAGAAAACATCCTTTCCAATGTAACTTCATGATTCTTTGATCAGAGAGGAGTAGCCAGAAGGAAGATACATTGGAATCTTGTGTAATTCTACTCAATGGCATTAGCCACCAAGAGTCTACTGTACTCACTGCTGCTTTTGGATTCCCAGGTGAGGTCTGCAGCCAAAAGGACCTTTTTTCATCTTTGGCCAGCCTCCAGACTCCTTGTCTCTGAGACATTGATTAGGCCAAGATAATTTATGTGTCCCCTACAAATACTTTTAATGAGTAAGTTGCACTTTCTGGAGCTGGGATTTGAATGGAATGTTGTGCTATGTGAAGTGCAAGAATTGTCCAGTGAAAAAAATAGCCCTAGGGTTTGTAATATTCCAACTCGGTCTCACCTCCTGATTCCAAGCTGGCTTCACTTATGATACTATCTCTTTTCTTTAACACATTACTTACGATGGGGCATGGAATATCCAGCTGGCAGTCTTCTCTGCCCTAGAATGCAGGCCACTTGGCTGCCATACAACAAATAATGCCATAAACTGGTTTAGTTGAGAGGTTGGATTTTTCTTAGAAAAGAGCCCAAGCCTTTGCCGTCTTTCTTTCCCAAAATCCAGGATTCTTTTCCATAATCTGAACGTATTAAAAGAAAAACATTGGTTTCTTTTATATTGATTATGTAAATCCATGTGTGGTGGGTTGAGAGAATGAGAATACACGTTGGACATCTTTTGATTTTACTAGTCCAGAATCCGTATCTTTTACTTCTGATAACACTTAGAATTTACTTTTGAAAATTACCTGTTTCTCACTCTTAGTCTGTGTGATACAAGATGGATCCATGCCCCCCTCTAGGAATGAGCATCTTAACAAGAACCAACTTTATGAATATATTCTATTTTCTTGTCATACTAGTTAGTTCAGAGTTGGGCATATGACCTAATTTGTACTAATGATTTCTGTCACAGCTCTTTGAAGAAAACATGTGCTCTTTCTGCTGATCATAAAACTAGGAATATGCATCCCTTGGATTAATGTAAGGGACTACCCCTTGGAGAAGACCTGACCAAGGGTCATGTCAACACCAGGGAGAGAATAACTAAGAAATGAAAGGAGAAGGACCTATTCTTGATGACAGTGTTTGAATCTGCAGATCCAACTTTGCCTGAAGCTAACTTTTACTTTACAAAGGCCAATGATTTCTTTCTTTAAAATGTTTTCCAATTTTAAGCCCCAACATGTCTCTCTATGGAGTTCAAGCAGCACTCTGACTTCTTTCTATGTTGAACTGGCCATTGTGGCCCACATACTGGAGAGTTTGAGATAGAGATAAATAAATAGGAGGGTCACAGAGGATTTGATTTATTTTGGCATCTAACATGCCAATAAACACCCACATTTATCACAAGAGCTCTTAATTGGCCCCTGAACCTCTGGTATTCTCTAATCAATTCTTCATGCTGCAGTCAGAATGAGTATTTCAATATGCAAATCTAATTAGGTCACTGGCTCTTTAGTGACTCTTTAAAGCTTACAGGACAAGTCCAAACACCTTACCATGTTTACAAGGTCCTTTTGTTCTAATGTCTGTTTATCTCACCAGCTGCTGCAGTTCCAGGTTCTCTCTCACCTGCCCCACCTTGCTTCCCTTTACCCAGATACTTTCTTTTTGAATATAAACCTTAATGCCACTATTACCTCTAACCCCTTCACAGCTAAGTGATATGCTCCCAGGTCTATGCTCCCATATATCAACACTTAGACAATGAAAGATGCCATTATAGTATGTTGTTCCACTAGTTATACTCTACCCTCCATTTGGACACGGACTACCGCCACTGTATTTGCAGAACATAAATGGTGATTAGCCCACATTGCTGAATAAATGACTAAATGAATAAATAAATATATCTATGTTTTAGCCTGGGTCTAGTTTTCCAAACATTCTAGATGACTTGTATTGTTAGCTTTTCATGTTAATGCTTTTCTTTTTAAGACCAGAATAGGAGGTGTCAGTTCAAAACCCATATTCTCCTTTCATAAATTTCCATAGAGTAGAGGACTGACTCTTTCCTCCTCAGAAGGTAAGAAATGGTTTGGAATGAACATCCAGTCTCACTTTCTATATGTTTCTGACTGTCCCTTAAAGACAAGGAGTCATGAATCTGAAGGGTGAAAACTGTACTTCCAGAGAGACTTATTTCTCAAGGGAGGGTACTACTCAGGAATAGAAGTGCCTTGCTGTCTTGATCTCTTGGACTGGAAAGGTGCTCAGACCCATAGCCCCCCATCCTCTGTTTTTCTCCTTTTCTTAATTAAGCCCACTCAGGTTGAAGTGGGAACTGCCATTCTCTGGCTTCTTGTATGTAGCTGGGTAGGTAAGTCGAACGGGGCCAACTATTCTCAATACAGGGTGTAGTGGATTGAATAGTGGCCAAATATATATATATCCAAGTCCCAATCTCAAGAACATATAAATTGGACTCTATTTTAGAAAAGGGCTCTTTGAAGTTGTTACTAAGTCAAGGATTTTGAGATGGAGTCATCCTGGATTTAGGGTGGGTCTTAAATCCAATGACAGGGCCCTTATAAGAGGCAAAGGGAGATTTGAGACAGAAACACAGATCAGAAGGCCATGTAAACATGGAAACAGAAATTGGAGTTATGTTTCCATATGCCATGGAACGCCTGCTGCCACCAGAAGCTGGAAGAGGCAAGTGCAGATTCTCACCTAGAAAGTTTCAAGAAAGCATGGTCCTCTCAACACTTTGATTTTGGATTCTGTTTTTCAGAAGTGTGAAAGAATAAATTTATAACTTTTCTTGAATCCTGAATTCCATAGTAATTTGTTACAGCCATCCTAGGAAATTATAAACAAAGTAAAAATTAAAAACAAACCAAAACTCTGTCCTGTTTCAGCTTAGCAGTGATGAAAGAGCCCTGGCTTAGCCCATTATGAAGCAGATACACAGATCTTTATGTGGTTATTTGCCTTTATGTACATCTCTTACTACCCAGGACTCTAAAGCCAGAAAAACAGTAAGTGAATTGGGGGCTCAATGTCCACTCTGAATTTCTGGAGGGAGATGCTGAACAAGGGCTGTAGAATTCTGGCTTCCTGCATGGATCTCAGTCATAGCTGGCACATTTAAACAGCATGGAAATATTAACTTCAGAAAAGATGGTGACTCTGCTTATTAAGGTGTTTTTTTGATATGTCAGTAGCGCAGGCTCTTATTTCTTCTCTGAACTTTTTCCAGGTTATTTTAGTTCCAATAATGTTGACCCCCTTGAAAAGTTCTATGGCATTAATCAGCTGCACATCTCATTTGGTATTTATAAGTCGTTACCTATGATTCTTTTAATGTCCATGGCCTGATTCTCAAACTATATTATGAATCTACTGAGGGAAAAAAATAGCTAGTTAAATCTTTGTTATTTGGAGTTCCTAGTTCAGTGCAAAAATAGTATTAAGCAAGTGTGTAAATTAATGTTCTAGGAATTGTGCATTTTATCATGTTGACAATACATAGTCTAATGCCTAATACTAAGGACATAATAAATGATAACAGGAAAGAAAGTTTGATTCTTAGCCTTTGAAATGTTCTGTCATAGTATTATTTTTTTCTTGCTTCTTGCTAATGGACTCTGCCAACCTTGGTCGCAACAGTCAGCATTTATTAAAGCAGGAGCAATTGGAATCTTTCCCTGGGATGGATACAAGGACATTGGGAAAAAGAAAATATTTCATTTTCTGTGCTAAGTTTAAGCTGATGAGTGTTACATTCAGAGGCACATGGAGAAATCTTCTCTATAGTAGGAAATAACTCAATCAACATATAAAAAGAAACAAAGTGAGACAGAGATGAGATGGATGAAAAGTAAGAAAGACCTGACAACTGTGATCTCAGTTCCATTTCCAGAACTGAAGACCCTTGTTTCGGGAGCACTTTCCCTGATTCTTGATGTACTTTGATTTACTTGCTGGTAACATGCACCAATATATTTCCTTAAGTATGAACTTAATCTAGTTTTACTTGGGTTTCTGTTGCTTGTAACTAAAAGAACCTTAAAACTATTTGGGAGCCTTAGAAATAAGAATACTTTCATAGGTTTTTGGAACTCTTTCAAGGATCCATGAGAATGGTCTACATTCATATTGATATACACACATAAACATACAGATATAATCTAGTTGTTAAAAGAGATTTGAGGTTGAATATGTGTCCTGTCTCAATTCTGATGTATAACAGTTTAAGATTGAATTTGAAGAAATCAACATTAGGTTAAAAAATGGAAAATTTAAAAATTAAAATTCTGCATCATGAGAATTGTTTTTCTGATTATTATTTTTAAGGTTGATTACTCAAAAGTTCAATGTGAAACTAAATCAAAACATTATTTATGCATATCCATTACCTATGTGTGTCATAGCATCACTTTAAGATGATGTAACACAGAATGTTGGAAATAACAAAAAAACAGTAAAGTTGATGAATTAGTATTGATTCATATATTCCCCCCAAATTAAGGTTCTGCATTGATCAAATCTACTGCTTATTATTTCTAGAAACTTAGATATGACCAAAAATTTTATCAGTAATTTTTTCTTCTGTCTAGACTCCTCTATTTCTCACCATGTTGCTAAAAGTAAGGAGTGATTGACTAATGTAGCAGGCACACTGGGGATATTTTGTTCAAAGGGCTATGTAATGGACATATATAATTTTTGTCCAGATTTCCTTCCTTTGGGATACTGGTTCTATAGTACTATGTAGAGATTTATGGAGAGCAACTGGTGATTAATCTTAAGCTTACTGTTCTACTCCACCAAATGGTATTAACTGATGCAATTACCAGATATAGAGAGGTTAACTTACTACATATTGTTATAGTTATTGTATATATATTTCAAATTTTCATTGAAAGTGCTTGAGTTGCTATGTTTCAACAAAGCCATCTGAGTGCCTATCATATAACAGCCAGCACTATTCCAGGGTGTGGGGCTATCATAGTGAATATGACAATCAAGCTACGTGCCCACAGGCAGTGAGGGAGACAGCCAATAAATGGAAACAAAAACAAAAATAAAAGAAGCTTAAGAATGACCAGAGTTGGAGTATACTTCTTTTCTTTTTAATGTTTTGATAATTAAAAAAATTTAATTCCAGTACAGTTAACATATTGTGTTATATTAGTTTTTCAGGTGTACAATGTAGTGATTAAAGAATTCTATACATTATTCAGTGCTCATCATGGTAAGTGTACTTTTAATTCCTTCACCCATTTCATGCATATCCTTACCCACCTCCCCTCTGGTAAACATTAGTTTGTACTCTGTGGTTAGGAGTCTGTTTTTTGGTTTGTCTTTATTTTTTCTTTGTTTCTTTGTTTACATATGAGTGAAATCATATGGTATTTTTCTGACTTATTTCATTTAGGATTATACTGTCTAGTCCATCCATGTTGTTACAAATGGCAAGATTTCATTCTTTTTTATGGCTGAGTAATATTCCATTGTATATATATATACACCGTATCTTTATCCATTCATCTGTTGATGGGCACTTAGGCCTGCTTCCATAATTTGGCTATTGTAAATAATGTCACAATAAACATAGGGCATATTATCTTTTTGAATTAGTGTTTTCATATTTGTTGGGTAAATACTCAGTAGTAGAATAACTGGACCATATGGTATTTCTTTTTTAATTTTTGAGGAAATTCCATGCTACTTTCCACCATGGCTGTGCTAGTTTGTATTCCCATCAACAGTGTACAAAGTGTCCTTTTTCTCCACATCCTTGCCAACACTTGTTTCTTGTGTTTTTGATTTCATCATTCTGACAAGTATGAGATGATATCTTATTATGGTTTTGATTTGCAAGAGTGTGCCTCTTTAAATAAAATAGAAAAGATCTCTCTGAGGAGGTCACATTTGGGTTGAGAACCAAATGATAAGAATGAGCCAGTCAGGTCTAAAGTGTTGGGAGAGGGAAAAGCAAGTATCTAAAGCAGAGGGAAGAGCCTGTGCAATGGTTCCTATGGCAGGAATGAACATTACATGTAAGGTTTGGATTATTCTAGGTACAAGGGAAGCTACTGGGAATTTTAAGCAGGTAAATGACATAATGTGATTTATGTTTTTTTGAAAGATCATGCACATGAATGGCCAAAGCCATTCTGAACCCAAGGACCCAATTCATGCTTTCAACATAAGTGTTTTTTCCTGTTTATTTTTTGCCATTAAAAATCTGAAATATATGAATCATCCTTTGCAGAACTATCTTGAACGACTGACTCTATGGGCATAAAAACCCTCTGCAAATAAAATCTAGGACCCATTGTCACTTCCCTTTATAGACAAACAATCAGTGTGGTGAATTGTGCCTGAAAACAATCAATCTAAAATGTTCCTCTTTGTTCCCTCCAAGCTCCTATAAGCTTCAACAGGCTGGACACACATTGATGGGGCTGGGATGGAGTCCTGTGAATAGGGTAGCCAGCTGTGATTTGAGTGGTGGAGGAAGTGCCAGCTTGCTCTTGGCCTCTTCAGTCTGGAGAGCCAAATCACTCAGGGGCCAAGCAATTGTACTCCATGAATGGTTTGCTACTAATTGTGTGACAGAAGAGGACTAGAGCACCTGGTGCCCATTTGCAATGCATACTAGAGAATACAAGATAATAAACATTCCTCATAACATCGGTGATGGCACACTTGGGATGAGCACCAGTTCTTTAACCTCTGTGGATTTTACCAGCCAGATGTTCTCACTTTAAACTCACATGATTTCTTCGGGACTGATCCTATGCAAAAAACCCTCTAGACCAGAGGAATGTACCTAATCTACCAGCCTTAGACAAGAGCCCTAAGTACTTCATTTCTCTTCCTTAGTGTCCCCTAGATTTTACACTCTTAACAGAGAGAGGCAAATATGGAGATAAGGATACTGCTGAGTTAAAATTAGGTGAAAAAGGTTTGGTGTTTTGGTTTCTGAAGGCTTCTCCAATAGCACCACTCTTCTCACTGAAGTTTTAAACAATTAGAAATGAAACAAATGGCAAATGAACAACAGCACATCACCTTATAAAATGAATCCATGTTCATAATGGAGGCTAGTATGAAAGCTTGGAACCCTAGGGCAGACTTTATCTCTGAGTCTCTTACAACACTAGATATGGACAAGATCCTGCCCCACAAGAACAGCAAAAGGCACATGCTGAAAGGGAATGGAAAGTAGAAGCACATTTATCAGAAGAAGACAAGTATAGGGCTGGGTCATGCTGGCCAGGAAGAAGGAATCCTTCCTAACATTTGCTATTAGCTGTTTGACAGTTTTAACTTTCAATAACTAAACCAATGAATAGGAAGGACATTGTAGATTAAAAGAGATAAATCACAAAAGGAAAGAATAGGGGGCACCTTGGTGGCTCAGTAAGTTAAGTGTTGGACTCTTGGTTTCATCTCAGGTCATGATCTCACAGTTAGTGAGTTAGTGACTTTGAGCTCCATGTCAGGTTCTGTGCTGGCAGTGTGAAGGCTGCTTGCAATTCTCTCCCCCCACACTCTCTATCCCTCCTCTACTTGCTCTGTCTGTCTCTCTCAAAATAAATAAAAATAAACTTAAAAAAAGAACAGAAAATAGATATACTTATAAAAAACAAAAACAGAACACAGAATGTAGATGTGGAGAGCAGTTACATGGAAGGATCAAAGAACTATGGAAGTTTCCGTAGAACAGCATCTGAAAGAAAGCAATCTATTTCTTTTGGCCAATGTATTGAGCATTAGATATAACATCTTGTTATTGCCCTAGTAATTTACTAGAATCTGAATGCATTAAGTAGAAGAAAATGAGGAAAGCTAGAGATTTTGTTTGCTGCTCTAACTGCTTCTGACTTTTGGCATAGGATTATTTGGGGAAGATATTATTCCATCTTGGCTGGTCATAGATGATTAGTCACCGAATAGATGGAGAGCCTCATCGGAATTCTAATTCCTAACTGAATCTTTTGTTGTGGAAATATTGGCCATGTCCATGTTAACCTTAACATCTCAATCTGTGGGGACTTAACCATCTCTGCTTTTCATACTTCTTTCTTGGACATATGGGAGGGATTTTGAATGTTTGCCTCTAACTTTTTCTGCCATTTTCAGATTTCTTCTTAATAAATAGAGGTAGTATTATACTAACTGACTGCTTACTTATGTTGATGAGATTTTCTGATGCTCAGCACCCATCCCTTCAGTGTTCTCATGGAATTCTCTCTCTGAAGTGGAAACAATCTGGGTTAGATTATAATTCCTGGTATCTGCCACATATGGTCTCTTCCCACTAAAGATACTTCTAGCCATGTTTGACACATAACCTAAGCTTAGTGAAACAGGATATGGCAGAAGTATTTTCTTCTGTTACCTCTAAGCTTTTATGAATCTGGGTGACTGGACACACAATGACTCTTAGTGATAAACGAAGGTGTTAGTATTTAGAGGCCAGGTTCATTTTAACACAGGAATGAGGGCATTAGTTACAGTGAAAGGAGAGGCAATAGTGCCAGTGGCACAGAAGAAACATTTAGGCCAACTTTTCTTGCCCATGAAATAGTTGTGTGTCCTCTTTTCTGGGTTCAAGAATTTAGAGTTATTTTATTTTCTACTGTTTTCAAACCTGATCCCCCAGCACACAGTTGGTTGTTTGTAAGTTCTGGCTGCCATCTACCCTCAAAGTCCTTCAAATAAATCTACTCTTATTTAAAAAACCCAAACTGAGGGTCAAGTTTTGCTTGCATATAAGAACTCCCACTGACTCTCCTTGACCACCCTCAGGAGATGATTCAAAGGTAAAATCTCTGTGATAAAAAAAATGAATTTTTCATATATGAGCCTGTTAATTTATTTAATATTTATTGAGCACCTCCAATTTTCTAGGCCTGGGGCATGAAGATGAAAAGTAAAATTAAGATAGTCTATACTCTCTTGGAGCTTAGCATGGGTTGGGAAGAAAGTCATTTAAAAAATATGTGAACAAATGTAAAATTAAAGCTATACTAAATGATATGAAGAAAAGTAAACCCATGATACTATATGAAATTACATTGGAAGGAATAAATTTAATAAGGGAGATCAAAGAAAACTTCTTTAGTGAAAGCAGAATAAGTATTAACTAGATAAAGGGAAGGAAGAAGGGAGGGGGATTCCTCTTAGAGAAAAGAACCCTAGAAAAACCCTATGGCTTTTGAGGTAAGGCATGACAAACACATAATAAAATGTAGGTTGTAAACCTGGGTGAAGAAAACATATTAAGCCATTATTTCCATTATTAACTCAGGGCTAATTAGTTAATCAGATTGGCTCTATTTGCCAAGAATGGAGCTCTAGCCAGATGCATTAGGAAGTACGGTATTAGAGAATGGGAGGCCAGTGAGGGTGGTACTTAGATAGGCAATCAAGGATGGAGCGCCACTGTTACTGGATTAAGGGTTTCTTTTGGCATCAAAGCCAGATGAAGCATTAGACTCCCTAGAGAAAAGAAGGGCACTGAGAAGCCTGAGATAGTGTTGCCAGAAAGATAATGGGGGGTGCTGGAAATAATGTTGCATATTTTGCCCAGGATTGATCTAACTGGAAAAAAAATCACAGTGAAATTTCAGAGAAAAAAGCATTCTCAAAGGTATTTCTTTTCAACAATATTAAATATCACTAATGTCCAGTGCAGCAAATAGTTTGTGCACCTTCTGGATTGTGTAAGGTAATAGCCAAAGGATAAAGAAGAGAATGTAGCTCAGCCAGAAATGAGACATGGACCAAACTTCAGCTGGCATAATTGGAACAATTTTAATAATTTATCACATTTTTAATGTAATATTATTCAGCTCATAAAGCACTAAAAACAGTGTTGTTTTGTTTAATCCCCATATATCCCTCTGATTGTGAAATAAAAAAACCCACAATATTTTCCCCCTCTACTATAAGGAAATTGAAGCTCACAGAGGTTAAATGACTTGTCCATACTCCCAGAATTAGTAACTGGCAATATAAGACAGAAACTCAGGTCATCTGACTCATAGTCCAGGGCTTACTCCAAAACTCATTCCACAGGCACAATCCAACTTACCTTTCCCCAGGGGGCTTCATGCTTGAGAATTCAGCAAAATAGGTTTTATCAGACTGGCTGGTATACATGAACCAGTGTGGTCTAACCCCCTACTTATAAGGAATTTGAGATGTTTAGCCTAAGCATGGAAAAATTGACTCTGTTTATCAATGAAAGAGGACAAAGGAAAGTTACAAATGTTTAAGTTAAAAAGAAAGTTGGTTTACTAATTCTCTATCACTCTATAAAAGTGGGTGCCAAATATTGCAAGTTAGTTTAATTATAAAGTATAATGAAAGGAGAGATCAAAATGGTGAATTTTCTTGAATGCACGTCCTTTATTAATAATCACCAATTTGTGGAACATTTGGAAAATGCTAAAATAAAATAAAAACTTTTACTCTATATGAAGAAACAACTTGACAAATATCTTCTTTCTATAACCTATAATAGAATTCTTTCTATAACCTACATTAGAAAGACCTTTAGAATTGTTGTTCTTCAGTGGACACATTGTGATTGACATTGAAGACAACTGAACACACAAAAAAACCTTAAAACAGTGAGGAAAGTGAGATCAGAGCATTATGGATTTATTCAAGGAAGTACTTGCAACCTATTTTCAAACCATGTCAAGGAAATTGATGGCTTTCTACTGCCCTTGTTTTCCATTATTAAAGTATGATTATTTCAATAGAATCACTTCTATACAGTGGAAACAAAGCCATACTTTCAGAAAAGATTCACAATCTTTGATGAATTTGAATTGAACAATAAGTTTTTTGCAGCTGCCATTAATGGGGGCAAACCTCTAGATGAACAACATCAATTATTGAGCAAGATGTATTATCTGTGTAGGTAAGTTTTAAAAGGGAATAGTTGAGAAGAAAGCAAACCATGCTTTAATAAGCCACAATGTTCTAGGATTTTATGGGACCAAATATGATCCCAGAACTCTCAAAATTTTTGGCTCAAATTGAGATGTTTCTCCATTTGAAACAACCCCCAGAATTCTTGAGAACAATTCAACTTATTAAATACTAATATTCATACTGACTAATAAATGTTATTATTTCCACTCAGCTATAAATATATCATTTATCTGGATAAAATTGATAAAATCTGTTTTGAACTATTTTGAATCAAGACTAAAGATACATAATTCATAAAAAATTAGGGGACTCCACAAATATGCATTTCTAATCATGTAATTCACAACAGTCCCCTAAAATAAGGATACCCTTGGTCTATCTCTCATAGGTTGATAGTTTGTAAAATGAATGGGGAGATGACATTTTAGCCATCTCTTTATCTTTTTTAGGAATTAGAAATGGAGAAGACCCATGATCCATCTGCCATCATTTTTGACTATTCATTAACTCAGCAAATAAATACCCTTCTTTATGCTAAATACTGTTCAGGGCACCAAAGATAAGGCAAAATAGATCAAACACCTGACCTCATGGAACTTACAATAAACATCACACAGAAGTCAAATTTCTAATGTATTAGTAATGTGTTCTAAGGGAAGAAAATAAAACTGGAAAAGCATTTTGCAATTTTCAATAGGTTCTCCAGGGACAACTCCAACTAAGAGGGAAAGAACAATTCATTTGGATATCTAGGGGGATGAGCATTCTAATCAGAGGGAAGAGCAAGCACAAAGGTTCTGCAGTGGGAGCATGACAGCACATTTCAAGAACAGTGAAAAGGCCAGCCTGGTTGTGGGGAAATAAATGGGAGTGGGGAGGAGATGGGAGAAGTTAGCAGGAGATGAAGATGCATGGTATCCAGGAGGGTGAGAGGAAGAGGTCTTGTAGGGCTTTAGGTCATTTATGGAATTTGACATTTACTCTCAGTGAGATTAGATCTTTAGTAAAATATTTATAACAAAATACAGATATGTTTTTGTAATTTCAGAACTTGACCCTGATACAAAACATTTTAAACTCTAGAACAGTTTTCTGAATATGTTTTACTGGAGACACTTAGCTTTATACAAAAATTTCCTATTGGAATTTGTTTTTGCTTTACAAAATTCAGTTTGAAAATGTTTTAAATCCTCCAGGAAGAGAAAATTTCCACACAGAAGATTGCTAGGGTGAATTGCTCTATGAAGGAATTGCCCTTTAACTCATTGGTTTTATAAGTTTGGATTTTCCACATCAATTTTTCCCAAAGTTAGTTACATGTATAACTTAAAATTTTTTTTAATGTTTATTTTTATTTTTGAAATAGAGAGAGAGAGAATGTAGGGGAGAGGCAATGAGAGAGGGAGACAGAATCTGAAGCAGGCTCCAGACTTTGAGCTGTCACCACAGAGCCCAACACAGGGCTGGAACTCATGGACCTCAAGATCATGACCTGAGCTAAAGCTGGATGCTCGCTCAACCGACTGAGCCACCCAGGCACCCCTTGCATGTATAACTTTTATTCAGGTCTTAAGGTGTGTTCAAGGAAACTTTAAAGGTAGCTTACATATATATGTTGATAAACTTTTTGTTAATTTACATTTATCAAAATGCTCTAAGCATAGGATTAAGTAATGAAAATCATACAATCTCAAAATTCCATGCTCACTTTATTGTCCTTTTTAAGGCCCAGAAATAGGAGTTGGACTCAATAATTTTGAAAGGCTCTACCAGTTTTTCAACTCCTAGAGGTTATATTAGAAAATCCTAGATGTTAGGAGCACCTGAGTGGCTCAGTCGGTTAAGCGTCTGACTTCAGCTCAGATCATGATCTCACAGTTTGTGGATTCCAACCCTGCCTTTGGCTCTGGGCTGGCAGCTTGGAGCCTGAGGCCTGCTTTGGAATCTGTGTCTCCTCTTTCTGCCCCTCACCCACTCGCTCTCTGTCTCCCCAAAATGAATAAATGTAAACAAAATAAATAAAAGAAAGAAAATCATAGATGTTAAATCTGAAAAATACAGATCCAGGAGTGGAAAGGGACCATTTTTACAGCTGAGGATCTAAGGACTAGAAAATTTTAGTAACTTGTTCAAATTAATTACTAACTTGATCAGGATGCGCACCCAGATGCCTCATCATACAGTTCCCTGCGTTTCCATTGAAATTTCTGCTTTTCCTTCATTTCCTCAGGGCATACCTAGCATGGATATATGACTAAAGAGCCTGCTTTGATATGACCAGGTTCTTCCTTAGAAATGCTTCTCTCTTCTTTACCTATTTCCCTTGTTCTTACTTCACTGCCCAGTTTCATTCTAGTCCTTTCTCTTCAGTATCTACCACATTGCTAATCCATTCTAGATAATTTTGGCTCCCATCCCAATACCCTAGAGGGGCTTTCCTATGTTTTTCTCAGTTTTGTATGTATTACTTTAGATGAAGTCTGATCTCTTTTCCACGTACATTAAAAAGGGGCATCTCCCTCATTTATACCTTTCTGCAATTTCATGTCAGTGATTTTACAAGCCCCTAGGTACCCTTGTGTTCTGCTGACCAGCTGTCCCTTCTTAGAATGATGGGAAATGTAGACTTTATAAGTTTAGTCTAACAGGGGTAAGAGAAGATCAGGAGGTCAGAATTAATACCAGTACTAATTTTTTTTCCTGTCTTCAAGTTCTGGCTTCATGCAGCAGACAGAAGGTGAATCTGGTCTGATTCCAGCTGTTGGAAGCCAGCAAATTTGCTAGACGTGTGTAGTCATTTTAATGCTATTAAAATTGGCAGGAAGGACTTTGCTATTACAAGCATTTTGAATATTAGATCTGGTGTTTTATATATTGCCACTTGATAACAACATGTGAAATAAATCCTAGGTGACCAGAAAGATTCTTAGAGCTAGCAGGTTCCATTAATTTAAGATAAGTAACACCTAAAATGACTGTCTATAAAGCTTTCAATTTGCACATTATCTTGGAAAACATCTTTTGAAACTCAGCTCCTTTTCTTGCCTTTCCTCCCCTTTTATTATTATTTTTTTTTAATGAAAGTTAGTTATTTTAAAATGCTTGAAAGTTGTCTTACTAGTTTAGGGCCTGAACTTCAGTTGATTAATTTACCAGAATGCCTGTCACCCAACTGGGTAGACCTTTTTGTGACAAGACAACCATTTACTACATATGTTAAGTTGGGGTCAAGGGACATTTGGGACTAAGTATTATTCTTTGAATAAATTTTGAAGAGCTGGACTATGAAATCTGGCCGAGGGTGAGATTACCCTGGTGTCCATCTCTACAGTTTTCCAATAAAATTGACCCTATGTAGACCTTCCTTAAACTCATGGAAATTTGCAATTAAAAAGGAGTTTGTCTCACTGACAGGTCAACACAAGGTCAGTGTGCCCTTAGAAGGCATCTGTCATAGAGGTATTCCCTACATCCAGCTGTGACCCATCTCATTTCAGTTTAGTTTCCTCCACAGCTAGACATTTACCACATTTAATAAATTAAACTTTGCAGTATCTCTTGTCTCCTTCCCTTCCTTTCCATCTTGTTACCACTGGTCTAGATCAGACTTTCATTTCCTTTAGCCAGACAATTAAAATAGCTTTTTAAATGTCTCCCTTATTATCTTCCCCTGTTTCTAATCCATTTTACTAATTAATGTCAAACTGATCTTTCAAAACACCCAAATCTATTCTTTTACTCCCCTGCTCAATAATTTTCAGTGACTCCTAATTGCCCAAGATTTTATGAAAATTTCTTATGCAGACATTTCGGGAGAAAGTGAGGAAACATGGAAATTCCATGAGCACTGGCACCAAAGGGGCTTGAGTTCAAATCCCAGCTCAGTCTATTTCTAGTTGGATGATTTGGGGAAAGTTATTTCATATCTTTGAAATATAGTTCATCTATGAGACAGAGGTAATAGCAGTTACTTCTCAGGACTATTGGGAAGATTGTATGAGATACTGGATAGTAGTAGTACTAGGTAATAGGTACTCAAAAAACTAGCACTCTCTATGCTGAGCCTCCTACAGTATGACTGAACTTATTCCCCATTACTTTTCCATCAGGATCCTGCATTCCAGTGAAACTTAATCTATGATGTATGTGTCTTTATATACTACCCGTGGTTGCAGTTTTCTTAAAAGTAGGGATGATGTCTTTGTAGTATTCATAGTGCTTTGTACATATTGTTTTTCTAGTATTCATAGTGCTTTGTACATACTATGTACTCAGTAAGTATCTATTGAATTTGGGATTCTCAAGTTGATTTTGCCACCAGAAAGAGCCATTTCTGGTAAAATTTTAAATTGTTTTCTGAATTTAATTGATCTCACTAGGTCTGGGCAGAATGAGTCTATTTTCCCTGCATGAGATCTTCCATAATTAGGCAAATTGTCAAAGTTCTAGATGGTAATGGAGTTCTTTGACCACTTCTGGGTACTTCGCCCCAGACTCTTACAGTTTGAAATGAATATGGAGATGACACCACTTTGATGTTATTTGCAGTGTTGCTTTAATGGTGAGCAAAATAGTGAGTAGTGAGAGTTTCCTTTACGTAAGTTTGAGAGTTGAGCAAAGGGAACAGTTTCTTAGGCAAGTCAGTCGACCCCTTCTGCAAAAAGCAAGTGAGCACTGATGGGAAGGAAAATGAGCATGTGCTAAGGAGGGAAGTCACTGGCAGAGGTGTTTGTAAAGTTTTATTTAATCAAATGTTTGGTACTCACTTTAGAGGGAAAACACAACCTTGTAAAAAGTTGATGCAATAAGAAGCTAGTGGAAGACATATTCAATACTCTCTGTAATAGTCCCTAGCATTCACAAGGCCCCTTGAAGTTAGTGTGGCAATTTCACATACATTAGCACATTTCACCTTCCATAGAACCCTGGAACCAGACCAGGAGGGCACTAACACACTGTCTGCCACCCCTACACCTCTCCTCCACTCCCTACTCACTGCCTCACTGCCTTGTTTGCTTGCTTTGTAACTTTGGAGGAACTTGAGGATTCCCCCAAGATTTCATAGAAGTCTCAGAGGAGTTTCAGACTGCATTTCTGCTCTCATATATATAATGTGAAGTGGAGGATAGAGGGAACTTCTGGCCACTGTATCACTATGGCCCCCACCTGGCCCAGACTAGTTTTATGACAACTAATCACAAAACTCACCTAATGACTAAGCACATTCATTTCATTCAGATTGTTTGACGAAGGGTTCTAAAGCAGTTTTCAACTGGAGGTTGCCAAAATGGAAATACTTATTGCAAAGTTAGGTTGCTTCCTTCAGGTAGATGACAAAATAGGAGGACATCAGTGATGTTCTCAAGATAATTTATTTGGAAGTGGCAGAGAATGGAACACATATTTAAGACACTGGGAAGAACAAGGTCTAAGTGATAGAATGGCCAAGAATAAGAACTTTAGAGTATGAAATGGCAGATCTGACCCCTCACCTATGGCTGGAATTTCAGTATTTTATCTGTAAAATGAAGCAAGGGGATCCCTTCCATTCACCCTCCAGGGATGTGGGGATTGTCCTAAAAGCCAATTTATGAAAACATGCTTTCTAAACTATAACATTCCATATTAAAATACGGAGCTTGTGACCTTTGGAGCCTCTGTTGTTGGTGTGATGGTATATCTCATAGTGTGGAATTGAGAAAACACATATGAGAATTCATTTCTACATTCAGTGAAAACCAAGGTTATTTTGGTTGTTTGCTTAAGCCTCCTTTTCATCTCTAGGAACATAAAACAAAGTGTCCTTTGAAAACATTATAAGGATATGTTCTTTTCCTCAGCCCTCCCAATTGCCTATGAGAACCTGATTTATGTCCTCACACCCAAGAGTCACTCACTCTTAACCAGAGGACACTCCTTGACACTTTTAAGTGGAGTAAAGAAAAAAAAAAATCAAAGAAAAGATGATAGATCATAGGTAAGGCTGCCATGTGCATCTCAGGTCTGTTCTTATTTCTGTAAACCATGCTGTGCTTTCTATTTATTTAATACATCCATAGAGTGCCTACAATGTTTCTGGCACTGTTCTAATAAGTTTGCCAATATTAAATCATTTTGTCCTCATCTCCACCCTCTGGTGGTAATATTGTTTTCTTTTTTAACAAATAAAGAAATTGGTGATCCTTGTTTTACAAATAAAGAAATTGAGGCACAGAGGTTAATGTTTAAGCTAATGAGTGGGTGGGGTGGAGGGCAGATTCTAACTCATACACCAGGGCTTACCTATAAAAACTTAATGAATTAATTTGAAATTTTAAAACATTTGGAGGGGCTCCTTACCTCCAGTATTAACTCTAAATATGCCTGTCTGGGTGTATGGACTTATATTATAAGACCTACTTTATCTTATTTCCCACTTAGTGTTTGGTTTTCTGCCTTGTTCCTTCCTTCCTGATGATTCTAGTCTTTTTGTTTTTTGATGACTACTCCATACCTAGTCCCACATCTTTGCTTTTTATTAGATTTTTCCCCTCTAGCATGGAATGCTCTTCTAACTCCCCATTTTCTAGTTAAAAATTATTCAGCTTAAATTCCATTTCAAGTTTCATCCATGAAAATTTTACTCATAACTCCAGACCTTGCTGATTTCAGTCTGTTTTAAATCTCTTTAGCTCTTCTTTGTACCTATGCAATGGATAACACATTTTTTCATTTTTGTATGTTGAAATTGGGATGCCTGGGTAGCTTAGTCAGTTAAGTGTCCAACTCTTGATTTCGGCTCAGGTCATGTTCTTGGGGTCGTGAGATTGAGCCTTGCATCAGGCTCTGTGCTGGGCATGGAACCTGCCTAAGATCCTCTCTCTCTCCCTCTGCCACTCCCCCACTCATACACTTGTGTGCTCTCTATCTCAAAAGAAAAAGAAAAAAACATATGTGTTGATCTTGCCTCAGGTTGCAATACTCTTGACTTACACTATGACATGCACTTTGTTTTTTTAACTTCTTGCCTTTCCTAGCAAGTGCTAAGGATATTCTAAATGCTCAGCAAATAACTAACTGAACTTTATAATTATCTGATGTTCCTGGCAGAAGCATTTGCTAACCTCGTTCATTAAACTCATCATCTCAATTTGGTTTGTTGTTTGTTTGATGGCAAAAGGATTTCATCTCTGTGGCCACTTCAATGGATTGGTCATGGCTGCCTTGAGGGCTATATCTTCAAAGTTTTATGGCTTACACATCTCTAATCAATGACAGAATTCTTTTTTGCTCTCGGGGTGTGTTATGAGAATGTGGGGGCAAGCCAATACTGAGTTTGCTGACTCTAGTTTGGTAATAGGGAGAGAAAATAATTTGGTAAGAGGGAAGGGTGTTAGATTTCTGTCTAAGGACACTTTAATATATACCGTGGATATGTCTGATAAATAGTACAAAGATCAGAGCAACTGAAGTTGTTGATGGTCAGTTATATATTGAGATGATACCAGGAAAAAACATTTAAGTTTTCATTTGCTTATTTATTTCTAGGTTATATGTGTGTCATAAAATTTGTTTCTTATACAATGTCTGTAAGGAATTACTACTTATGATTCATTAACAACTCTAAAATACATATTGTGGTACCTAATACTTCAATTTATAGAAATTTGCCCCCCATCATTCCAAAGCCATACTCAACACACGTATTATATGAACAAAAATTGCAAATATGCAGTTACCTTTTATGTGGCCCTAAGTTTGAGACTTATTAAAAAAAAAAAAAAAAACAAAGAAATCCAGTTGCCAGAGTAAACAAAACACATGAAGACAATTCACAACCCAATTGTGTGTTGAAGTAAATGCCACCCAAATTATGTGTCACTAAGATTTATTCCTTAAAAGGTCATTTGTCCACAATTTAGAACAGAATCTAGAGTATCATGCAATGATGGGAAGTTTTCATTTGAGGACATTGTTGATGGGTTAATAACTGGAAAATTCTTTTATTATAAAAATCTGGTGTCTTTTCTCAGCCAGAATTCTTTTTTCTTTTTCACATTTCTTGCCTGCGTGCTTGCCTTTGCTGATTTAAGTTTAAAACTCAGTAGAAACAGAAGAAAACAAAACAAAACAGAACAAAACAAAACAAGGACATTCAGGAGATTGGCTTGGGAATGTCTAATAAGCATTCTTTCTTTTCTTCTGGCTTCCTAGTTTTCACTCTGAGTTTACACACACACACACACACACACACACACACAAATATCTAGCCAGAGCAGAAGAAACTAATCAGCCTAATTATTTCTTGGGTGTTGGGTAATTCCCTATTTATGAAGGGTAGAGTGTCTTTGTTCACACATCCATATAACTCTCTTCTCAAACCACGAAATAAGAAGAAAATCACAGCTCTGGCTCAAAGTCTGTGTTGGCAATCTGATTTAACATATGCGGATATGTTTCTAAGATAGTTGCAGTTTAAGGAGACTGCAGAAGGTTGCAAGATGCAGTAAGTGCAATCCCACTCGGCAAAACCATATAGAGGGATGTTTCCATTTAGGTCTCAGATAAGGGCACAACTTACCGGCCTTGTTCACAGCTGTATTCCTAAAGTCTAGAAGAACAGTGTCCTGAACATGATAAGTGCCCCAAAATATATGTGAAATGAGTGAATAAGTAAATAAATATAAAGCCCCATTATGAAGAACTCAATGGAGATTTTGTTTGAGCACCAAAATCATGACCAAGTTATTTGTTAACGCTCACTGAAATTCAAGAATTCTTGTTTTCATAGTCCTTAAATTTTCAAACAATTGTAAGTAAGATACTTAATTCAGATGGGTTAAGGAGGTCATATGCTGGAGTTTTAAAAATATGGCATTTGATGCAAACTCTTATGTAACTAACTGTAATTAGAATAATAGAAGTGTGATTTTAACTTAATCACATATCCTTCTTCACTTGGGAATTACCAAACTCCTTAGGAACAGATTTTCACTATCTATCTGGCTACATTTGTTCCCCACTAACACTCTATAGTGTCCGTTCTTTCTTTCTTTCTTTCTTTCTTTCTTTCTTTCTTTCTTTCTTTCTTTCTTTCTTTCATCTATATAGTTCTATAGTTCTATATATATCTATAGTTCTATATCTATCTATCTTTCTATCCATAGATATAGATAGTGTTCTATAGTCTTCTTCTGTTGGGTTCTTTTCTCTAGATATTGGTTTACAAGTCACTAGATAACACTAATTCATGCTCAGTTTCATATACACAACTTTCTGCGTTAATCATGGTTACTACTCTGTTGCCTTACATTGGTTTCTGTCTCAGCACATGTACACATGCCAGGTGTTGCAAGAATTTGCTAGAAGGGTATCAACATCTCTTTTTCTAATAGTAAAAACCTATGATATTTGCACATATCTCCTGCTGCCCTTTCAGGGCATTGGGCTAATTTATATTTTCCTAGCTCTTGAGACAGGCTCACCCAAACTCTCTAGCATTGCTTCTCAAGACTGCTTTCTCTCTGGCTTTCTGCCCTTCACGACAGGACTGAAGAGCCCAGTCCTCTCAAACAGTGGTTCTCAGTGTACTGCTGTTATTTATGAGCTATTAGCAACTGTACTTGCTAATGGATAAAGTACCAAGAATTGAAAATAATTCTTTTTAAGAAATCCTGAGAGAAGTCTAAAATAGAATGTAGAATTATGTACACAGAGGAGAATTGCATTTCTCATCAAGGAACAAATAGAGTTTGTAGTGCACCAATTCTACCTTTAATGGAATTATTTCAAAATAGTGAAGAGAAATCAGAATTTTAAAATTATCCAAGTTAAGCTGGAAACAATGGTGCATGTGATGTTTTAGAGATTTAGGAAAGACAAAATGCACATAGTCTTTCAGTGTTTCTCTCTTCTCTTTTGACTTCAACAGTTATTAGCCTTCACTGTTTAAAAAATTATACTTTTCAGAAGTGATAAAGATAATATTCTTGATATTGTAATAAATATAAATACATTCATAAATTCTAAGTTTATTTTTGCATAACTGATCTGCATTATGTAAAAGTGATTTTTTCTATATAATTTACTACCTACTTAAAAAGTATAAAATAATTTAAAACCTGCATCGTATTTTACATTCTATGAACATAAGTGTTGTGAATAACCATATGTGTAATAATGTAGCTTGATTTTATATCTCTGAAGACTAATTTCAATGAAAATATTAAATTAGAGTAGATTTAAGGATATCCATATAAAATTATTCTCACTCATTTTCTGGAATATTCTTTTGAATAGCAGAGAAAGAAGTGGAGTTACAGATGAAATGTGCACACCATGAGTATACTTATAGCAGTATATTCTTTTAGTCAGTGTCTTATAAAAAAGAAAAGAAAAGAAAAGAACAACCTGCAGAAGATCTCTGTTATAAGGACTCTGACACTTGGTTGCAAAACTCCAGGGCCAGACATCACTGGTGGTGTTGCCTTACTAACCCAGCTACAAACTTTTCATTGAGTAGTGTGTCTCCTCTGCCCCTCCCTGGCACTCATCACAGCGATCTCTATTTCACCCTTGGCCTCCAGCAATCCCTGCTGCCTGTCTCTCTGATCTCTCCTCTCAGCTATCTGGAAATGGCTCCATCTTGCTCTCTTATTTTGTAAAGGAAGGGATAGCTTCTCTGAAGACTGTACCAGGAAGACCTTAGGTACCACCCACCTCTGTGATGCTACCAGTATTGCTTACTATAGATTCTTCCATCTCGTAGAGCTGGGATGGATCACAGACCATCTCCTCCAGGGTCCACATTACCCGTTCCATATATATTTGCAAAATTAAAGCCAAAACCACTGACAAACTTGTAATTTACTTTAAAACTGTACTATCCCAGAAGAAAACAAAAGACTTTTTAGCGCTTTCAAATCTGATCATTCCTTTCCTGTGCCACCAATCATGGCTAGCCAGGCGCCCTAAAGAGTCGTTCTAGAACTTCGTAGGAGGAGTGATAATCCCTTGCCAGCAGTGCTAAGTCATTTAAGATTTCTCTCCAGGTCTTTATGCACAGCCTGCTTTCCCACAGTGTGTCAGAGAACAGTGCTTTCAGATTACACTTTTAACTTCACCATTAAAGAGAAATGAAACCTTTGAAACACAGAAATGAAGTGCATCATGAAGCACGTGACTTCCCAGCAAAATGAGTAAGCCCCTACACCTCTCCTTTCTCTCTGAGACACTTGGGACAGACCCTGCCCAACCTTCATGGCTCTTGTATTCTATATTCTGTATGTATTTTCTAAACTCAGTTTGAAGTATGCTAATTTCCCATGTTTCTTTGTCAGTACCCCCAAGTCAATTCCCGTGTGTGGGTTTTGTGTTCAGAAGAAAATCCTTCCAGAGCATGGACTTCCAATGTCCTCTTTTATTTTCCACAGCACTTCATCTACTGCATACTGAGTAGATGGTCAGAAACTGCTTGTTAACCAGCTTACATACAGGCCCCTACTGCGATGGGGTAGGTACTCAGTAAATATTATTGACTGCCTGCCTGAATTTTGAGGCTAATTATCCTTTTACTTCTCACGTTAAAGCTCTTCCACCTCCTAAGCATCTACAACCTTGATACAAGGAGGCACATCTTCAGGCATGCCACCATATAACAAAGAAACAACTAAAATGGAGAAGTCTTACCAACATGAACTTATCATGTCATTTATATTTGAAGTTGGGAGCCACAGATTATTTGATGTGCAATAATAATAATAGCAATGCAGTGTCAAGTATGCAGTAGGGTTTCAATAAATATCTGGCATTTTGCTGGATTTAAAATGTTACTGTGTTTCTCTCATATTTATACTTGTGCAAGTGTTTGTAAATATCCAGTAAAGCATCGATTCTCTGTTATTGCCTTCTTGAGGATCAGGACTGAGAACAGACAATTCAAATGTGAGAAGATTAACCTCAATCAAAACTCATAAAATTTTTTTGTATATAATGGTGATTGGACTAGATTAGGGATACTATAAGTAAAATTTTCCCTTATTTTCTATTTCTCTACTACTTTTGAAATAAAAATAATTACGTGATTTACATGACATCACCTAAAAGTTTAATTATGACTTCATTAATTTGATGGATTAGTAATGCCATTACTGTGCTACATAGTCTGTGTCTGTTTAGTAGAGACCTAACAGCTTCAATCTAGTTAATACATACAATGAAATACCTATACTAAATTATGAAAAACCTATAATAAGTTATGTTTTTAAAACACTTAAAAAAATCCTCCGTACATAACTTCCTGTTTAAAAACTGTTATTTCTGATGTGGGTGCTGCATTACAGTAGTTGGATTGCTTTTATAGAACACTCTCTCCCATCCTCATAGACTGGAATCTCTGAGACTTTGGGACACTCTGTGGACTTGGCTGGGAGAAAGTTCTTGCCTATTCAGTTTTTGCCACTGCCTTTGGCACCTACAAGCCTCCTTCCTCTTCCCCTCCTGGGTTTCTGTATAATAAGTGTGTCTGGGTTTCTGTTGCACGGAACGTCCCAGAGCAAGAGACTCTGGGCCAGTCAAACAAAGGCAGGATTTCATTCACCTGGCATGCTGACCCCTTGGATCCTGGCTGGAAACTGGGCACCGGGGGCCCAGAGCTGAGAGCAGTGCCTTACATAAGTCCCATTGCTAGCAGCTGCTGCCTGCCCCATCTGTGACAAGGGAGCTGTTCTCTCACACTAACCCGTGAATTTCTCATTGTTGGCCAACATATTTCTCCATAATTTAAAATATCTACTGTATTCTGCAGGTAGTATCTTCAACGTCCCTACACTGGATCTTGGCTCAAATGGGAGAGGAAAATGTATATGTGAATACATTAGTCTAATTAACTGTTGACAAAACTCCCTTAATAGACTTCTCACACCTTTTCTCTTTTGTGCAGCTGTGGCATAGTTAGTAGGGCAATGGGATAGGCTTCCTTCCTGTGAGTGTCCTACATCCCATGTCTTGTCCTGTGTACATAGCCATAAAATGCAGACGTGATCCCTAAAAATACCAGAATGAGGGCTGTGTGAGCCTGGGCACTATTCATTATTGAGCCCCATTCCCTGAACCTGACGGGGAAACAAATGGGAGGATTTCAAACAATTGTTCCAATTACTGGTTGTATGGATTATATGACCAAATCCCCCCCTCCCCAGACTCCTGAATAGTTGTCTATGTAAAGTACATCTCCCAAGGCCTTCTGGAAGGATGGCCCCCATCTCTATTCTTTGTATGTTCCCAGGTATAAGCAAGGTGGAGGCAAAAAGACTCTTCGTGCTACCCGTAGGGGAACATCCACACCAGCCAGCTTTTCACATGCTGGAGTCTGGCCCTTTTCCTCGTGGAAACTGTAAAACTCCATAAAAAAATAAATTTAGGGTTATGACCTTTTACCTAGAAGAGCAATATATCACCCCTCTTAGAGAATCAGTTCTTAAAAGCTATAAAAGTAAAAAAAAAAAAATAATATAAAATGCTTTGAATTCACCACAAAAGTGTTTATATTCATCAACTGCTTGCTGTTTTTTATTTTGCCTGTTGTTCATAGGCCACTGTAGTTTATATATGTAATTTCAACACCCCGAATCACACTTTTCAGGTGGATAACTTAGTCATGTGGTTTTCTCTCCTGCTGTGGATTGAACTTTTTAGCCTGACTAACTTTGATGTCTGCTCCATCAGGCAGGTCAATTGGTTTGGAATTATTCTTTCTTCCAATAGGCAGCTGAGTGAACTTGACCTTTTTTTTGGTTTGAACTTTAAATTTTATGTTCCTGATTTAGGAATAGGCATTGAAATCAAGGGTGAGTGACATGGTGACTTGTTTCCTAGGAACTTTGCTCTTCCTTAGTGGGGAATTAAGGGGGAAAAAACCCACACAATTCCAAATTGGAAATTCAAAGAGATCACATAAGTTTGCCATGCTGAGAGAGGGTGGAACAGGTCTCTCTGTTGTTGATGTTCACTCACAGTTCACACATACTTGTACATATTAGTAAATCAATGGAGAAAGTATCTGTGCCATGTTTAGAAAGCTAATTCATTGCTTATTTCCACAAACACAAAGTTAGTTTTCAAGGAGAATGGCTCAGTGATTATCTGTTGGGGGGTGTGTGTATATACAGGAGGAGGAGAATTAAACCCCAGGTAAGAAGATGGCAGCTTCTGTGCTTGGAGCACATATAGACTTTGAATAGTAAAATCCACTCCTCCCTCTCTGGATAAGGAACAAGATGGACCTTTTCAGGCCACTGGGGTGAGGTGCAGTCTAAAAATAAGAAGACTGAAGGGGAATGCTACAATTGGGCCAAGAATCATGAGCTCAAGGATTGACTTTTGCAGTCACCAAATACTCCCTTGGGACTCTAATGTTACTCATCATGAGAGCAGTGGTGACCCACTATTTGCACGGTCCCAGCCAGGGTCATATTTTTGACTGTCTTCATTGTGGCCTTTGGAGTGCCTGGCCGTTCCCTCCACGTTCTTGCTTTCTGTCTCCATTACAGCAGTGGGTGTCAGCTAATAAAAAAAATAGTTACCACTTTTGGAAGTGGGGAATGTGGGCGAAAAGTCACTTCCTCAGGTAAACAGAGAAATATGGGAGGGAAAGAACTATGGAATTTGGTTGAGGAGAAAGAAAGAAAATACGTTTATTCTAGTCCCTTGGGAGCTAAATTTGACAGACTCCTGACTTAATAAGGAAACCCAAGCCTCCCAATACTCAATATTATGTACATAAAAGATAATAGTGTCTTCCTGAAAACTTTGTGTAGGACAATTTGGCTATTCTTGATTTAATACTTTCTGTATTTCCCTGTCCAAGTGGATTCCTCATAAAAGGAAGGATTTTAAAAATGGAAAGAGCTCCTCCTTCTCTCCCCTATCTATGTCAAGGCCATAGATTTATGACTTTAGACCCTGGAGATGACAGATAACATTGAAATAAATGAATACCTTTATAAGAAGTCCAAAAATGTCCGGAGAAATACACAGAAAAGCTTGTTTAATCTTCAGCTTCCCCAAATAGCTTCTAAGTAATGAGATCAATCTTATGCTAAGAGGAATTGGCAGGATTCAACATCCTAGGATGTTTGAGCAAACAGATCTGTGACCTGAACAAGAACAGAATCACAGGGTGATAATAAAAATGGTCATAAGAGATCTCGTGCACCAGGGGCTGTCAACCACCTGGCTTTTCTCTGCTCTTTACTCCCCAAAATTGGATTAAAAACAAAAATAAAAACTTGGCCACAATTCATGGGAAATATGGAACTTGTTTTTTGGCTGTGACCAAAAAAGGTGCTCACAAGTAAATCATTAATCCAGTCCAGGCACAGATATACACACTGTCACGTTCTGGCTATTAATATCTCTTGACCACTTGGAGAATATTCATGCACCTCTGTGTCTGCTACAATGGCAATGATAATTAATCATTTGCATGAGTAAAATTTTTCAATTTATTAAAGTGCTTTCTTATTCGTCACCTTATTTGGAGCCTCATAAGAATCTTTTTTTTTTTTTTTTCGAGGACCGAAACAATGTTTTATTCATGTTTGTATCCCTTTCAGTATCATAAGAATCTTTTGAAATAGACACTGAATATTTTGATGTCTCATTTTTTTTTAGGGAAGGAGATTGAAGTTAATTGACTTGCTAAATATATTGCAGATGAAGAATAGAGTCAAGCCCGGAAAGCAGGTTTCTTGATCCCTAGTCCAATGACTTTCTCTAAATTCTTAGGAACAACAGTGCTTAAGTTGGGGAAGAAGTACCCAAATATTCTAGGGAACTGTATTATACAGGCTTCTCCAGGTTCCAAGGAACAGAAAACTCAGATTCTTAAGGGAAAAGGGGGAAAATTCATTTGTTCACGGAACTGAGGAGTCTGGGAGGACTGGTATAGCTGGATCCAAATCTTCAAATATCTTGTCTGAAATATATTATGTCAAATTTCTGGGCATTCTTTTCTTCTATGTGTGTTTAATTCTTAGGCAAGCTCTCTCTCTGTAGTATAAAGGTGGACAACAGCAGCTCTCAGCCTTATAATCTAGCAGTATCAGTGAAAGCAGGTCCCCCTTTTCTCAATGATTACAGCCAAAATCCTAAGATCGATTCTCGTTGGTCTGGTTTGGGTCATGTGCCAGGAAATGTGATGTCTGCTAGGACAGTCCTGATTCATGGGCTTTCCATCAAGATATGGATGGAGCAGCTCTTTTGATATAAATCCAGAATGGAGGAATCGTGGTTTCTCAAAGGGAAATGAGGGTTCTATTTTCAGAAGAGAGAATAGGTTGGTTGGCAGGAACAACAACAAATACCCTCCTAGAGAAGCTATTTCTTTTTTAAAAAATTATGTTTATTCATTTTTGAAAGACAGAGAGAGACAGAGCACAAACAGGGGTGGGGCGGAGAGAGGGGGACACAGAGTCTGAAGCAGGCTCCAGGCTCCGAGGTGTCAGCACAGAGCCCGATGTGGGGCTCAAACCCACGAACCGCGAGATCATGACCTGAACTGAAGTTGGATGCTCAACTGACTGAGCCACCCAGGCACCCCTAGAGAAGCTATTTCTAATCCATATATCTTGTCCAACCTCCTTCCTGAGAAAGGCAAAGCTGGAGGAGCAGGTGAGGATGTATATGCATGAACAAGTACCACAGGGGCCTCTCCTCTTCTTCTCCTTTCTTCAGGCCACCAATACACACTCTCATATCATGCTGTTTCTCAGTTGACTCACTTGCCTAGAACATTCTTTTCTTCTTATCCTCTGTATTTTACTTTCTCATCTTTTAAACTTTAACTCAGGTAACACCTCAGATACAATGCTGTTACAGACTGAATATATGTGTCCCCCTCAAAATTTTTATGTTGAGGCCCTAACTGCCAAACTGATGGTATTTGGAAGTGAGGCCTCTGGGAGGTAAGTAGGTTTAAATGAAGTCAAAAGGGTAGGGCTCAAAGGATGAGATTAGTGTCCTTATAGGGAGAAGAAGAGATCAGAGTTTGTGCTCTCTGCTTTCTCATACTTGCTTGGTCTACCTCACTCTCTCTCTCTCTCTCCCTCTCTCTCTCTCTTTCTCTCTCTGCCATAGAAGGACACACTAGAAGGTGCCTTCTTGCATGCTAGAAAGAGGACTCTCACCAGAACCCTTCCATGTTGGCACCTTGATTTTGGACTTCTTGCCTCCAGAACTGTGAGAAAATACATGTCTGTTGCATAAGCCACCTAATCTGTGGTACTTTGTTATGGCAGCCTGAGCTGAATAAGATGTGCTGTGGCTAAAGCTTGCATTCCACACTCACCTCCTCTAACTCATTACTATCCCTAATGGATAGAAAATCTTACCAGAATTTTATTTTACCCAAACTACCAATCCCTGATCAGCAGTGTAGATACTGCTACAGACAAATAAACAAATGTCATCCATTAAAGAAAACACTGATTTGAGTACTTTCTGTTCACCATTCCTGACACTACTGAGGTTCTCCAGGACTTAATGAGAATTCTGATTCCTAGGTTTCCAGGTGTGACACTGTATTTCAATTTTGCTTGAAGATCAACCTTATAAATTTGTCAAAAATTTTCAAGAGCTCCTACATCACTTCAATACTTCAAGTATCTAGGTGAAGCAAAAAAAGAAAAAAACAGATGAACTCAGAAATTTCCACTGCCATTTTCTTAGGTTACTGCTGACTGCTGCTGGTATTTATCACATTCAAGATAAAATATGTCCATTCCATGAGGCACCCATTCCAAAAACAAAGCAGTTGCTTGAAGCCTTCCTGGGGCAACTCAATTTCTGCCATCCTGTACTTCCACAAAAGGTACTACTGCTAAGCCTCTTCATCACCTAATAGAAAAAGACATTTGATGGCATTGACTCATGACTTTAAAGTTATTTGGGCATTCTCAGGAATGAAAGGCTGTTACTGAATTCTGAGTCTGTTCTAGCACTTTACAATGAACATAAACTTATTTCTTACTACTGACTCGTCTCTTGGAACAACATGTGTTGGTACAAAATACTACGTGACACTAAAGTCCCATTAACCTAATTCTCAATGAAATGCAATCTACTGTTGAAGAACCATACATTAGCACAAAATTAGAACCCACGTTTCCCCACATTTGTATTTCCTAGACAGGGTTCACTTTAAGATTTTTAATATTAAGTTATCTACCCCACCTCCCCAAACATTCAACTTTATCAATCATATGCTTTACAACTCATGACAAATTACAATGAAGAGAGATTTGACAGTAAGTATGAAATATTGAAATGGGCTGTCATCTCCTGTCTTCTGCATTATCTCCTATGGTGGGATAACTGTGAAGAGCTACAGATTTGTATGGCATCTTTCCTTGGGTGAAGCATTTGTTCAAAATAATTTCTGGAATTATTCCTTATTGAAATATTCTAGAATTATTTCTAATTGAAAAAATTCTATAGATGTGTGTGGGAAAGGTCATGATCTGTGTGATGAGGACCTGTTTTCTATTAGAAGGAGTCAAAACACAACACATACATGCACACAAACACACACATGTACACTCACATACACCATTGTTCAGAACTGTATTAATTTTGGTGAATCATGTCAGAGGAAAACTTCTTAGTTATACTAGACTCCTCCCCAAATTATTCGGTGTGTTCAAAAGTCCACCCTAGAGTTCTGCTGCCAAGAGTTGTAGGCCTTTGCACATGATAGGAAACATGCTGGCTGCCACTTATTGCTCTTCCTGACCTCAAATGATGATAAGGAATTTGTGAATAATCTTCTTGGGAGCGCCTTTCTACCTGCTAGTTGGGCTGCTGCCTGACTCATGAATTGTTGAATAAAGCCAATTAGGTCTTCAAATTTAAAAAAAAAAAGAATTTATGGACAAGCTTCTTAACTGTCACCTGTTTCATTAGCCATTATATCACCATCAAATAAATGATCACTCAAAAAGAATGGGACAGCAAACTAAGGGTGACTCAAAGTAGGTTGTAGGAAGAAGTGCACCAAACCACTAGCCAAATTTCTCATTAAGCATGTCATTCAACAGCATTCAGATGACATTTATTCAACAATTACAGGTCTGCCATATTTGCTTATAAACATTGTAAAGGATGCATAAAGAAGAATGAGGATGAGAAATTTGTAATTAAGAGTTTAGCCAAGGTTCAGAGATTAAATTACATAGGTATGGAATGAATCTCAGCTGTTCTGTTGCAACCTTCTGCTTCTCTCAGGGTTGCCTGGGGTGATGGTCCTGATTTCTGTCAAAACCTGGATAAAAAGTACTACTATAAACTGAATGTTTTTGTCCCCCCAAATTCATATGTTGAAATCAATTCCCATTGTAATGGTATTTGGAGGTGGAAATTTTGAATGTAATTAGGTGATGAAGGTGGGACCTCCTATAAATGGGGTTAGTAGCCTTATAAAAAAGAACTCAGAGAGAGTCTTCCTCCCAATGCCATGAGAGGTTGTAGTGAAAAGACAGACATCTATGAAGTGGATTCTCACCAGACACCCAATCTGTTGGCACATACATTGTGGGCTTCCCAGCCTCCAGGACTGGGGGAAATAAATGTTTATTGTTTATAACAAGGTGTTTATGGTCCACTCAGTCAATGGTATTTTTTTGTAGCAGTCAAAATGGACTATAACAGGCTAACTGGCAATTAATAAAGTCTTGTGCTAGCATCTGAGACAGGTCAGGGGCAACCTGTTCATAAAAAGTATCCAGTCTGATGGTTTGTACCTGGATTCTATTATATTCTTTCAGTTTCTGCTTTTGAGCCTTGTCATGCAGCCTGTTTTGGCTATATGACCACAAAGATATAAAAGACAGATCCTTGGATGTGACTATGATTTACCTAATGCTGACAACAGCCTTTGTGATGGAGGCAAGATTGCCTTCAGTTTATCAGCACCAGCCTCCAGTAACACAGCATAGGATTTGAACCTAGGTTTTCTTCTTTAAGATCATCAACCTTTATACTTTCACACTCTTTCCTGCCACATTAACTTGCCTCAATTGTCATTTCCAATTTAGTTGAGGAAAAAAAGCAAAATAAGAATATATTCCAGAATACCTCAATTTGCATGTTAGTCTTTGTTGAGATCAATCTCAGAATATCAATTGTCCTCTATAAGGTCTATGAATGAGAGCTTCTTCCTCCCTTGCTTGCTTATTGCTTCATGCAGAACACAGATCTGCCATCTAAGCACCCCTATTTAATAAACAGAACCATGCATCAAAAAAGAAATATTAATCTTCTTATAACTCTTGCCTCAAAGTAGGTAGGAAAACAGGAAAATTACACTGTGGAAAGAGGCTAAAAATACAACACAGGATAATATTTCATTGTATCGTTAATACCATTTTCTCTGGCAAAGCAAAATAGACTTATGTGAAGACTACCTCTAGAATTGGTGCCAAGAGATCAATAGTATATTCATATATTAGATTTTCCTTTTTAGTTCAGATAACTAAACTTAGCAATTACTTGTTGTATCCTCACTGAATGCTTAGCATATTCTGGGAAGGGCACTTATCAAGCAAATTGTGACACAAGAAAAGTTTAAACATCTTCTCCTTTGCTTCCACTTTCTGTACACTCTACTTTCCTAATTTTAAGGTGCCTAATTCTGG
Source organism: Neofelis nebulosa (assembly GCF_028018385.1). NCBI lineage: Eukaryota > Metazoa > Chordata > Mammalia > Carnivora > Felidae > Neofelis > Neofelis nebulosa. The sequence goes on along the minus strand of NC_080788.1, from coordinate 125,639,069 downwards.
CAATATTCCTCCCACCCCAATATGAAAAGAAAGGATTTGACAGGTTCATACATATAGCCATGTAAACCCATGGCCATTTTTGCTGGATATTTTCTGCTTACTCCTTCAGATTCTCTATTCATTCTTTTTTACCATTCTCTATGCCCCAATCACGTGTGTGGATTATATCAAAGGGCTCTTTATCCCTCTGGCTTTTGGTTTGGTTTGGCCAATGGAGACCTCTGGCAAAAGATTGGAAGAAGGGAAGAGAATGAAGCCAAGATATTTAATTCCATGGTGCCTCCCTGCAGGGTGCCTCAGGCTTGCTCTCTCCTTTGAGTGAAAGTCACATCTTCTCTCAAGGTAGTCCTTTTCACAGCACTTTTTCCTTCAAAGGTCTGATAACTGCTCTCTCTCCTAGGTTCTTTGGGCCTTGGAATAGTAGTAATCTTAGGATATGGTGTTATCTCGTGTGTGTGTGTGTGTGTGTGTGTGTGTGTTTAGTTTTTTTTTTTTTTTTTTTTTTTTTTATTTTTGGGACAGAGAGAGACAGAGCATGAACGGGGGAGGGGCAGAGAGAGAGGGAGACACAGAATCGGAAACAGGCTCCAGGCTCCGAGCCATCAGCCCAGAGCCTGACGCGGGGCTCGAACTCACGGACCGCGAGATCGTGACCTGGCTGAAGTCGGACGCTTAACCGACTGCGCCACCCAGGCGCCCCTAGTTTTTTTTTTTTTAAGTTTATTTTATTCATTTTTGAGAGGGAGAATGAGCACAAGCTAGGGAAGGGCCAGAGAGAGAAAGAGAGGAGGAGATACAGAATCTGAAGCAGACTCCAGGCTCTGAGCTGCCAGCATAGAACCTAATACAGGACTCGAACCATGGTATTGTGAGATCATGACGTAAGCTGAAATTGGACACTTAATTGACTCAGTCACCCAGGTGCCCTGTGTGTATGTTTTTAATACTCTTCTCACCCTTATAAATCAATGCCTTTACTAAAGCCTCATGGAATTATTCTAATTTTATTGTGTCATATTTTCTTTTGTGACCCCATATGATACAACCAATGGTGTCATGCACACTTTAAAGGAAAAATACATGAAAGCCTAAGAAACCAAACTTTATTTATGGAATTTCACTATTGGCTAGATATAAAGAGCTCTAAGTTATATCAATCATCTGCTGCCATAAAAGTTTATTAGTATGCAATAATAAACAATCATTTATTTTATGAGTCTCTGGGGTTCTGCTGATCTGGAATAAACTGATAATCTTGGCTAGGCTGCATCATGTATCTGTAGTCAGCTGCAGTCTTCTAGGTGGCTCTGCTGGTCTTGGCTGGGCTTACTCATGTGCCTGAAGGTCTTCTGGCAGATGGCCAATTTAAACAGGCTTCATCTGAGACAACTAGGCTATTTGACTCTGATCCACATGTCCTTTATTTTTCAGCATATATCTTTTAGCCAGCCATAATCTTATAGCAATGGCAGAGGTTACGGAGGGGGAGAAAGCCAATTTATGCAAGTGCTTTTCAAGCCTCTCTTCACATTTGCTAGCATTTCATTGACTAAGGTAAATATCATGGTAAGATCTATAGACAGAACAGAAACACACTATAAGTTTACATGGCAAAGGATGAGCACCCAGGAAGGGATGAAGCTTTAGGGCCATTGATGCAACCAACCAATCCAAAGGTTTTTATAGCTCTCTGGTTCTTCACTCCACATTTTAATGAGCCTTGAACAATGAGTAGACTGTCATGAGATGGAGGAGTGAGATAGCCTTAGAAGCTCTTGATGAGCTTAAGAAGTGATGCATAAACAAGAATTTTTTTTGTTTGTTTGTTTTACTTTATATTAATGGGTAATACAATATGTACTCTTATATCTGGGTTTTTTCACCAAACATTATGGAAGATTCAATATTGTGAATATGTCAATTTTCCCTATTCTGACACAAAAATTAATGCAATTCCAATAAAAATAATAGGATTCCTTTTTAGAATTTAATAAGTTATTACAATATTTGAGTGAAAGTCAGCTAAGAGTAGAAAAACAATCTTGAAGTAGAACACAGTTGAAAGAACTACACTACCAGATGTTTTCCAACCAAGAACATGATATTTCCTTTCATATTTAAATCTTCTTTTAATAGGTTTTTTTGCTTCAGTTTCTTTTTTAGTTTTAGTTTTAATGGAGAATGCTTAAATAAAAGATGCTAGATTTATTACTTCTATCTCCGCAGTGTGGCATACAACCAATAGATTGGTAAGAAGATGAAAATGGGTGGTTTTCTTCTTTGCCTTTTTCATGTTCTTATCCACCTGGATAAAGGGCTCCATTTTGAAGAGGAGAGAGAGTTTGCAGAGATGATAAAACTGTGGAGGAGATTTGTGTTTTATGCCCTTTCATGGAATGAATTTGCTTATAAGGTTGAGATCCAATATTTGGGAAGTTTTTCAACCTACTCCCTGTCTGAAAGTTTTTGAATGCAACACTAATCATGGTGGCATGAGTATCTACCTGGGAGATCTCTTTCTCAATTTTCCATGGTCCTCAAATGACTTTGAGAATAGTTTATGTCTTCTGAGGCTATGAATAAAGTCTAAATATTAGGTGGGTGGAGAGAAGCTAATATGTCAATCAGAAGACAGCAGTGCAGAGTGGGGGCCTGTGTTATCTGCATGGAGTGGATAAGGATATAGCTGAATCTTTGCTGGAATTTAGACACAAAAAGGCTGCATAGGAGTCAATGGAAAAATTCCAGATAGAGCAGTTGCCATCTTCCAAATAAGCACTGGGTATCACCTAAGCTGGGAAACAGGTTGAGGACTTTAGCTACAGATGCCAGTATAACCGCAGAGGCTAAAAAGTGTGTTGCTTACTCAGCAGTAGCATAAAGGGACTTGTTGAATCACCCAAAGGTGATTTAGAACCAGGACCAAGAGGAGAGGAAAAGAGAAAATACTTTGAAGGGATTCAGGAGGCAGAAAATCCCAAATTATATCAAAATCCCTTGAGAATGATTAAGAACTAGACTGGAAAAGAGAAAAGCCCAGAGGTGACTGAGTTTACTTTGAAATTGCAAATTTTAGTATAGAATGAAAATGGTCACTCAAGAACTGAGTTCAATTCAGTTATAGGAATGAAAGAAAACCTAGAGTTGTTCACACTTGAGTTTTGTGGGCCGTGGAGACGATCACTACTGTGCCCATTTGAGATAGAAAAGTCAATGAAGTCAGTTTTTTAAACAACTTTGACTCACAGAAAGAAGTTTGGACTTTGATATGACCTATGGAATAAATATTTTTAAGGAGAGAAGATGATTAGCTCTATTTCATAAATGTTCTCTAGTAGCAATGTGGGGTATGAATTGAAGGAGAATGACATTGACAGTACATCATGTAGGAAGCTTTTTAGAAGTCCGAACGAGATGGTGAAGGTTTAAATCAGAGACTTGACAATGAGGATGAAACTGGAGGGTAGAAGATGTTTTTCAGTTTAGACTCTTGTGTGGCATGGTGAGAAGATGAAAAACCAGAAAAAGGGCAGATTTAGGGGCAGAAACATTGCATTCAGTTTTATATATGGATTTGAGATGCTTTTGTATTACTGAGGTGAAGATTTATAGTGGCAAGTTAACATGTAAGTCAGGAGCTTAGGGTAGTTTGAAGGCTAGAGATGAAGGTATGGTGGCTGATTAATTTTTGTGTGCCAAGGACTTCCTTAAGGACAGTTTTTGGGGAAGGAACATAGAAAGTTTAGTCATCTCTGTTTTCCTACATTGTGTGAACAGGTAGTAATTTACATGGGCCCTCAGAAATTCCTTGCCACCAATATATCATCCAGATGCCTAAAATCTCACTGCTAGAAATATATTCCTTTGTTACAAAATTGTCTTATCACATGGTCCATTTTTTCCCCCGATTTATTTGTTTTGAGAGATAAAGAGACAGTAAGTGGGAGAGGGGCAGAGAGAGAGGGAGAGAGAGAAACCCAAGCAGGATCCACACTGTCAGTACAGAGCCCAATGCAGGGCTTGATCCCATGAACTGTGAGATCCTGACCTGAGTCTAGATCAAGAGTCAGATGCTTAACCAACTGAGCCACCCAGGTGCCCGACACATGGTCATTTTTTTTTAATGCAAATATTTGTATAAATTATATCTCGTTGAAATCCTTTATGTCTTGGTAAAAACAATTTTGGGAGAAGGAAAATACTAAAAAAGAAAGTGAGACAAGAATGGATGGCTGTAGTTATACCTCTCTTTCATATCTTGGTAAGGTTTACTCTGAAAAAATCTTGGGCACTATGCTTAGTGTCAAAGATCCTTTCATGGAAATCTACAATGTCTGATATGTAAATCATGTCATCATGTTGTGTGCCTTAAACCTATACAATGATGTATGCCAATTATCTCTCAACAAAACTAGGGGAATAATTTTTAAAAAATACATAATTAGGTGTCACAAAAGAAGGAAATATGGTTTGTGTCATGAGGAAGTTTAACTACTATTTGAACTAAACAATGACACATGTGGGAAAAAAATAAATCTATAATGCCTGAGATTTTAGTCACTATTTCAAATTTGTATATTTATATCTTCTGATGTGAGGATTTTTTCATTGTAACCTCAGCCACATCTCTGGCTGCTTTTTTTCTGAAACACCCTCTTGAAGGCACACCCTTAGTATGTAGTATATGTACTACAACCTTGGTATATAGCCACATCTTTAGAGGCTCATTGTTGGACTCTTTCAGAAAGCTATAGAGCATATGAATATGAAACCAAGTGAAGTAATGACCTTGCTTAATTGACCTGAGAATGGAGCTTTGGAGAAACAAAATAGTTATAAACTCTAGATTATTCCAGAATGGTTTTACTGAGACACAGAAAAATTGAATAATATCCCTAGAGACCCAACAAACTCTTCTTAAAATCCCAGCTTATCCCATTTATATCATAGCTATGAGAACTTGAGTGTCTCTGTGCCATATTTTCTGAACATGTGACATGAGGATAATAGAGTCAATTTTCTAAGGTTGTTTCAAGAATTCAATAGCATAAGACATCAGATTAGCAATGTGCTTATCACTTTATTTGCTAGAGCTCAATGAATGGTGGGTGTATAATGCTCATGGTGAATAGTCCAAAATAATGAGTCTCTGATCTTCATTCTTGTGTTGAGGTCCCTGAAACACACTTCCTTCCAAATGTCTCTGGATAGAAGGATGGGACTCAAAAGACAGTACATATGAAAAAAGAAAACAGTTACTTGAATTTGAAATGTTTGGGGACAAGGGGGATTGAGACAGACACTAATTGGATAATCAGGCATCTTCATATCATTCCTTTTACTGCTCAGCCAGTTGCATATCTAACAGAACCACACTAGGAGGAGAAAAGGATGAATGATGGCACACTGTGTCAGAGTGGGGGTAAATCCATGCAGTGGCTGAAATTTCAGATTGAAAATTACTTACTCTCGTCTCACAGTGCGCTTTGTGATTTTCTTGGGCAGCATCCTTAGTACAGCATGTCATATGTGAAGCATATCATTGCATTCCCATCAGCAAAATAACACTCTCTGGTGGTGTTTTGGGAAGGATGTGTAGATGTTAACCAAAACCACAAAGAAAGGATGTTGTCACTTTCCCATGGCATGTAAGAAAAACATGGATGTTTTGATGTGTCTAGTTACATGCAAACTCAGCATAGCTAAGGAGAAGATTAGATTTCAAAGTACTACTATATTGAGTAAATGAGGTATGACTACAAAGAAAGTAATAAATTATGTTTTCAAGTGCAGCAGGTCACATCTGGTGTGTATATATACGTGTGTGCATGAGTGTGTGTTTGTGTCTGTCCTTTTCAAGCATTTTTGCCTACCACTTAATTTAATATTGAAATAGTTCAATGGATTATAAAAACAACTCCCACACATTAATACTATGTTTTTAAATACCTTATTGCTTGATTCCAAGTTGTTCACAAATGAGCATCTAAAAAACAGAGTATTTGATGGTAATAAATATATACATTCATGTATTTTATAAAATAGTGTTTGCTATGGGCATTAGAAGCTAGAACTTTGTACTCTAATTTTTGGAACCTCACACTATCAGCTTCTCTTTTGAGGAATGACTTACTGAAGCTGTCTCTTTCATGAACATTTCATATTCATAAAGGGCTGGTTTTCTCCTGGCAGGCCTTTTCCTCACTCAGCTGAACTGGAAGTCATTTTTCTGAAGAGAGTCCCACTATTGGAACAAACTGAACAAGAACTCACATCACACATAAAAAGCTTTTGGACGAGACCTGGGATTGGCTCTGGGGTGGACATAATTCAAATGCAAATGTATTTCATCAGTGGTTTGCCTTGGATGCCAAATTTTGGGGCAAAAGGAGAACTAACTACTGATCATTTGCTCTTTTCTACCAATCAACAGAATGCAAACAATAGAACTAATATTCTTTTTTTCAAAACAATGTCATAGGGAGGCTTGACGAAAGCATTGTAATGACCAATCCATCATTACAGAGAGACACTGCCAATGATACCCCTATTAATATTTCTTACTGATTCAAACTTATAAAATTAAGGATAAACAATTCATAATATTTCTATATTACAGTGACTAAAATATATGATAAAAAGGGATAAAATAACTATCTAAAAACAATGCTATTAAAAATTTTTATGTATTTACTTTTAGGTTTTTTGTTATTGTTTTTCATTTTTTACTGAGTATTGTTTACATTGTTGTGGTTTAACAACCAGCTTTTTGTTTTTTTACTCAATATTGGAGAAATACCTTCTTAAAAATATCTTTTAGTGTTTACCTAATATTCTATAATGTAGCTATTCTCAAATTTACTTACCTGTTTCCTTAGGGAAAAGTAGACAGTCAGGCACTTAAAAAATATACTTTTTTGGATTATTTCCCTATTATAGATCCCCTAGCAGTGCGATTAACAACTCAAAGTTATGAACATTTGTTAAGGCTTTTGATAAAGAGTGCAAAGTGGCTTCACTCCCCAAAGTGGTATACACAAGGGTTTGTTTCTACAAAGCTTCACCATACCTCTCAGTTCTTTTGAATTTCCCAACACCAATAGTTTTTACCTGGATGTGATTATGCCCCTCCCCATGGGAGAGAGACATTTTGTTTTACACAACTAGAGAAGTGCTACTGCTGCTAATCATCCTACAGTGCACAGGACAGCCCTCCACAACAAAGAATTATTTGGTCCAAAATGTCATGACTCCTTCCTTCATACCCCCAGTAATAATTGTCTTGATTATTTCAACAGGAAAACAGTTGAGAAGAGATGCTAAGAAAGATCTTCCAAGAGAAGGGAGCCGTATGAAAAAAGTGCCTTTTTGTTGTAAAGTATAAGATATAACATAAACAACTAAACATATCTCCAGACATTGTCAAATGTTGCCTATAAATAGCCACCAGTTGAGAACTACTGGTTTACAATGATAAAAATGCCTTGTTCTTAGTTGGCACTTAATTAATAATTGTTGGAAAATATATGAGTTATTTCAATTATGACTTTATTGAGGTATTAGTTCCTCCCTTCCTCCCCAAAATAGTAGCTCATAAATTGAAAGGCAATTTATGCTTTTAGATGAAAACTGAGCAAAAAAAACCTCCCCAAATTATTGAAAAGCACAGAAATTATTATGTCTAATAAGTAGTAAAAACATCCAGCATTCCTGGTAGACAAATAAGTAGAAATTGAAAGTGAAGTTCAGAAATATGGGCTGATTCATCCAAGGTCACACAATTTCCATGCTGGAACTAAATAAAACCTTCTTCTCGTTGTAGACACAGATAGAGCCATCTTCACGTTTGTCATTTCAGCAGTATCTTTTCCCTGCATCTGTATTTCCTACTACAGAAAAGTCCCATTGAGAACAGGGACTGGATCTTACATCTACTTGTATTTTCCACAGCACCAAGCACTGTGGAATAAGTATAAAATGTATGAAATAAGTAGTAGAACAAATGTGATTTAAATGAATAATGTTTTCATTTACTGAGGATCTAATTTCTGTTTGATGTCTAATCAGAATCCTTATCTTTCAGCTGCCATAGATCACAGTCATCATTAACCATGATGGAAATTAGCCAAGGCTCTAGATTTATGGTTCTGGGAGTCAACAAGGTACAAGTCTCTGTCTGCACTCCAGATGGTGTTTTGGATGGATACTCCATGAGGTTGTTATTTAGAAGCCTGGCAGCATCCTTTGCAAAGTGGGGAATCACAGTTGGCATTCCTCTTTTTAGCATTTTGTTACTTAATAGATGGTCTCAAATTAATTATGTGCCAGGGTCTGGACAGCAATAATGGAGACCAGCCTTGCCCCAACAGGCTTTGGTGAGACTACTTGGCTGACTGTCTGTTTTCTTTGATAGTCAAGTCAACAAATATTTATTGAGGCTATACTCTGTGCAAGGCACTTGGCTAGGCACAGTAAGAGATAGAGCCATGGTGTAAGATATATTGCCTAACATTAAAAGGAGCTAAAAAGCTTGAAAGGGAGAGAAGTACCTAAATTAGCACAAATCTGATGCTGACTGTAATTAGAGGTATCAATATGGACTTGTGGGGACAGAGAGGAGAAAGACCAAGACCAGTTGAGGAATTAGGAAACACAAAGAAAACTAACATTTGATCTGGGCATTGAAGGATGGATGAGTTTTCGATAGGTTAAGAGAAATTCAAGGAGTAAAATGAGAAAATTCATAAAGATTAGGAAGCATAGAACATAACATATAATAATAGTAATAATGTGATCGTTAACATACATTAAGGTCTTACTATTTTTAAATGTATTTTCTAAACTTTATATTCTTTTATGTTAAAAATGAAACCATGTTCATTTATCCAATATGCACAGTGCTTAGGAGCCACAATACTTTTAGGAGCCAATGAAAATGTTTTAATTTCTTTTTCACAATCAGAAGGAAAAATAATACAACCCATCCTAGGTTACATTGTTTTTATACCAATGCAGTTGTAAAATATAATTTTTTAATATTATTTTCATGGTGGAAGAGCCTACAACAGACATAATGTGGTACTGAATGGTACTATCCTTTTTTTTAGTGTGTGTGTGTGTGTGTGTGTGTGTGTGTGTGTATTTATTTATTTATTTATTTATTTATTTATTTATTGTGTGGGGGGGCGCACACGCATTGAGACAGAGAGAGAGAGAGAGAGAGAGAGACAGAGAGAGACAGAGAGAGACAGAGAGAGATTGAGAGAAGGAGAGGGAGAGAAAATGAGCAGGGGAGGGGCAGAAAGAGAGAGGAAGAGAGGGAATCCCAAGCAGGCTTCATGCTGTCAGTGCAGAGCCTGATGTGGGGCTTCATCGATGCCACAAACCTTGAGATCATAATCTGAGCTGAAATCAAGGATCAGATGCTTAACCAACTGAGACACCCAGGCGCCCATGAATGGAACTATCTTTGATGCCTCTTTTTCCTTTGTTTCAACCTCCAAACTAACTCTAAATCTTTCTCTTTTTCCATTTCCATTGTATCAAAGACAAACCACCAAAAGCTCTTGTAGGGATTACAATACGAGCTCTGAACCTGTTCCTTGCTTTTACTCTTATCTTGTAAAAACTACTTTCTAAACAGCTTCCTGGGAAACTGGCCATTCTTGAGATTTAAAAGTTCCAGGGATTCCTATTACATTAAAAATACAATTTCATCTTCTTATCTTAGCTAAAAGGCCCTAGTTACCAGTCTCAACTCAGTCTGTATTATCCTCACCATGACCACTACCATGGTGACCTAGCTGTGCTGACCTCTTCTCTGTTCATGGAACACATCTACCTCAGGGGCTGTTCACTTTAAGTTCCTGTACTATTCTTTTATGTTAAAAACGGAACCAGGTTAAATTTATCCAATAGACACAGTGCTGTAATGACTTTTGTTTTCCAATATTAATATCTCAGTTCATATGTGAACTCCTCAGAGTTCTTCCATTGCCACAAAATCAGACACTTCAGTATGTTACCCCATTTTAATTTTTAAATGGCATTTATCAATATTTGTAATTCAAATGTATATTTATTTATTTATTTTTATTTTTTTTAACGTTTATTTATTTTTGAGACAGAGAGAGACAGAGCATGAACGGGGGAGGGTCAGAGAGAGGGAGACACAGAATCTGAAACAGGCTCCAGGCTCTGAGCTGTCAGCACAGAGCTTGACGCGGGGCTTGAACTCACTGACCGTGAGATCATGACCTGAGCCGAAGTTGGCCGCTTAACCGACTGAGCCACCCAGGCGCCCCTCAAATGTATATTTATTTGTAGATTTGTTTGTTGTCTGTCTTTCTTGACCAGAGGTGAACTTGATGAGAATAACAATCTTATTCTCCTCAGAGTTTAGAGAAGTACCAGGCAGATAGTAGATACTCAATTATATAATTATGTAGTGGATATAAATTCAGTGTCAACCACATACATGGATTGAAGTTCAGCATGGAATAAACAAATTTGGTTTCTGCCCCCGTGGAGTTTATAGTCTAGTAAGATTTATATTTATCTAAATTAATCCTAAAAAGACATATGTAAGAACTATTATATTTTCCCCAAAGCTGACACTGGGGCTAGAGAGATTAATTCTTGTGCTCAGCTGGGATTTGATCCCAGGTAGTTCATCTTCAGAACTTGTCTCCTGAACACAACATTAAATTCCTGTAATAAGGAAAAAATAATAAGAATACTTGTCTCAAGTTTAGGTAATGGTTAAATAATGTAAAGCTGGAATTTTTGAAGTGCCTTGGACACCAAGTCTGAGAAAATTGTTCTTAAGTGAGAAGACAATGAATAGTTGCTGAAGGATTTAAACAGAAGTGGTCCTTAGAAAAGATGCCTGACGAGTAGTAGGGAAGGTCAACAGAAGCAAGGGAGAATGGGGCTAGAAAGGTTAGACGGCTATTGCTATGGCCTGTCAACCACTCACCATATTTTAGGAACTTAATAGCAGTTCAAAATTGTATGTTGTTTGCACACATTTCCCTAATAACAGCTGCTGGTTGAAGGAAGGTTCATTTTATGCATTTATTGAGGACAACTCTCAGGCAGAAAACTCTCCAATTCTATTCTGGAAACATCTATTTCAGATATTTTCAAATGAAAATTACCAGTAGCCTCTGTACCCAAAGATGATTATAGCTATTCTTTATAACAATTATCAACTTGTGGCCACAGATAGTGTTAACTGTATCCTTGCTGTCTTGAAAGAGCTTTGTATTCCCTGCTCCAGATTGATTACAACTGCCCAACATTTATTCATTCATTTCTTAACTCATTAATCACATGCTTATTAAGTATAGTGTGTGCTCAGGAGTGCTAAGCTTCCAGAGTAGTGAGGGAGATAGACCTATTCATTGGTGAAGGAAGTTCTCTTGAATCTATATTCACTGTACTCAGAATAAGAAACTTATCTCCACTTATTACTACTTGGACCATCTCTTCTCACTTGGTTTCTTCTAGTAGCCTTATAGTCAATTTCTCTGCTTTTACATTTCACCCCTATTCTCAACAAAGCAACCAAAGTGACTCTTATAAAATGTAAGTGAGATCATGCCATTCCTCTGCTCAAAACCTGCAATGGCTCCCCATTACATTCAGAGGAGTAGTCAGACCTTAAAGAGGCCTACCAGGCCCCATGTAATCATGGACCTTATCTCCTCCTGTTCCACCCCCCCACACACACACACCTATCCCATTTACTTTGCTTCAGCCACAGTGACCTCTTTATTGCCCCTCAAAAATCCCATTCATGCTCTCATCTTAGGGCATTTGCACTGCTAATTTTCCCTAGCATCTACCAACTCCTAACATCCTACATTATTTACTTTTTATAATACATTGTCTTCCTCACCTTTGCATCCCTCCACAATGTCAAAATCTTCCTCTGTTTTGTTTGCTGCTGATTTCTCTTGCATCCAGAATAGTTGACATTGAGCAGATTGGATGAATAAATAAATATGCACATATTCAATGCAACCTGGTGACCTCAAGGAACAAAGTGTTCAAGAAAATAGATCAAAGAGCAGAGACTCAACTGGAGAGAACTGTGGAGAGAATCCTGAGAAAGATACCCACTTTAAACCAAGTATCCAATACTCTGATTCACTGAGACACATCTGAAGGTAAGAGTGATCTTTAAGGTTTTTGAATATTCCCACATTAAAAAGAGGAGAAAGCCCCTTATACTAGACAAATTTCAAACACTGCTCACCATCTGCTGCCCTTCTATGTCTACACCAACTCTGTTTAGAGCTGACTCACCACAATGTTTCATCTTCTCTAGACAATGGAGGCTTATTTTCTACTGTGAATGAACAGAAGTTTGTTTGATGATTATTTGTTCATCATCCTCAATGTTTATTTGTTATGATTCAGGTTAGAGTTGACCTAATGTATGGGATGGAAGATAATACACAGGGCCTACTAAGTTGCTTCCTTGCTCTCAAATATCCTCCCTATCCATAGTATATAGAACCTTACAATTTTAGTGGTAGAACAAGTATTTGTGATTTTTTTGCCTCTGTTTAAACGTAAATACTCTAGTAAGAGTAGTATTAATCTAGTAATTTTTTTGGAGTGAATATTTCAAGTCTTTACAACCAAGAATTGAAAGAAGATACTGGTGGAGTAAGGAAGGTGAGAGGGAAGAGAGGTAGAGTATGGGATGCTAATTGAAAATGATCGGCTTTTAAAGAATATCAAAATAAAGGGTGTGTGTGTGTGTGTGTGTGTGTGTGTGTGTGTGTTGTGGGGAAATGGGAAAGGGGAGTGTAGATCTAGGTTAAGAGAGGTCAGTGAGGGTAAATGAGGAGAAGAGTTCTTTGAGGAGTGGGAAATTGTGACATTGTGACATTCAATTGTGACATTGAAGAAAATTCTTACTACACAATTTAGTTTGGGTCCAACCTTGTCCTAGGCCTAGAGTGCAAGGAGCTTCACAGTGCAGTGGACAGAGCACTGGACACTCAGACTTTGTCCTTAGCTTCACCCCTTTCTATTTTTGTCACCTTGGACTATGGTTTCTTCATCTACATAGCAGAGATAATGATGTCTATCTTCCTGTCTCCAAATGTTAGGATCAAATGCACTAAGCAAAAGAAAAACTATGAAAAACATCTAGAAACTTAAGAAGGTGCTTCCCAAAGGAGAGGAAGAAAGAATGTCAACCACCCAAGGGGGGTTTTCATATGATGCTAGCTCCCTCCCCAAGCCCGCAGTTGTTTTTTTCCCCTGAAACTGATTTTTTAAAATTTTTGTTATGACAGTTTTCAAATGTACACAGAAGTAGAAGGAATACTGTAATAACTTGCTATTATCTATAATATAGCTTTATCAATTATCAGTATGTTGCCTAACCTGATTCATCTATACCTCCCTACCGTCTTTATTTGCAGGTTATTAATTTTTATAGCTTTACCGAGGTAAATTTTATATAACATACACGCATACATTTTAAATGTATAATTTAGTGAGTTTTTGTAAATATTTAAAATTGTTCAACAATAACCATAATATAGTTTTAGAATATTTCAATCACACAAATGTGTTCTCCCTTGTCTGAATGCAACTAATTTCTGTGGCCACTCCCAGCCACTTTATCAGGTTGAAGAAGTTCCTTCCCATTACTAGTTCCAAGTCTTATCATGGATGACAGTTGAATTTTGTCAAATGCATTTTTATACATCTATTGGGATGATCATTTTTTTCCTTCATTTTATTAATTATCATGTACTACAATAACTGTTTTTTGGTAAGGTAAACTAAATTTGCAGTATTGAGATAAATCCCACTTAGTAATAGTGGATAATCCTTTTCAATATATTGCTAATTTTTTTTAAGGATTTTGCATCTCTGTTTCAGAGGGATATTGGCCTCACAAAGTGAGATGGAAATTGTACCTTCCTCCTCTATTTTCAGAAAGAATTTGTAAATGTTTAGTATTTTTTTTTTTTAGTATTATTTATTCTTAAAATATTTACTGGAAATCACCAGTGAAAGCCATCTGGACTTGGGCTTTTCTTTTTGGGAAGTTTTGTTTGTTGAAGCTTTTATTTAAATTCCAGTTAGTTAACATACAGGGTAATATTAGTTTCAGGCATACAATTTAGTTATTCAATACTTACATACTACATCCTGTGATCATCATAACAAGTTCACTCCTTAATACCCATCACCTATTTAACCCATTGCCCCCCAGCCACCTCCCCTCTGGTAAACCATCAGTTTGTTCTTTATAGTTAAAAGTCTGTTTCTTGGTTTGCTTCTCTCTTTTTTCTTTTCCCTATGCCTTTTTGTTTTTAAAGATACTAGTTGTTGTTGTTGTTGTTGTTGTTGTTGTTGTTGTTGTTGTTTAGTTTTTTTTATTTATTTTTGAGAGAGAGAGACAGAGACAGAGTGTGAGCTGGGGAGGGGAAGAGAGAGAGAGGGAGACACAGAATCTGAAGCAGGCTCCAGGCTCTGAGCTGTCAGCACAGAGCCCAACTCAGGGCTCTAACCCAGGAACCACGGGATCATGACCTGATCTGACGTGGGATGCTTAACCAACTGAGGCACCCAGGCGCCACTCCTTGTTTTTAAGTGGCTTTGCCATTCTCATGCAGCATTCTCTCTCTCTGTCTCAGTAATTGGCAATACTCCAGATGGTAGCTGTTCTGAGAGAATTATTGTTAATTGCATTTCTTCTTTGTTATTGTTGTTGTTATTACTTGCCCACTTATTTTCTAATTCTTATTGAGTAATTGCAGTTATTTGTATCTTTTTAGTAAATTTTCCTTTTCATCTAAGTTGATGGTTTATTAGTATAAAGCTGATAGTAGTCCCTTTTAATCTTAGTATCTGTAGGATTGGTAGTGATGTCTCCCCCAAAAGGCTTTCCTGATTTGGTTAATGTAATTTTTCTTTCTTTTTTTATTGTCAAAAGAAGGTTTGTTGATTTTGTTGATTTTTTCCAAACAAGCACTTTTGGTTTCATTTATTTTCTCTACAACTGTACTGTTTCTATGTCTTGATTTCTGCTTTTATCCTTATTATTTCCTTCTTTCTTCTTGCTTTGGGTAGGGTTTACTCTTCTATTTCTAGTTTTCTAAGAAGCAATCTTAAGTTATTGATTTAAGACATTTATTATTTTCAATATAGGTGTTTAAAACTACAAATATCCCTTTAAGCACTGCTTTAGCTTCATCCAATAAACTTATTACATTGTGTTTTCATTTTTAATTTTCAATATTTAAAATCATTCTATTTTCCCTTAATAATTTATTTCTTTGATCTATGTGTCATTTAGAAATATTTTGCTTACTTTCCATATGTTTGGGGATTTCAAACATTTGGATTAGTTATTTCTAATTTAATTTCTATTTTCATTGGGTAACATACTTTGTGTGATTTTAATTCTTTAAAATTTATTGAGACTTGGGCACCTGGGTGGCTCAGTCAGTTAAGCATCTGACTTTGGATCAATTCATAATCTCATGGTCTGTGGGTTTAAGTCCCACATTGGGCTCTGTGCTGACAGCCCAGAGCCTGGAGCTTGCTTTGGATTCTCTCTCTCTCTCTCTCTCTCTCTCTCTCTCTCTCTCTCTCTCCCTCCCTCCCCACTCGTGCTCTGTCTGTCTCTCACAAAAATAAATAAATATTAAAAAATTTAAAATTTATTGAGACTTGTTATATTGTTAACCATAAGATTTATCTGAGAGATCTTAGAGAATGTTCCATGTATTCTTTTTTTTTTTTAATGTTTATTTATTTTTGAGACAGAGAGAGACAGAGCATGAACGGGGGAGGGGCAGAGAGAGAGGGAGACACAGAATCAGAAGCAGGCTCCAGGCTCTGAGCCATCAACCCAGAGCCCGATGCGGGGCTCAAATGCACCGACCGTGAGATCGTGACCTGAGCTGAAGTCAGACACTTAACCGACTGAGCCACCCATGCGCCCCTGTTCCATGTATTCTTGAAAAGATTGGCTATTCTATTGTTCTTTGGTGGAGTTTGTTTGTTTGTTTTAAACATGAATCTCACTTGTTAATTTGGTTGATAGTGTTGCTCAAGTCTTCTCTGTACTTGCTAATTTTCTATCTCATTTTTCCATCAATGATTGAAAGTGGTCTATTTGGTCCCAAAGTTTTTGTGGAATTGTTTTTGTCTCCTTTCAATTCTCCTTTCAGTTCTGTCAACTGTTATGTCATGTACATGTGCTTTGTAGATATTGCATTTTTAATAAATTGAAGGTTTGTGGCAATCCTGCATCAACAAGTCCATCATCCCATTTTTCCAACAGTATTTTCTCACTGCATGTTTCTGTTATTATGATATCATTAATTTATAATGATCTGTGATCAGTGATCCTTGATGTAATTATTATAACTTTTATATGCACCGGGAAACCAAAAAATTCATTTGACTTACTTTATTGTGATATATATTTTATTACAGTGGTCTGAAACCAAACCCACAACATCTTCAAGACATGCCAAATTTGGGGGCTGTGTTTTTAGGTGTTGATACACTAAACATTTTATTTATTATGTTTATTTTCCTGGTGCTTGATCATTTCTATCAATATTAAATGTCTATTATTGTATGGATTCCAGCTCTCTTATGATTTCTGTTTCATGTTTTATATTTCTTTGTCTTTTTACTTTCAAACTATTTGTATCTTTGAACCTAAAGTGTATCTCTTATAGACAGCAAATAGTTGTAGATTTTATTTTTTGTGTTGTTGTTGTTTTGGTTAATCTGTTCTCATGATCTCTGCCTTTTAGTTGACACGTTTAATCCACTAACATTTATTGCAATTACTGGCAGTCATATTTACATCTGGCATTTTGCCATGTGTCTTCTTTATGTCTTATATAGTTTTTCCTTTTTCCTTGTTCCATCTTTATATTTTCTTTTTTCTTAAGTAGACATTTTCTGCAGTGTATATTGTAATTATTTCATTGATTTTATCCCTGAATTTTAAAATTATTTTTATTGTATCTTAAAGGATTGTAATATGTGTGTTAACTTATAAAAATCCATTTCAGATTAATATGAATATTATTCTAGTAAAATACAGATATTTTGTTCTGATACAGTCCACTTCATTCCTGCTCCTTTTAGCTGTTCCTATTAAATAAATGTTATAAAGGCAATAGTACAGTTAGAATGTTAAAATTACTGTTTTATGAAATTTTAAGTGTTTTTAACATAGTTAATATACATTCCTTTAAATAGCCTTTTTTTATATGTATTTAATATGTATCTACTATCTTTTCCACTGCTTTGCTTATATTTTGAGTAGGCACTTCATGGTAACATTTCCTTTATCCAGCCAGTTTTTTTTGTTGTTTTTTTTTTTTTTTGGTATTTCTTGTTAGGCAAAGCTCCTAACAAAAATTTCCCTCATTCTTTGTTTTGCCTTAGAATGTCTATATATTCCTTAACTAGAATTCTTAGTTAACAGTTACTTTTTCATTTACTTTCAGTATGTCATTTCATTGTTCTCAACTCCATCATTTTTTATGAAATTTAATTATATTTTTGTTCTCTGGATGTGATGAGTTGTATTTATTCTTGATATATTTAAGATGTTTCCTTGGCTTCCAGTAGTTTTATCAGAATGTGTTTAAGTACAAAATTTGAGGGTTTGTAGTCTACTTGGGGTTTGTTGAGTCTTGTACCTTTAGAGCGTTTTTCATTAGATTTGGGACATTTTCAATCATTTTTTATTTAAATATTTTATGCCTTTTTCTGTGTCTCTTCTCTATTTAGTACTTCCATTACACACATATTGATATACTTGGTATTGTCTCACAGGCCTCTTAGGCCCTCATTATTTTTCTTCAATTTTTTCCCTGTTCTTCAAACTGAATAAATTATATTAATATATCCTCAGATTTATTGTTTCTTCTGTTGCCTTAAAGTTGCTATTTAGCACCCTTACTGAATTTTCATTTTCTGTTGTTTTACTTTTTAACTCCAAAATTTTCATTTTTAAAAATTTCCATTTGTTGTAATAATTTCCTATTGTTGGTTTATTGTCATCATTCTTTCTTTCAGTTCTTTAAGGAGAATTTCATTAGTTCTTTGACATAGATATAAAACAACTCCTTGGAAATCTTAATCTAAGTCCAAAATGTGTGCCTCCTCAGAAAGGAGGAGTTTCTTTTCTTTATCTTTTTTCTGAAAATGAGATATACTTTTTGCTTCTTTCCATGTCTCACAATTTTTTTGTTGAAAATTGAACATTTTAGGTAACATATTATAGAAACTCTAGACTATAATTTCACCCAAGGTTTGTTGGTTCTGTTGCTTGTTTGTTTAGTAAATTGCCTGGACTATGCCTGTGGAATTTGTTTCTCCATGCTGTATGGCTATTTGTATCTCTATTCAGTTTTTTTTTTTTAATTCTTGTTTTTGATTTTAAGCCTGACTTCTTCGGGGTCATGTCTCTATTTCTGCATGTCTTAGTAGTAAGCCAGTGATTAGTAGAATGCTATGCTCAAACATCTCAAGGCAATAAAGCTTCCACCTTGCATCAGTGGATATGTTTGTGTTAGTAAGTACATTCAAAGTTCAGGTAGTTTTAAAATTTGTCCAGAGTTTACTTTTCCCTGAGCTCTCTAGTGTATCCTGTGCAGTTTTATGTGCTATTAAGATTGGCCAAAGATATGTGGATAACTTAGGCTCCCTCTAGTCTCTCCTGTGTAAATATGTGGAGAAGTTATCAAGACACTATGGATGCCTCATTTCCAGTATCTTCCCGTAAAATTTCTGGCTAGTTTGCTGGTCCCTTGTTTCTCCCAGCTAGGGATGCAGCATCAGGCTAACTGAGCCTCTGGTCTTCCCAATTCATTTGTCACTGAAATTTATTTGCTTCCTAATTCACAACTGTTATAAACCCACTGATTGTGAGATCTTTCTAAGTTTTGACCCTAATCAAGGCATTCCCCTCCAGCAACAAAACTCCTTGTTTTATCCATTGCTTTCCATTTGTAGAATCACTTTGCAGATTTCACTGGGGTGAGGGATGGGAATAGTTTCAGGGAGGAATGTCACAGATACCAACTGTTATTGTACAAAGTTCACTTTTCTTTTTATCTTTTAAAAAGAATATCCACTTCTTAATTTGGTGTATTATTTTGGCCAATATCCATAACCCTGAATTTTTTTCCAGTTTTATAACTTTTTTTTGTGTAGGGATAAAATTTACTGAGCATTCATTCTCCTATACCAGAGTCCAGTCTCTATCTAGATTTTTATATGCCTCTCTTCCCTATTTTAAACCATTGCTAGTATAAGCAATTCTTACTGACTGAGATGTTTCCTATCCTTAAAATTTTTGTACCAAAGAACAAAATATGTGATTATATGTGTGGAGTTATAGCTTTAGAAGAGACACTTTTAAGAGGGAAAAATCTTGCATGGATCTGGGTAGCACAAGTGTACACATATGAATGTAATTTCCTCTATACCTTCATTACCACATAGATTCCACTAACTTCTCATTTATTTTTTAAAATTTCTATGGAATGGTAAAAAAAAATTGAGTAAGTAAGGAAGTGAAAAAACATGCCTACTTGTTCATTAAAATATTTTTTTCAGTCTAGTGTTGGTTTGCACAGAAATAAAATTGCACTAATATTTCTACTTCTAGGGAAATCCCTCATTTCCAGACATATTGGGAGAGTTTGTCACCCAGAACCCATAATATTCTTTTATAAGTGTACCAACCACATTGTATCAGTGTTTTAGGCTTACTTTACAGTTGTCTCAGTCAGCTATTTGCTGAAAAGCTATTGCGTGACAAACAACCACAAAACAAAACCATACCTACAAAATGAAGCCTTCATTTCTCACCTAAGTGTCTGATGGTTAACTGGAGTTCAGCTAATTTAGGCTGGCATCAGGCCTTAGGTTATGTTTAGATCTGGGTCAATGGGCTACCTGGGTATGTTCTCAGCGTTTTGGAAAAAAATGTTAAGAGCATTAGCTCAAATGTCCAATCAATTTTAAGCTTTTGTTTGTATCATGTCTACAACCATTCTGCTGGGCAAAGCAAGTAACATAGCCAGACCAAAAATTTATATGATGGAGAAATATAACATGCCCCTAGTCTGAGGATCAGCAAAGTCACATGACTGAGAGTATAGATATAAAAGTGGTGAAGTACTAGGGACAATAACATAAACTCCCTCACTGTTTTCCCCAAATCAGCCTGAGCACAGACAACATGCTCTGTGCCTGGTACATAATCATGTACTGTTAGGCAAGCTAGTTTTTAGCTTTATATCTAAATTTTCTCATCTATAAAATAAGGATAATAATGTTATCTCTTTCAGAAGATTGTTGAAAATATTAGATAAGATTATTTATGTGCCTAGCATAAAGCCTCACACTTCCTGGCATATAATAGGAGGCAAGAAAATATTTGTTGAATGAGTGAAGAGATATATGAAATGGAAAAGAATCTTAGAAATATGCAAATTAATATTTTAAATGGTTGGGATAGTACAAAATTTAGACTTGGGATTGGAAAGATCAACTGGGAGAGTGATCTAGAGCTTAATTGTGGTGAAAGAAAACATATTGGATGTTTGCCTCTGGGTAGAATCATGCTCACTTAATGCCTCATGCTCACTTGGCTTACCACAAGTATATGTTATGTACCTTTTGTGTTTCTGTATGAGGGCCTTTTACAACATCATGGAAGCACACATTGGAAGTAAAGGGAGTTATCACTCACGGGACCATCTTCAACCACTGGGGATAAGAGTTCATGGATAAATGTTTCAGCCTCCCTTACTTCAGAAGGTATTTCATAAGCTAATCAGGAAGTCCCAACAGAACTGATCCCCAGTTGTAGAAAAAACATTTCCATATCACCTTTTTCTTCTTCCTTTCCTCACTCTTTCCACTCTGTTTCATAATTCCTGGGATTATTCCTAAGTAAATTTACTGCATACTCTCTCAGGTTCTACTTTCAGGGAAATTCAAACTAAGGCACACATATTTTTGAACTTTTTTTTTTGACCCCACAATCTGCCTTGTGTTCCCACCTGAGATAAATACTCTAATTTAAGAGCCAAAGTTTATGCAGTCTATTTTACCTATCAAGATTTTGTTAAAACTCAAATGGCAACGTTTTGTGTTATGAAAACTATAGAGTTTATTTTTGTTTTCAAAATTCAAATCAAATTATAATATGAAAATTATAATATTGAAATGACTTTTCAAGTTATAAAAGCACCTTGGGAATGCTGATAGTCTCTTCAAGAAAGTGTCTTCCCTCTGGTTAAGATTTAGCAATCTATATGATCATACCTTTCTGAAAACATTATCCCAGAGCACAAGAAAAATACTTTCATGTTTTCTGGTAAATTTTTGACCCTGAGGAACACATAGCTATTGAAAGCACTAAATGAAATAATCTTTATTTCAATGGAATCTTTTCTGCAATCATGTTTCAATAATCTTCCTGGTAAAAGTCCAAAATTCTGTCTTTAGTTTTCATTGTGGTCTTTCCATAGTTGACTAGTCCATGGAAGTTCGATAACTGGAAGCCAATCAACGATGAATTTCTTTTTTAAAATTAATGTATTTATGTTGAGAGAGAGAGAACAAGTGGGGAAGGGGTAGAGAGAAGGAGAGACAGAATCCCAACTAGGCTCCACACCATCACCCAGAGCCAGATGTGGGGCTCGAACCCACAAACTATGAGATCATGACCTGAGCATAGATCAAGAGTTGGACACTTAATTGACTGAGCCACCCAGGTGCCCCATAATGAATTTCTTAATGAATAAATAAAGAAACTGAAAAGGAAATACTTTCCCTGAGAAATCTTGAGAAGGAATAGTTTCCCAAAGCTCCTCATCTAACTGTAACTAGAATTCCAGACTCTAAACTCCTTAGCTAATCTGTCTTCCATATTTTTCCAACTGACTTCATGCCTTAAACATTCCCAATTTAAGGTGAGGCTGAACAAAAGATCTACTCTCTGCATGTAATCATGCTTCAGGCACTCTTTATTGGGTCTACAGTGAAATTTTCTCTTTTATTTTGCACTGACTCTCTTGTTGATCTATTGGGTTTTCAACTGCTTTGCTTCCTGAGTGCACACTCAACTGGGATGTTACACTTGATGCCGTCTAGCCCCTCCCCACACCATGCCCAGTTTTGCCTTCTGAAACTCTAGTAGCCCTACTACCTTAGCACCTGAAGGGGGGGGGAGGGGACTTTACTCATAAATGCATACTTATTGATTACCAAAGGAAATAAAAAGTTGGGATGTCTCTTTTTCCATCTTTGATATTTTGATTTAGAGTCTAACCTGAAAACCTTCTATAGAACATTCTTAACTTTCTCATCCTTTCTTAATTCCTGCTCATAGACAAAGAGTCTCTTCTCTGATTGATCAGTTAGAAGAACAGAGGGGATGTCTTGACCTCTATATAGTTGATTCATACACTTATTTATAATTTGTTTCTAAAATCAGAAAAAACTCCCCCTAAAATCTTCTAAAATCCCAAAATATTAAATGAAGAAAGAGCTACTTAAAAAACATTAGGAACACAATAACTTTAACGAACACAATAGTCATGGGAATGATTAATAAAAACAATAATTTATTAATAAAAAAACCAACAATTAATACAAACAAACATTGACATTAACACTCAGCATTTAATTGATTAGGAGTTTGGAAAATTACACTATTCTGTAGATTAAAGCTGTAATTGGGTAAATGTAGTTATTTAAGTGGAAAGAGATGAAAATAATCTAGAAACCTCAGTATCATATACTATTATTTCAGTACTTAATATTAAAAGAAGCCATAGTATGTACTTTAAAGCACTCATTTACTAAAACGTTGAAAGAGCCTTTTCTTTTTTTTTAATTTAATATTTTATTTTTTTAAATTTACATCCAAATTAGTTAGCATATAGTGGAACAATGATTTCAGGACTAGATTCCTTAGTGTCCCTTACCCATTTATCCTATCCCCCCCTCCCACAAACCCTCCCGTAACCCTCAGTTTGTTCTCCATATTTATGAGTCTCTTCTGTTTGCCCCCCCCTCCCTGTTTTTATATTATTTTTGTTTTCTTTCTCTTATGTTCATCTGGTTTGTCTCTTAAAGTCTTCATATAAGTGAAGTCACATGATTTTTGTCTTTTGCCTTGTTGGTGGGAATGCAAGCTGCTGCAGCCACTCTGGAAAACAGTATGGAGTTTCCTCAAAAAACTAAAAATAGAACTAACCTATGACCCACCAATTGAAAGAGCCTTTTTTTGCCATGTCTCTCAAAAATAATCTTACTTCTTTCAAAAATTGTTTGATTCTATAAATTAGCAAGTATGTTATTTCTCCATATTTTAAAATAGCCCTTTGATTTCTGCAACTCATATTGCAATATAAAATGGCAGATCTCCTGGTGTGGTGACTAACTATATCTATTGGTAAAATCGAAGTGGGTGGGACTGATTTGAATTTAGTTTGCAGTTGTTTTTGAACGAGGTCAATGATCTGAGTACATTTTAACATTTCCAAGCAGTTTGCATGTTTGTTTCTTTATTTTAATGCAGGTGTTATTTTTATTGTTGATTTAATTTAATCAAATTTAGAGAACATGATTTATGTTTTTCCTTGGAATTTATCAAACCTCATTTGTTTGTAATTTTTGTAAATACTTTATGAACACCTGAAAATAATGTATATTTTATTTATTGATATAAAGTTCTAATAAAAATCTATTAGATCAGTCTTGTTAATTTTATTCTAATTTACTATACTTACCAATTTTTGTTGGTTTCATATACTGGTTTCTTTTTTTGGAGAGAGAGAGAGAGAGAGAGAGAGAGCACATGTGGGCAAGTGGAGGAGGGGCAGATGGAGAGAGAGAATCTTAAGCAGGCTCCATGCCCAATGCAGAGCACAATGTGGGACTCTATCTCATGAGCATGAGATCATGACCTGAGCTGAAATCAAGAGTCAGTCACTTATCATATACTGGCTTCTGAGAGGAGTGGTATAACACCCCACATAGTTGTAGATTTGTCAATTTCTCTATGTAATTATGTCAATTTTTGCTTTATATATTTTGATTTTAAATTGGTAAGTGCATATAAATTTGTGATAAACCTTCTTGGACTTTTCCTCCATCACTATTATTGATTTTTACTTTAAATTCTATCTTTTTTTTGCTATCATCATAGCTACTTCAGCTTTGTTTTGATAAGCACTGACATAATTTTTAATATCCCTGTGTTTCTAACTTGTCTGTGTGATTTTTAAAAAAAGTAAAGATTGTTGGGTTCTATTTTTTAAAAGTTCATTTGGATACTCTGTTTCCTGACCTGCAAATTAACATATCATGATCACTAATATATTAGCAATTTCATCTACTACTTTAACTCAAGCTTATTATTTATTCATCTTTTTCTTTGCCTTTATTTTTCTCTGTCCTTGTTTTCTCTTGGAATAATAATTTACAAAAATTCTCTTAATTTTTCTCTGCATATTTTTAAAATGAAATGTTTATTTATTTTTGAGGGAGAGGGAGACAGAGTGTGTCCTGGGGAGGGGCAGAGAGAGAGAGAGGGAGACACAGAATCCAAAGTAGGCTCCAGGCTCTGAGCTGTCAGCACAGAGCCCGATGTGGGGCTTGAACTCATGAACCACAAGATCATGACCTAGGGCTGAAGCTGGATGCTTAACTGACTGAGCCAACCAGGTGCCCCTGCATATTTTCTTTGCATAGGAGTTACAGTGTTTCCACTATATGAATGGTTCTTTTAATTTTTCACATACATATGTATATAATTTGTTTTAACAAATCTAAAGATACTCCATGTTTCCATTCCACTCCATGACAAGGAACTAAAAACTCTTTAAATTATATGGAATATCCTTTGTCATCTTGTTGTTAATGTCTAGAGTGTTGTTGTTGTTTTGTTTACTACAAAGCACTGGAGTAAACTTTCATCTGAGGAATAATGTTTTACTCAATTCTAGAAACTTTTCTGGAAAAAGTTCTGATCTCTTCAAATATCACTTTCAGTTATTTCTTTGGAGATTCTTGATCAAGTTTTCTTGCCTCTTTCTTTTACTTTTGTGTATATGCCTTTGACTCTTCATCTTAAATTCTCAGTGAATTTCTTTAAACAATACATTCTAATTTGCTTTTCCTCAGACGGTGAAAATCAGCAATGTTTAACAAACTGATATTTTCATTACCAAGTAAGCAAGGGCAAGAAAGCACCATTTCTATACAAGGTCATACTATACCTATAATAATGGGTGACAATTTTTTCTTCTGTTATTATTATTTCCTTACCAGTGATAGCCCAGTGCTACTTAGTTTCTCCCACCTTGTGAATAAATCAATTACTGACATACTCAAATGCTGAATTGCTAGCCCTTCCTCTTTCGTCACAGTATTCAACTCACAAGTCTTCCCTACTTTCCTATCTCTCTTTGAAATAACGCAGGGAATGCGCAAATGTACCTTCAACTCCGTTTACTGAGATTCTTACATGGTCTATACTCCTTTGTTGTAGCAAGCTAAATCAATCTAACATTGTTTGCCTATATGTGTGTTTCTGATTATTTGACTACAGGTATGTTACTGATTTGCTGATAGTCTTTGGCTGGTAGGTTTCAAAGTGTCCAGTCTAGATTTCTTTGGATATGTTTTATCTCCAAAATTTCTAATTCTTTTTTTTTTGTCTCATTACATGTTTCCTTTTTTCTGTTTCATGTTTCTTACAAGTTTTTAATGTGAGTTATTTATCTGTTTATTACTTTGAGCAACCTAAAACATACAGCCTTTCTAAATGTATCCCAGAAATTAATTATTTTTGTGTGGGGAAGAGAATTTGTGTTTTAATTATTGATTTTGTTGGCTGTCTTTCTTTTGTTTTCAAGTTCCTTATACGCCTCCATGTATAAAGATTTGGCAATATTTAATAATCTCTATCTAAAATGCCAAAGACCTAAAGTCAGAAGATGATGGAGTATCATTTCTGTAGTGTTCCTGCCATAAGGCCCTAACCCAATCTAATTCTGAGGAAACATCCTAAATCCATAAATTGAGAGGTATCTATGAAATACCTGGTCTTTGTTCTTCAGGAATCTTGATGTCATTAATGCCAATTTTAAAGGAAGACTAATTTAAGAGATGAAAATGGTGTGGAAACTAAATATAATATTGATCCTGAAGCTTATTTCTTCTTTATTTGCTATAAAGGATAATATTGAGACAATAATTAAAGTTTGAATAAGTTCTGTAGATAATAGAATAGTGTTGTATCAATGCTATTTTCCTGATTTTTATCATTGTACTGTGGTTATGGAAATGTAAGGATTTAGGGGTAAAAAGACATAAATCCTGCACCTTCTCTCAAATGGCTCAAAAATAGTGATTATATTTATATACATCCATATGTATTTATTGATATACATTTATTTACAGATATATCTACACATAGAAATTATATTTACATATATAAATTTGCATATATTTACATACAATTATATACACATATGAATCAAATGTTGTAAAATGTTAACAATGTAGCATCTAAGTAAGGTGTATATGAGTGTTCTTTTTACTCCTTTTATAATTTTCCTATAAATTGAAACTATCTCAAAATAGTTATCTCCCTTCCCCACAAAAAGCCATTGCACCAGGGCAGCCATTGCCTCCCCCACCCCACCCTACCCATGCACAACTATCCTTTTCCCAGGTGAAGAGAGCCACCCTTCCCTGACTTAAAACATTGATCTTGCCCCTTCCCCTGGCTCTTTTAGGTCCCTCGCAGTCACTAGTACTCTGTAGGAGCCAGATCTCTGACTGGCTCTGTCTGCTTTTAGCCACAAATCCCAGGAGCCTTGAGCTTTCCCTCATTTATGAGTTTGCTTTTCTCTTTTTATGTTTTAAACGTCATTGCTAAGAGTGTATTAAAGCCTGAAATTATGGAACCATTTTGACCAAAATCTTCATTAGGTGGCTTTAACAAAAGCTGCAATCATGTTGGACCATTAGCAACAAATACTTTGTGTATAACTAAGTGTATGCAGAATTCCGATCTTTTGAAGTCATTTCTGTTTTTGAAAATCCAGATTCAGTAAATTTATTGGTTCAGCAGTATAATCCATCACCTGGGATGTTACAGTATCTACGATTACTTCAGTGACCATGGAACAACTAATGAAAACAAAAATAAGCTGAAAATAATTCATGTATGCATGATGTTTGATTTTAAAATCTGATGCTAGCCCATTTGAAACACACACAGCATTCATCCAACAAATATTTTGAGTGCTTACTATGTGTAAGGTGGGCCTTGGAGACACAGTAATAAATCATTCTTACCAGAGCCCCCAGGACCTTTCATTTTAATAGAAAAGTAAGCCATCAATAAATAACCAAGATAGACACAAACAAAAATGCTCTTAAGAGTTCAAAGAAATGAGAGATGAATTCCAGCTCTAAGGGATTAAATAAGCCTTCTAAGAAGAAATAGTTTTGGGGCCAGGTCTTAAAAAATGGGATCTTTGTAACTTATGGAACAGGTAGGAGTTTAGACTTAGGGCAGGCTTAGTTATGGTAGGGCAGCATTTGGAAGGAAATATTCTGATTTCAAACAGATGAATGAGATATAGTGATGTTTGACCATTTTAAATGTCCATGATGGCTAGGATTTTTTGTTCGTTTTTAGTGTTTGTTTATTTCTTTCTTTAGAGAGAACTTGTGTGCAAGTGGGGGAAGGGCAGAAAGGCAGGGAGACCAGATCTGCAGGGGACTCTGTGCTGATGGCAGAGAGCCTGATGTGGGACTTGAACCCATGTACTGTGAGATCATAACCTGAACCTAAGTTGAAAGCTTAACCAACTAAGCCACCCAGGCACCCCATAATGGCTAGCTATTTTTTTACCTACCCTTTCCCTTAGTCATCTATTATTTTCTAACTAGCTTGTGATTTTTTAAAAATCTACTTAACTTTAGATTTTCCTTTGCTAGCCCCTTGCATAGCTGTGGTTGTTAAAGGGTAAGTGATCTACGAGCAAATCCCAGTCACAGGAGGAAAAAGGAATAATTTTGGGGGATCATCGTTAATGTTTAGCAAGCCCTTTCTAATACAAAACCTTTTAAAATCTTTATTGCCTGTCAAGGAGACAATGCAATAGTTTTGTTTTTTATTTCAGCATCTCCTCCTCTGTAATTACACTCCTGTATGTTCTGGCAATGTGGCATAATGGACACATGCACTGAAATTCTGTTCATCTGGATACAAATTCTGGTTTTGCTGTGTACTGGCTATATCTTTAGTCTTATATTTCCTCAGTTTGCAAAAATGGAGTTATTTCTGTAAACTGTTCAGACTTGTGGAGATAATAAAACAGGTTAAAGGAGTTAAGGTATCTTAACTAGCTTGCACAGGACTTCACCCGTATGTGCCACTGTGCCTTCTTTCTCATTGCCTTTGTCACACCCTCTTCCCTCAGCCTTGTATGCCATCCTTTGCTTCCCTGACCTCTTTTCTGTTTGTCAAATCCTATTCATTATTCAAGACCAACTCTATCTTCTATGGGTCCTTCCCTAAATGCCTTGCAGTGGTAACTATTTAAACTTTACTTTGTGCTCCAGCAAAACATGGACTGAACTTCCATTTAGCACTTAGAGTGAAGTCACATTGCTCAGGGCATCAGTTAAAATATCCAACTCAAGGCACTTGGCAATGGTGCTATTACATCATCTATATTAACAGGCAATGAATGCAATGAAACCCAAAAGAATCAATGTCTATTGGTGACTCTCTTGGAAAGAACGTATGAATAGATTTAAGAGTTCTCTGTCATGACTAAGATGTGTTCCCCCTGTTCAAGTGGTCAGGCAAGTTGCTGGTGATACCAGTTTCAAGGACGATATTGAGAATTAATTTGGACTTTGAAGAAACACTGGACAATAAACAGATTAAAAAAAGATCTTACATGTGCAGAACTAGACTTTATGGGCACTTGGAAGTCCTGAGGGTAATTTTGACAGTATACAACTTTTGTCTTATGCATTCCCTTTAGAACCAAATGTTGTAAGACATGTCTTCTTTGTATTTCCTTCTTTCATATTTCTTTATCTCTTTTTAAAACTACATTGTAACCTCTTGAGGATCAGAATTATACCTGGAATGTAACACATGTTTAATGAATATTTAACAAAATTAAAATTGAAAGAGGATATATTGAAATAAAGTGGTAGCAGATTAAGACAGAAAGAGATCACCAGGGAGCCTGGCACATGGTAAGTGTTTTGAACAATCATAGCTAATCTTGAACTAAATGTATTACTTACATTGTGTCCTTTAATCCAGTCCTATTTGATAAAAACAGCTATGACTCCTACCTTACAGAGGAAGAAACTTAGGTTTAGAGAGAGGTTAAGTAACTTGCCTGAGATCAATCTCTGGCAAGTGGCAGAGATAGGTTTCAAATGTAAATCTAAAACTGAATCCAGTGTCCACAATCCTGAATCTTCAGCCACATTCTTCTCCCAAAGTCCATTCTCACTTTCTCTTTCTTCTAACGTAGAAGACTGGATGATCCTTCCTGTACAGTGACAGGCTAACTAACAATAATTATTTTCTTTTACTGTTTATTAAAATAAGCCAAATAAAGTAGACATGGAGCTACTAGAATTTGAAAGACAGACTCTATGAGGCACAATTGCTGTCTTCATCAATGTTGGAAAAATCATGTTCTCCATAGGAATAAATCACATCTAAAGGTATGCTTAGGACCCTGTTAAGGTTGGTGTGCTGTCGGTCCTTCTAGAGAGGTTTAGGGAAGAATCAACGAAGAGCAGATTCTGTTTCCTCATGGATTTATGAGAATAGCTCTTATTTTACTGTAAAATTATCTCCACTTTCAACATTTTATGATTCACATAAGGTTAGCTTGGTGGAGTAAAAGCATAGAGATTTCAAGAAGAAATGGTTTTGACAATGGCTCCTCTAGCCGAATTAGAGTTTTTCCTGTTTCTACAACATCTGAATAGACACATAGAATGCTCTCTTGTGAAAGAGACTGGGGAAGTGGTTTACTCAAAGAGAGATAGAAGGTGAAAGGGAGAAAGAGAGGACCAACAGAGTCTGGCTCCTTTGAAAATAACTCTTTAAACAGAGGTTTTTGCCCAGGAAAATGTTGGCTTTGGCTGCTCTCTAGTGGTGGGCAGTGGTCACTGTCAGCAATTCTTTCTACAGGGATTCCAAGTTGAAGGTCAAGATGGAAAGATCCAAGCATTTGTTTGGACTATTAGAGCTAGGTTGTGAAGGAAGGGTGCGCGCACACACACACACACACACACCTACGTGCATGCAAACCTCTAGCAGTCCTGGAGCAGAAGTTATGAGAGTAGCTTTCTCTGAGTGGGAAGTGAGAAAGGAGATAGAAACAGGGAGTTTTCTATAGAAGCTAGGGAAAGGTGGGGAGGAGAAAGGAATGCCATGTGTACAGCCTTGAACTTCGGACCACTGTGTCCACCTTCCTATTTGTGTAACTATGGGAAGTAGCCATAAGAGGACTCTGCTTCCTTACTGATGTCCAATCTGAGTTTAGATGCTAGTAGCTTCCAAAATTGGTATTGTGGAGTGTTAGCTGGTGCTTAACAGCTGACTTCTCACACTGCCTTCCAGAGAAGGAGGAGAGAATGGGAACATAGCTCTTGCTACTTGCTCTACCCTCATTGTGAAGGGCATGCATAGACTCTTCCTGTTCTTTGTTCCACTCTGTATTAACCAGCAAAAGTGGGGAGAGGACAGGAGGTGGTGGGTATCTGCTGTCACTTACTCATTTTCCTCTATATCCAATTTTATGGAGAACTAAACTGATGTATTGTTTCATAAGCACTTGGAGAAAATGTCATTAAGTAACCAGGTTTTGTGTTTTGTTTTGTTCTGTTTTGTTCCGGTCCACAGTCAACTTATAACCTGTGTTTGGTCCTGCCTCTGTACTGATTTTCTATGAACATTTCTGGAGGCACTTTATCCCTTCAGATCTCAGTTACTACATCTATGAAATGGTAGTGGTAGTGGAGGGATGTTGGTTGATATTCTAGGCTCCTCTGATCTCTGATATCATGTTGAAAGATACATGTTGAAAATAACCAAGAAAGCATCCTGGGTTATATGAAAAACCATGTGAGTTGCAGCCAGCTGAGCAGTAATTCATACAGAAGAAGACTCAACACAGAAGGATACCAGGCAAGCAAATAGTGGTGACCTAAAAGGCATGTCTTTTCAGAAGGGTAGCAATAAGATCATAACCCTCATCAGAATGAAGATTCTATACAAAAGCCCCCTTGGTTCTTCAATTTTCTAGATCTGTTTTCTTTGTGTTTGTGTCTCTATATGTAAAGCAAAGTGGAGAATTAAAGCAATTATTTGGATAATTCAAGCAGAAAGAAAGTCCACAACACCTACATATGCTGCAATTATCTAGACATTTCAGGCAGAAGTGGAGCTTGAGCCCAAATTATCAGGATAGTGCTTCAATTCTTCTGAAAAACAGCAATGCTAATTGCATGACACATTCAATGTAGTATCACAGAGGAGAGACGAGAGAACAAAATCCTCACTTGACATGACTAAAAAGGAGAGCAAGGAGTAAAAATATTCCCCATCACTTAAAATTTGGTAGAAAAGATAAAGGTAGTGAAATGACTAGTACTAAAATGGGT
This sequence comes from Neofelis nebulosa, assembly GCF_028018385.1. Lineage (NCBI taxonomy): Eukaryota > Metazoa > Chordata > Mammalia > Carnivora > Felidae > Neofelis > Neofelis nebulosa. Next base: position 125,607,302 of record NC_080788.1, on the reverse strand, counting down.
TGTGGAGTACAATAGAAGGCTTTTATAAATATGCCTGGGGAAATAGAGAGATGAGGGAAATTAAGGCTGCTAATCAGAGAGGACGGGTATGAAATTGATGATGATTCTAAAATGGCCAAGAGAGTGAACTTATTCTTTGAATCTAGTTTTAACAGGAAAAATGAAGCAAACAAATTTGGACTATCAGGATATAATGAAAACCTTGCCAAATAGCTATTGGCAACAATCAGGTGAGGGAATACAGAACTCAGAAAATTTGCACATTTATAAATCAGCTAGACAGGCACCTGAGATTATTAAGGGAATTGGCTGATACAACGTACTCACTAAATAGCTCACACTTACTTTAAAAAAAGAAAAAAAAAACCAATTATATAGCTGGGAAGATAGTAAATGTTCTTGAAAAGGATACCACAGAGTTCTCTTCTTGAAAGTTGTATCATTTCCTGAAAGAGCATTCCTACAAATCTGAGTGGTAAACACAAGATAGATAAAATACCATTTATTTATATTTAAACCATAACTCCCCTTATGATTAATCCAGGTGAAGGGTTAATAATAATAACGATGATGATGATAATAATAATAGAAATAAGTAAAATAATAACAATAAAAATAAGGAAAACCGAATTAAGACAGAACATGAGTGACCTGGATGTCTTATAATCAATCAACATTAGAATCTAGGAGGCCAATGCTTTGTCAGACAAAAGATTGGAAGAATTTCACAATGTGATGTAATGGAAAGAGCATTTTTTTTTTAATTAGCTGTGTGACCCCAATCAATTTACTTAACCTCTCTGTGTCTTAGTGGTGGTACCTTTTGATAGGTCATGAAATTCCCTATATTCCTGTGGTTCAAAGGAGCATGCAATATGGGTACAATATCTAAAATTGTTATGTCCCTTTGTAAATATTACTTCCCTTATCTTTCCATCAAAAATCACCTGCCTTGGGGGCGCCTGGGTGGCGCAGTCGGTTAAGCATCCGACTTCAGCCAGGTCACGATCTCGCGGTCCGTGAGTTCGAGCCCCGCGTCAGGCTCTGGGCTGACGGCTCGGAGCCTGGAGCCTGTTTCCGAGTCTGTGTCTCCCTCTCTCTCTGCCCCTCCCCTGTTCATGTTCTGTCTCTCTCTGTCCCAAAAATAAATAAATTAATTAAAAAAAAAAATCACCTGCCTTGGTTTTTAGTAGGTGAAATTTAGAGATTTTCTGTAGGGTCTCCAGTTAATTGTAGAAAGGCACTTTAGAAATAATTTTAGCCAAATATCTTACTTTGTAGATGAAGAAATTGAGGCTAAGGGATACTTTATGGCCTATTGAAAGTCATGCTGACAGTTCATTTCATTTGGGGCCGGGACACAGGATCCAGATTCTCATTCTCAAACTTCTTTTCTCTTGTTATGGTCCAGTGACAATGACATCGCAGAGAGGGAGGAGATCCTAAGGAGAAAGAACTTTTTAGAGAATAACTTCCTCATAATATGGAGTACTCTGAAACATATAAGAGAGGGCAAAGATGAAAAGGTAATTTGGAGCCCTGGGAACTCCAGGAATGATTTTTGGTTTTAATATTATTGGTACACCAACAAAATTTATTCAGAATCACAAAATTTGAGGGTGGAGAAGAAATGTAGAGATTATTTAACACTGCTGTTATTTTCAGAAGGCCTTTACTAATAATCCATGCAAAGGGAATTGACTATCCCACCTGTGGTGAAAAGCTTATTACCTCTCAAGACAAGCCATTCCATCTTTGGGCAACTCTGTTTATATAAATCTCTTCTTTTCGACTAGAAAAACCTTTCTGCTTAGCTAAATGCTTTAACTTCTGACCATTGGTTTTATTTTAATCTCTGTGGTTACCTAACCAATCTAAAGTTTTCCCATATGACTGCCTGTCAAATCCTTGGAGACACTTATCATATTGTCCCTAATGTTACTTCTCTAACTTAATTATTCTTAATTCCTCAGATGATTTGGTTTCAGTTATCATTATTCTGGTTGCTCTCTTGAAGTACAGAGCTCCAAACTGAATATAGCCTTCCTGGTATAATATAGTCAGTGAACATACTAGAACATCCACATTGGTCATCAATTGCATTCTGCTTGAGCTGATATGACCCAAGATGCCATGAGTTTTCCAGAGGGACTGCAATATAACACCCATCTTGTGAAATGAGAAATGGATTGTATTTACATGGGCCTAGGAGACACTGCATATGCCTTCTCCTATTAGAGATTACCCATGAACAAGAGAATTTTAAAGACTGGGAAATTCTACACTTAAAAAAAAAGATCTAAATTTGTTTAGCACGGTATTTCCTAAACATATTTGGTAACAGAATTTTTTTTGGTTTTATTTTTTTGTACAATAACATTGGAAAAGTTTTTTTTTCTTTTTTAACTTTTAACATGGAAAATTCCAAACCTATGCAAAAGAAGCAATAATCAAATAATGAATTCTATGTATCCATAATTTAGATATAATTATGACCAGTTTGTGACCAATTTTGTTCAAATATACCTCCATTCACTTATCCTTCTCCTGGGTTACTAAAGCAAGTTCCCAGTAAACACAGCATTTCATCTTTAAATATTTCAGTAGCTTGATCTAGTAAGTTATTGGTACTCTGTTTTTACACATAATTAAATTGCTGTTATTGCAGTAAAAAGCCAGAAATTCCTCAATATCATCAAATATTCAGTGTTTACATTTCTCTAAGTATAATTTTTTTGTCAATTTGTTGTTGAATCAGAATGTCAATAAGGTTCAGCGTATACATTGTGATTAGTTGATAAATTTCTTTAAATGTACAGTTGCAGACTGTGATGTAGAGATAAAACCAAGATGGTGACATAGGAGTCTCCTGAACTTCCCTCCTCCCATGGACACAATGAATATAATCAACATATGAGACAATTCTGAGAGGAATCTAGAATCAAGCTGGCTGCACATGAAGTGACTGACAAGATATCCACATTAAAATCCATAGAGAAAGGACCTATGGAATAGGAGAAACTGTCTGCAAACCACATCTCCAAAGAAGGGTTAAAGCTGAAATATATAAGGAACTCATTAAATCAATAGGAAAAACTCAATCAATCAATTAAAACAAGTTAACTTGGGAAAAGAACATGAATAAAAATTTTCCTAGAGAAAATATACAAATTACAAATGGCCAACAGACAAAAGAAGCTCAACATGACTAATCATGGGAGAAATGCAGATCAAAACAATAAGATATCACCTCACACCTGTTAGAATATCTATTATGAGAAAGACAAGAAGTAACAAATGTTGGCATGGATGTGAAGGAAAGGGAACATGTGCACTGTTGGTGGGAATGTAAACTGGTATAGCCACTGTGGAAACAGTATGAAGGTTCCTTAAGAAATTAAAAATAGAACTACTAGTTCTACTTTTGATCCAGCAATCCTACTTCAGGGTGTATATCCAATGGAAACAAAATCATTATCATAAAGAGGTATCTGTGCTCCCATGTTTATTGCAGCATTATTTACAATAGCCAAGATATGGAAACAACCTAAATGTCCATTGATGGATGAATATAGTAAAGAAAATGTGGCATATATATATATATATATATATATATATATATATATATATAGAGTGTGTGTGTGTGTGTGTGTGTGTGTGTGTGCGCGTAATGTTATTCAGCCTCAAAACAGAAGGAAATTTGCCATTTGCAACAATACGGATGAATCTGTGGGGTATTATGCTAGGTGAAATATACCAGAAGGAAGAAGATAGGTGCTACATGGTATCACTTATATGTGAAATATTTAATTATTAAGTTATTTATTTACATCCAAGTTAGTTAGTATATAGTGCCACCATGATGTCATGAGTAGATTCCACTGATTCATCCCCTATATATAACACCCAGTGCTCATTCCAACAGGTGTCTTCCTTAATGCCACTTACCCATGTAGCCCATCCCCCTGCCCACAACCCCTCCAGCAACCCTCAGTTTGTTCCCTGTATGTAAGAGTCTCATGTTTTGTCCCCATCCTTGTTTTTATATTAGTTTCGCTTTCTTTCCTTATGTTCGTATGTTTTGTATCTTAAAGTCCTTATATGAGTGAAGTCATATGATATTTGTCTTTCTCTGATTGACTAATTTCACTTAGCATAATACCTTCTAGTTTTATCCACATAGTTGCAAATGGCAAGATTTCATTCTTTTTGATTGCCAGGTAATACTCCATTGTGTGTGTATGTATGTATGTATGTATGTATATATACGTGTGTGTGTGTGTGTGTGTGTGTGTGTGTATATATATATATATATATATATATATATATATATATATATATCACCTCTTCTTTATCCATTCATCTGTCGATGGACATTTGGGCTCTTTCCATACTTGGCTATTGTTGATAGCACTGCTATAAATTGGGATGCATATGCCCCTTTGAAACAGCACACCTGTATCCCTTGGATAAATACCTAGTAGTGTAATTGCTGGGACATAAGGTAGTTCTATTTTTAATTTTTTGAGGAACCTCCATATTGTTTTCCAGAGTGGTTGCACCAGTTTGCATTCCCACTAGCAGTGCAAAAGAGATTATCTTTCTCCGTATCCTCGCCAACATCTGTTGTTGGCTGAGTTGTTAATTTTAGACATTCTGACTGGTGTGAGGTGGTATCTCATTTTAGTTTTAATTTGTATTTCCCTGATGATGAGTGATGTTGAACATCTTTACATGAGTCTATTGTCCATCTGGATGTCGTCTTTGGAAAAGTGTCTATTTATACCTTTTGCCCATTTCTTTGCTGAATTGTTTGGTTTTTTTGGGGGGGGGGCTGGGTCTGATAAGTTCTTTATGGATTTTGTATACTAACCCTTTATCTGATATGTCATTTGCAAATATCTTCTCCTATTCTGTATGTTGCCTTTTAGTGTTGCTGATTGTTTCCTTCATCTGTTCAGCAGCTTTTTATCTTGATGAGGCCCCAATATTTCATTTTTGCTTTTGTTTCCCTTGCCTTCGGAGATGTGTTGAGTAAGATGTTGCTGCAGACAAGGTCACAGAAGTTTTTGCCTGCTTTCTCCTCGAGGATTTTGATGGCTTCCTGTCTTATATTGAGGTCTTTCATCCATTTTGAATTTATTTTTGTGTATGGTGTAAGAAAGTGGTCCAGGTTCATTCTTCTGCATGTCGCAGTCCAGTTTTCCCAGCACCACTTGCTGAAGAGACTGTCTTTATTCCATTGAATATTCTTTCCTGCTTTGTCAAAGATTAGTTGGCCATACGTTTGTGGGTCCATTTCTGGGTTCTGGATTCCTTAGTGCCCTTAGTGCCCCTTACCCATTTAGCCTATCCCCCCTCCCACAACTCCTCCAGTAACCCTCAGTTTGTTCTCCATATTTATGAGTCTCTTCTGTGATGTCCCCCTCCCTGTTTTTATATTATTTTTGTTTCCCTTCCCTTATGTTCATCTGTTTTGTCTCTTAAAGTCCTCATATGATTGAAGTCATATGATTTTTGTCTTTCTCTGACTAATTTCACTTAGCATAATACTCTCCAGTTCCATCCACGTAGTTGCAAATGACAAGATTTCATTCTTTTTGATTGCTGAATAATACTCCATTGTATATATACCACATTTTCTTTATCCATTCATCCATCAATGGACATTTGGGCTCTTTCCATACTTTGGCTATTGTTGGTAGTGCCGCTATAAACATGGGGGTGCATGTGTCCCTTCAAAACAGCACATCTGTATCCCTGGGATAAATGCGTAGTGGTGCAATTGCTGGGTCATAGGGTAGTTCTATTTTTAGTTTTTTTGAGAAACCTCCATACTGTTTTTCAGAGTGGCTGTACCAGCTTGCATTCCCACCAACAATTCAAAAGAGATCCTCTTTCTCCATATCCTCGCCAACAACTGTTGTTGCCTGAGTTGTTAATGTTAGCCATTCTGAAGGTGTAAGGTGGTATCTCATTGTGGTTTTGATTTGTATTTCCCTGATAATGAGTGATGTTGAGCATTTTTTCATGTGTTGGTTGGCCCTCTGGATGTCTTCTTTGGAGAAGTGTCTATTCATGTCTTTTGTCCATTTCTTCACTGGATTCATTGTTTTTTGGGTGTTGAGTTTGATAAGTTCTTAGTAGATTTTGGATATGTCTGATATTATCTGATATGTCATTTGCAAATATCTTCTCCTATTCTGTCTGTTGCCTTTTAGTTTTGCTGATTGTTTCCTTCTCTGTGCAGAAGCTTTTTTTTTTTTTTTGATGAGGTCCCAGTAGTTCATTTTGCTTTTGTTTCCCTTGCCTCCAGAGACGTGTTGAGTAAGAAGTTGCTGCGGCCAAGATCAGAGAGGTTTTTGCCTGCTTTCTCCTTGAGGATTTTGGATGGCTTCCTGTCTTGCATTGAGGTCTTTCATCCATTTTGAGTTTATTTTTGTCTATGGTGTAAGAAAGTGGCCCAGTTTCATTCTTCTGCGTGTCACTGTCCAGTTTTCCCAGCACCACTTGCTGAAGAGACTGTCTTTATTCCATTGAATATTCTTTCCTGCTTTGTCAAAGATTGGTTGGCCATACGTTTGTGCGTCCATTTCTGGGTTCTCTATTCTGTTCCATTGATCTGAGTGTCTGTTCTTGTGCCAGCGCCATACTCTCTTGATTATTACTTTGTAATATACC